>NC_081821.1:13451666-13792500 GCF_030704535.1 Vitis vinifera | reverse complement strand
CAGTCATTAATCCATGCCATAAATCACGCCCAATCAAGCTAGATTAGCCCTCAATAGCTTGGAATTTAGAAGCTTTAGAATAGGAAATAACTGATATGAAGCTGGAAAGTCAATCAGTCATTAATCCACGCCATAAATCACGCATAATCAAGCCAGATTAGCCCTCAATAGCTTGGATTAAATTTATTACACCTTCATCTTCCTTTGGGCCTTGGAATGTCCTGCGTTAGAATCAGCCCAAATATCTTGAATTAGCCCATTAAGTGCTTCTTTGATCTTCTTAGATCTTGCTTTAGTAATAGGCCCAATTAGAACATGCAATGGATCCTTGAATGCTTGTTGATTCTCATCAGCTACAGAGGTTAAACTTGTCATTAATATCAATCATTCGTAAAAAAATATTGTAGACCCTCAATTTTGTCCCTCGACACTGGCATTTATCCTTCGGGTGTCACATCCACCCATCGTTCGCATATGGCACCACTAGGGCCCCTTTTGGGCTTAGTCGGTGTCCGAGCCTCGTGTGGGTTTGTCTGTGGTCCATTGTGGTGCATATGTTGTTCATTTTGGAGGGTCACCATGTCCATTTTCCTATTCGTTCACATCACGCTATAGGAAGGAAGTGGGGTCATCCCGATGTCTTAGCTTAGTTGGAGTTTATAGGGGCATGTTGAGGTTCGGAGCACTCGGGCTTGTTTTGATCGTATCTCCCTCATCCAAACTCGGAATCAAGAACCGTTTCTTTTTATGGATTCCTTATTCTTCCAGGAACATTCTGTAAAATTTTCAAAATTTTTTGCAACTGGTCGGCTGGTTGGCAGCCGGTTCAGTCGGTTCAGCCGGTTCATCGAGTCAGCCGGTGTAGAACACTGATTTTTGGTAATTGTTTTGATCATATCTCCCTCTTCCGAACTTGTAATCATGCACCGTTTTTTTAATGGATTCCTTACTCTACTAGGAACATTCTGTCAAAATTTCAGATTTTTTTTCCATCAGTTCGACTAGTTGGCATCTGGTTCGGCCGGTTCAGCCGGTTCATTGAGTCAGCTGAGGTAAAACACTAATTCTAGTAATTTTGAGGCCCAAATCCTACATGGCTCAGGCCCGTAAGCTCCAGATCGGTTTTGGGAAATGTTTTGGATCCATTTTGGTCCTTGGTTTGGGTTCCTTGCAGCCCACCACGAATCCATAGGGATTCTTGGTGGTGAAGCAAGCTGAAAACTGAAGGAGTGAGTTGGCCTTGTAAGTTTAAGAGAAGTAATGAGGGGTGTGGTTCCCATGCTGATGAAGGGGATTTCAGTGCTGAAGGGGAAGGAATCCAGGAGGCTCAAATGCTAAGAGGGGTATGAGTATAAAAGGTGAGAGGATAGGAGAGCAAAGGACAGGAGGGGACATTTTGGAGAGGGGAAATTTTGCTGGTGAGAAAAACAAAAGGTCAGTAGCATCTTCTGAGTTGAGAGCGTGGGGGAAAGCTTCAGCACTGTGGTTTTTTGAAGAGGAGAGTGACAGCATCTCAGTTTTGGAAGTCATCATCTGCATACACGGATCATATTTGGTGGAGATTCTGAGGTAAGCATGCTGAATTCTTTACTTACAGTTTATCTTCCTCGTCTTCATATGCTTTTTCTCCTTCCTCATCATCTTTTCTTCCCTTTGATATGAAGATTGTATTGCTTGGGTGTGGATAATAAAGGCCACACATGATTGTTGCTGTTTTCTTCCTTAATCACTTAGGAACTTTCTGACCGAATTTGGGATTTTTTACCAACCGGCTGAACCGGTTTGGAACCGGTTCAACCGGTTCAGCACCATAGCTGGCAGCCTCTGTCAGCCATGAGAAACACTTGCCTTTCTTTGTCTGGTTCTCACTCATCCGGGCTCGGAATTGAGAACCGTTTCTTTTGTTTACTTCCTTAATCACTTAGGAACTTTATGACCAAATTTGGGATTTTTTACCAACCGGCTGAACTGGTTTGGAACCGGTTCGACCGGTTCAGCACCATAGCTGGCAGCCTTTGTCAGCCATGAGGAACACTTGCCTTTCTTTGTCTGGTTCTCACTCATCCGGGCTCGGAATTGAGAACCGTTTCTTTTTTTTGCTTCCTTAATCACTTAGGAACTTTCTGACTGAATTTGGGATTTTTTACCAACCATCTGAACTGGTTTGGAACCGGTTCAACCGGTTTAGCACCATAGCTGGCAGCCTCTGTCAGCCATGAGGAACACTTGCCTTTCTTTGTCTGGTTCTCACTCATCCGGGCTCAGAATTGAGAACCGTTTGTTTTGTTTGCTTCTTTAATCACTTAGGAAATTTTTGACTGAATTTGGGATTTTTTATCGATCGGATGAACTGGTTGGGAACCAGTTCAACCGGTTCAGCACCATAGCTGGCTGCCTCTGTCAGCCATGAGGAACACCTGCCTTTCTTTGTCTGGTTCTCACTCATCCGGGCTCGGGATTGAGTGTCATTTTTTTTGTTTGAATCCTCACTCATTTAGGATTTTTCTAGAAAAAAATTTGGGGATTCTTCTCAATAGGTTGTACCAGTTGAGAACTAGTTCAACCTACTCTGCTGGGGGACTTTAGGTAGCCCTCGATTTTGGCATTTTTCGAGCCCTTATCCATGGGGGCTCAAACCCATTTGCTATAGGGCACTTGTGAGCCATCTTGAAGGTTTAAGTCAGTGTTTGATTTTAGTTAGTATGGGCAATTTGGAAGTTCTGGGTGGTGTGGTCTAGATGAGTCTAGTTCGATTTGTATGACATTTGGGGAGTCCCTTACCTCATTTCAACCAGCTATCTTCCTTTTTGGCACAAGCTTTGATGCTTGATTTTGAATACATGTTGCATGACTGACTCACCCTCTGCTGCAGCACTTGGCTAGGGACCACAGGTACGCATCGTTGGCTTTGGTTGTTGAATTCATATGCATTCATGGTGCTTAATCTTGAATGTTTGTTATGTGTTTATCTGTGTTTGGCTGACCTTTTATGCAGCGCTTGGCTAGGGACCACAGGTATGCACCCATTGTTTTGTTTGGTTGAATTCATATGTATGCCAAATACCAATTAGGATTGTGTGATTCATGACATCTATTTAGCCTAGGGTTTCATTTGACCTTTGACCCATATGCTCCCACATACCCAATTCATTAGTAGAGATCGAGTTTCGGGCCTAGAGGGGTGCTACCTCGCATGAGGTACCTTCCCAACGGGTAACCTGATCCCCGGACCCAGAATCTAGTTTTCGTAGACCGCTTTTTCCATACTAGGGTCATTAGGGGTTTTTGTTCTTACTTAATTTTCCCCATTTTAAAAACAAAAATAAAAAGTAAGTGGCGACTCCAAACAACACCGTTCCTCACCGGGGGCGGGTTTTTCAAAACTGGAAAACACCAACTTTTTCATTTCTTTCTTTTCTTTTAAAAGCGAGTCGCGTCGGTCCGGTGGATCGAGTGAGGGTCCACAAATATGTACTAATTTTTTTCACAATCTATCCACTGCACATTGAGACTCTCAAGGTGTTAGAAAAGTTAATAAAAAAAATGGCATAAGTCTATTGAATGCAACACTTTCTATTAATCAAATTTATGTGAAATGATAGTACCATATGGAATACCATCCCAAAAAAACCAAGCAAAATAAGGTTTAACTCTTCGTCTAAAACTTGAGCATTTCCTTACATTACATAAACACATATAAATTTTAGATTTATTAAAAAAATAATAATGTATAAATAAAAAAAAATAAATTAAACTTGCCATGGCATCATCAGCTATAAGATTTCCCATCAAAACAAAAAATGACCAAGGGTAATTTGAATAATGAGAACTTGGCCATGCCAAAACCCTTTTCAATTCTTGGCTATAATATGGTATATTATTATTTTTAACCCATTGCATCCATGAAAAACTAATACATGGATATCCTGCAGAAATATTTGCCAAAGTCCTCATAAAAGCCAACACGTTTGATGATTTGCTATATTGAAGTAGAGATATGTGGGCGAGCAAACGAAATGTAGTACGACAAGAAGGGGTCATAAATAAGGGATGCTTATGTATGGTTGTGAAAACATCATTGTACAAAAAATAAAACCAACAATTAATAATTAATATAAATTAAAACAATAAATAAAAATTAATATATGAATAATCTTACTCATGAAATGCTCATGGATCCCTTAAAACATCAATAAGTAATCTGAAATCATTAGTTTGATTCATTTTGAGCCCATAGCAGTCGTTCAAAAAGTCATGTAAGACACGTGCAATATTATTATTGATAAACTGAAGATCTAGTCCCATATTGTCATCACATGACCTTGTGATTTTCCCTCTATCGTTTACCACTACTACATTATCCATACCAACTCCATCTTCTAGCTTCTTTGATGATACCAAGTATTGAATAGCTTCAAACATGTCACCGGATAGGAAATCTTAACTAAATAAAAATATATAAAACAAAAAAAACATTAAAAAGTAAATAAAATATTTATTACAAAAATACCGTAGAATTGATATCAATTCTAGCTTAAGTCTATGTCCGATTACAAGTTTGTGTTGTCGTATCCAATCTTGTAGGCTGATGCGGAGTTAAAAAACAATTATACGTTGTCTAGATTTTACAAAACTATGATAGCCAGCTAACACATACTGCTTATCCAAAGTTCCCGCAATAACATAGGAACGAAGTTCTCTGTCGTTTGGATGCGCTGTTTTCAAAGTCACCAACCTAAAATAGTTACTTTTTGCTTCTGCTTCATATATATTGTCTTTAATATGTCTGGCATTATAGTAGCTGATAGTGCTACAGATGTTAAACTTGTCATTAATATCAATCATTCGTAAAAAAATATATGCTAAATTTTTTTTACAATCTATACATTACACATTGAGACTCTCAAGGTGTTAGAAAAGTTAATAAAAAAAATGGCATAAGTATGTTGAATGCAACACTTTCTATTAATCAAATTTATGTGAAATGATAGTACCATATGGAATACCATCCCAAAAAAACCATGCAAAAGAAGGTTTAACTCTTCGTCTAAAACTTGAGAATTTCCCTACATTACATAAACACATATATCTTTTAGATAATGTATAAATAAAAAAATAAATAAATTAAACTTACCATGACATCATCTGCTATAAGATTTCCCACGAAAACAAAAAATGACCAAGGTTAATTTGAATAATGAGAACTTGGCCATACCAAAACCCTTGTCAATTCTTGGCTATAATATGGTATATTATTATTTTTAACCCATTGGGTCCATGAAAAACTAATATATGGATATCATGTAGAAATATTTCCCAAAGTCCTCCTAAAGGTGAACACGTTTGATGATCTGCTATATTGAAGTAGAGATACGTGGGCGAGCAAATAAAAAGTACTACGACAACAAGGGGTCATAAATAATGGATGCTTATGTATGGTCGTGAAAACATCATTGTACAACAAATAAAACCAACAATTAATAATTATTTTAAATTAAAACAATAAATAAAAATTAATATATGAAAAATCTTACTCATGAAATGCTCGTGAATCCCTTAAAACATCAATAAGCAATCTGAAATCATTAGTTTGACTCATTTCGAGCCAGTAGCAGTCGGTCAAAAAGTTGTGCAAGACACGTGCAATATTATTATTGATAAACTGAAGATCTAGTCCCATATTGTCATCACATGACCTTGTGATTTTCCCTCTATCGTTTACCACTGCTATATTATCCATACCAAATCCATCTTCCAGCTTCTTTGATGATACCAAGTATTGAATAGCTCCAAACATGTCACCGGATAAGAAATCATAACTAAATAAAAACATATAAAACAAAAAAACATTAAAAAGTAAATAAAATATTTATTACAAAAATACCGTAGAATTGAAATCAATTCTAGCTTAAGTCTATGTCCGATTGCAAGTTTGCGTTGTCGTATCCAATCTTCTAGGCTAATGCGGAGTTAAAAAACAATTATACGTTGTCCAGATTTTACAAAACTATGATAGCCAACTAACACATACTGCTTATCCAAAGTTCCCGCAATATCATAGGAACGAAGTTCTCTGTCGTTTGGATGCGCTGTTTTCAAAATCACCAACCTAAAATAGTTACTTTTTATTTCTGCTTCATATATATTATCTTTAATATGTCTGGCATTATAGTAGCTGATAGTGCTACGGACGTTAAACCTATCATTAATATCAATAATTCGTAAAAAAATATATAGTAATTTTTTTCACAATCTATCCACCGCACATTGAGACTCTCAATGTGTTAGAAAAGATAATAAAAAAATAAAAAATGGAGTAAGTATGTTGTATGTAACACTTTCTCTTAATAAAATTTATGTGAAATGCTAGTAGCATATCAAATACCATCCCAAGAAAACCAAGCCAATGAAGGTTTAATTCTTCGTCTAAAACTTGAGTAGTTCCATATACTACATTAACACATACATCTCTTATATTTATAACAAAAAAAATGTATAAATAAATCAGAAATAAATTAAAAATGCCACGACATCATGAGTTACAAGATTCCCCATGAAGAAAAAAAAATGACCAAGGGTAATTTGAATAATGAGAACTTGGCTATGCCAAAACCCTTTTCAATTCTTGGCTATAATTTGGTCTATTATTATTTTTCACCCATTGGGTCCATGAAGAGCTAATACATGGATATCCTACAGAAATATGTGCTAAAGTCGTCATAAAGGTCAACACGTTTGATGATATGCTATATTGAAGCAGAGATACGTGGGCGAGCAAACGAAAAGTAATACGGCAAGAAGGGGTCATAAATAAGGGATGCTTATGTATGGTCGTGAAAACATCAATGTACAACAAATAAAACCAACAATTAATAATTAATATAAATTAAAACAATAAATAAAAATTAATATATGAATAATCTTACTCATGAAATGCTCGTGGATCCCTTAAAACATTAATAAGCAATCTGAAATAGTTTGATTCATTTTGAGCCCATAGCAATTGTTCAAAAAGTCGTGTAAGACATGTGCAATATTATTATTGATAAACTGAAGATCTAGTCCCATATTTTCATCACATGACCTTGTGATTTTCCCTTTACCGTTCACCACTACCACATTATCCATACCGAATCCATCTTCCAGCTTCTTTGATGATACCAAGTATTGAATACCTTCAAACATGTCACCGGTTAGGAAATATTAACTAAATAAAAATATAAAAAGTAAAAAAACATTAAAAAGTAAATAAAATATTTATTACAAAAATATCGTAGAATTGATATCAATTCTTGGTTAAGTCTATGTTTGATTAGAAGTTTGTGTTGTCGTATCCAATCTTGTAGGCTGATGTGGAGTTAAAAAACAATTATACGTTGTCCAAATTTTACAAAATTATGATAGTCAGCAAACACATACTACTTATCCAAAGTTCCCGCAAAATCATTGGAACGAAATTCTCCGTCGTTTAGATGCATTGTTTTCAAAGTCACCAACCTAAAATAGTTTTACTTTTGCTTCGGCTTCATATATATTGTCCTTAATATGTCTGACATTATAGTAGTTGATAGTGCTACAGACGTTAAACCTGTTATTAATATCAATAATTCGTAAAAAATTTATATAGTAATTTTTTTCACAATCTATTCATTGCACATTGAGACTCTTAATGTGTTAGAAAATTTAATAAAGAAGTAAAAAAAAATTAAAAAAATGGCATAAGTATGTTGTATTTAACACTTATTGTTAATCAAATTTATGTGAAATGCTCGTGGCATATAGAATACGATCCCAAGAAAACCAAGCCAAAGAATCTTTAACTCTTGAATTAAAACTTGAGCATTTTCCTACATTACATTAACACATACATCTTTTAGATTTATAAAAAAAAATAATGCATAAATAAAACAGAAATAAATTAAACTTGCCACGACATCATGAGCTACAAGATTCCCCATGAAGAAAAAAAATGACCAAGGGTAATTTGAATAATGAGAATTTGGCCATGCCAAAACCCTTTTCAATTCTTGGCTATAATTTGGTTTATTATTATTTTTCATCCATTGGGTCCATGAAGAGCTAATACATGGATATCCTACAGAAATATGTGCCAAAGTCCTCCTAAAGGCCAACACGTTTGATGATCTGCTATATTGAAGTAGAGATACGTGGGCGAGCAATCGAAAAGTAGTAAGATAAAAAGGGGTCATAAATAAGGATGCTTATGTATAGTCATGAAAATATCACTGTACAAAAAATAAAACCAACAATTAATAATTAATATAAATTAAAACAAAAAATAAAAATTAATATATGAATAATCTTACTCATGAAATGCTCATGGATCCCTTAAAACATCAATAAGCAATCTGAAATCATTAGTTTGTTATATTTTGAGCCCATGGCAGTTGTTCAAAATATCGTGTAACACATGTGCAATATTATTATGGATAAACTGAAGATCTAGTCCCATATTGTCATCACATAATCATGTAATTTTCCCTTTACCATTCACCATTGCTACATTATCCATACCAAATTCATTTTCTAGCTTCTTTGATGATACAAAGTATTGAATAGCTTCAAACATGTCACCGGATAGGAAATATTAACTAAATAAAAATATATAAAATAAAAAAACATTAAAAAGTAAATAAAATATTTATTACAAAAACACCGTAGAATTGATATCAATTCTTACTTAAGTTTATGTCCAATTACAAGTTGGTGTTGTCGTATCCAATGTTGTAGGCTGATATGGAATTAAAAAACAATTATACGTTGTCCAGATTTTATAAAACTATGATAGCCAGCTAACACATACTGCTTATCCAAAGTTCCTACAATATCATAGGGACAAAATTCTCTGTTATTTGGATGCACCGCTTTCAAAGTCATTAACCTAAAATAGTTTCCTTTTGCTTCTACTTCATATATATATTCTTTAATATGTTTGACATTATAGTAGCTGATAGTGCTACGAACTTTAAACCTTTCATTAATATCAACAATTCGTAAAAAAATATATAGTAATTTTTTTCACAATCTATCCACTGCACATTGAGACTCTCAATGTGTTAGAAAATTTAATAAAGAAGTAAAAAAAAAAATGGCATAAATATGTTGTATGTAACACTTATTGTTAATCAAATTTATGTGAAATGCTCATGGCATATAGAATACGATCCCAAGAAAACCAAGCCAAAGAAGCTTTAACTCTTCATCTAAAACTTGAGCATTTTTCTACATTACATTAACACATACATACTTTAGATTTATAAAAAAGAAATGTATAAATAAAACAGAAATAAATTAAACTTGCCACGACATCATGAGTTACAAGATTCCCCATGAAGAAAAAAAATGACCAAGGGTAATTTGAATAATGAGAACTAGGCCATGCCAAAATCCTTTTCAATTCTTGGCTATAATTTGGTCTATTATTATTTTCATCCATTGGGTCCATGAAGATCTAATACATGGGTATCCTATAGAAATATGTGCCAAAATTCCTCCTAAAGGCCAACACATTTGATGTTCTGCTATATTGAAGTAGAGATACGTGGGCGAGCAAACCAAAAGTAGTACGACCAAAAGGGGTCATAAATAAGGGATGCTTATGTATGGTCGTGAAAATATCACTGTACAAGAAATAAAACCAACAATTAATAATTAATAGAAATAAAAACAACAAATAAAAATTAATATATGAATAATATTACTCATGAAATACTCGTGGATCCCTTAAAACATCAATAAGCAATCTGAAATCATTAGTGATTCGTTCCCAATTAGTGTCTCAGCTGATTCATGTCCAGCTGGTGTCCCTTGATTTTGGTCCTCAAGGAGTAATCAACAAAATTTATAACCTATTACACCATGTACTAGGATAGCCTTAACTAGCATAGCATAGTGGCTCTAGGGTCGTTCATTGGGATGAGTTTTCACTCCACAATTGATATTACTTCAAAGATGCATTTGTGCCTTTTCATTTCAAGGTTAGCTTTAAAAGAAAACATAAAGATGTTTGAATGAAAAAGGTTTGGTTTTAAACTAACCAAAAATAGTAACTGATTTTACTTACAAAGAAAAGTGTTTCTTGGAGTTTAGATCACTAGGCTCAGGTTCCTCATACAAAAAGGAGAGTTCCGGTCACTTGTTTCTTTTCCTCGCATTAGAGAATTAACATATAGTTAATTCTCTAACCGGTGTGGTACAAATGCTTCTCCTTAATGGGTTCAAACACTAAATCCCTCTCACTGATGCACCTTGCAATGGCTCGTGCCTCTCACCTAGCATTTGCCATTCAAGGTGATCCTTAACCTTGGATTACCCGTCAAAAGCTCGTAAGAGATAACTAATGGATGTCTCCTTAGAGTCCAAAAGCGTACCAAGTGTTGGCTATTCTAGAAAATCCTACCTTCAAACCACCTCCCAAAGGCTCGCAAGAGATAAACTAGTGCATCTCAATGGACGGAGATCACTTGCCTTACCAAGTGTTGGCCTAGGTGATTTAAAGGCGTTTTAAGTTAACTAAAAAGATAAAAACCATTAACGGGTCACACTTTCTCTTCATTAAAAACTAAAACAACAAAACTTCCAATTTATGCATGAGGAAACTTACCCGACTTTCTTCACTCCAAGAGACGAAGAGCCTAGCCTCTCATCCTCTGAGGAAAAATCCTCAAAGTTTGATTGGCTAGAAAGAAAAAGAATGAGAAAACAAAAATATATAGGAAAAACAGAGCAAGTGCTCTGTAAAATATATTTCTTCCTTATACAAAAGGTTGTCTCCAAGAACAAGCTCCCAAGATCCGATTATATCATCCTCCTTTATGTAAAGGAAATTACAAACTATATATAAGAGGTTATTCACCATTTTTTCTTGCTTAAAGACTAAGGAATCCTATGATAGGTGGGTTACAAGGAGAGTTTGGGGATTTAGACATCAAATATCTAAAGAAAAATATCTCAAAATGTCGGTCGCACATATTGGGAAGCTTTAGGAGAAAACCGTAGCACTGTGCAAAATGGCTGCGAAACTCTCCGGGTAAGCGCTATCAGAGGATCCGGATATGTCTGACCGAGGAAGTTGAAACGCCCTCCTCTCCCATCTGGCGTCAGGCGTCGGATGTGAAATATCCGGAGAAGGTGGAACGTCGCAAGGAGAACCGTCTGCGTGCGCAAGGTCTAGGGACCCCTCCCCCTGATGACACGGAGCGCGCAACGCTATCCGGAGCAACTCCATCCGGATTCCCCAAGAGGACACGTGGCGCGCTCCCCTATCCGGACTCCCTCAGGGAGAAGCACACAACACTCGCGATCATCACACCCCGGACGATAGCATATCCTATCCGGATATGTTGTCCGGATCATTGATTAAAATGCACAAGCCTTGCTACGTCATTCCGACAGCCTGCCACAGCCCACGTTCCGCCGCCCTCCGATGGTGTGTCCGGATTTGCTTATGGAAAAGGACTTCAAAGCTTCGGTTCTTCATGTTTTTGAGCTTTCCATTGTTTTGCCATGGATTCCAAAGAACTCTCCTCAATCTCGGATTGCTTTGGTGATAAAAAAGCTATCAAAACACCAAAACTTAACACAATTTGATTAGAATTGATTGCAAGGGTCCTTAATATGTTAATTGGGTTAAAAGATGATAACTACCACTCAAAAGTGTTTAAAAGAGTTAATTACAAGCTATGAAATAACACTTTTTGAGTAGTAATCAATTAGTTTGGTTTATTTCGAGCCCATAGCAGTTGTTCAAAATATCGTGTAACACATGTGCAATATTATTATGGATAAACTGAAGACCTAGTCCCATATTGTCATCACATAATCATGTAATTTTCCCTCTATCGTTCACCATTGCTACATTATCCAGACCAAATTCATCTTCCAGCTTTTATGATGATACAAAGTATTGAATAGCTTCAAACATGTCACCGGATAGGAAATATTAACTAAATAAAAATATATAAAATAAAAAAACATTAAAAAGTAAATAAAATATTAATTACCAAAACACCGTAGAACTGATATCAATTCTTGCTTAAGTCTATGTCCGATTACAAGTTGGTGTTGTTGTATCCAATGTTGTAGGCTGATGTGGAATTAAAAAACAATTATGCGTTGTCCAGATTTTACAAAACTATGATAGCCAGCTAACACATATTGCTTATCCAAAGTTCCCGCAATATCATAGGGACAAAATTCTCTGTTATTTAGATGCACCACTTTCAAAGTCATCAACCTAAAATAGTTTCCTTTTGCTTCTACTTCGTATATATATTCTTTAATATGTTTGACATTATAGTAGCTGATAGTGCTACGAACTTTAAACCTTTCATTAATATCAACAATTCGTAAAAAAATATATAGTAATTTTTTTCACAATCTATCCACTGCATATTGAGACTTTCAATGTGTTAGAAAATTTAATAAAGAAGTAAAAAAAAAATAAAAATGGCATAAGTATGTTGTATGTAACACTTATTGTTAATCAAATTTATGTGAAATGCTCATGGCATATAGAATACGATCCCAAGAAAACCAAGCCAAAGAAGCTTTAACTCTTCATCTAAAACTTGAGCATTTCCCTACATTACATTAACACATACATATTTTAGATTTATAAAAAAGAAATGTATAAATAAAACAGAAATAAATTAAACTTGCCACGACATCATGAGTTACAAGATTCCCCATGAAGAAAAAAAATGACCAAGGGTAATTTGAATAATGAGAATTTGGCCATGCCAAAACCCTTTTCAATTATTGGCTACAATTTGGTCTATTATTATTTTTCACCCATTGGGTCCACGAAGAGCTAATACGTGGATATCTTGTAGAAATATGTGCCAAAGTCCTCCTAAAGGCCAACACGTTTGATGGTATGCTATATTGAAGAAGAGATACGTGGGCGAGCAAACGAAAAGTAGTACAACAAGAAGGGGTCATAAATAAGGGATGCTTATGTATGGTCGTGAAAACATCACTGTACAACACATAAAACCAACAATTAATAATTAATATAAATTCAAATAATAAATAAAAATTTATATATGAATAATCTTACTCATGAAATGCTCGTGGATCCCTTAAAACATCAATAATTAATCTGAAATCATTAGTTTGATTCATTTCGAGCCTATAGGAGCGGTTCAAAATGTCGTGTAACACACATGCAATATTATTTTGGATAAACTGAAGATCATGTCCCATATTATCATCACATGATCTTAGATTTTCCCTGTACTGTTCACTACTGCTACATTATTCATACAAAATCCATCTTCTAGTTTCTTTGATGATACCAAGTATTGAATAGCTTCAAATATGTCACTGGATAGGAAGTATTAACTAAATAAAAATATATAAAATAAAAAAACATTAAAAAGTAAATAAAATATTTATTACAAAAATACCATAGAATTAATATCAATTCCTGGTTAAGTCTATGTCCGATTACAAGTTGGTGTTGCTGGATCCAATCTTGGAGGCTGATGTGGTGTTCAAAAACAATTATACAATGTCCAGATTCTACATAACTATGATAGCCATCCAAAACATACTGCTTATCCAAAGTTTTCGCAATATCATAGCAACAAAGTTCTCTATTATTTGGATGCACTGTTTTCAAAGTCACCAACCTAAAGTAGTTTCCTTTTCCTTCTGCTTCATATATATTGTCTTTAATATGTATGAATTATAGTATTTGATAGTGCTCCGAACGTTAAACCTGTCATTAATATCAATCATTCGTAAAAAACTAGAGTATTTTTTTCACAATCTATTCACTGACCATTGAGACTCTCAAAGTGTTAGAAAAGTTAATAACGAAATAAAAAAAATGTGCATAAGTATGTTGTGTGCAACACTTACTATTAATCAAAATTAGGTGAAATGCTAGTAGCATATAGAATACCATTCCAAGAAAATCAGGCCAAAGAAGGTTTAACTCTTCGTCTAATACTTGAGCATTTCCCTACATTACATAAACACATATATATTTTAGATTTATAAAATAAAATAGTGTATAAATAAAATAGAAATAAATTAAACTTGCAACGACATCATTAGATACAAGATTTCTCATGATGACAAAAAATGACCAAGGGTAATTTGAATAATGAGAACTTAGCTAGGCCAAAACCCTATTTAATTCTTGGCTATAATTTGGTCTATTATTATTTTTAACCCATTGGGTCCATGAAGAGCTAATACATGGATATCTTGTAGAAATATGTGCCAAAGTCCTCCTAAAGGTCAACATGTTTGATGATATGCTATATTGAAGCAGAGATACGTGGGCGAGAAAACGAAAAGCAGTATGACAAGAATGGGTCATAAATAAGGGATACTTATGTATAGTCGTGGAAACATAACTATAATTAATATGAATTAAAACAATAAATAAAAATTAATATATGAATAATCTTACTCATGAAATGCTCATCGATCCCTTAAAACATCAATAAGCAATCTGAAATCTTTAGTTTGATTCAAAAAGTCGTACAAGACACATGCAATATTATTATGGATAAACTGAAGATTTAGTCCCATATTGTCATCACATGACCTTAAGATTTTCCCTCTATCGTTCACCACTGCTACATTATCCATACCAAATCCATCTTCCAGCTTCTTTGATGATACCAAGTATTGAATAACTTCAAACATGTCACTGGTTAAGAAATATTAACTAAATAAAAATATATAAAATAAAAAAACATTAAAAATTTAATAAAATATTAATTACAAATATACCGTAGAATTGATATAAATTCTTGCTTAAGTTTATATCCGATTACAAGTTTGTGTTGTCGTATCCAATCTTATAGGCTGATGTGGAGTTAAAAAACAATTATACGTTGTCCAGATTTTACAAAACTATGATAGCCAGCTAACACATACTGCTTATCCAAAGTTCCCGCAATATCATAGGAACGAAATTCTCTGTCGTTTCGATGCACTGCTTTCAAAGTCACCAACCTAAAATAGTTTCCTTTTGCTTCTGCTTCATATATATTGTCTTTAATAAGTCTGACATTATAGTAGTTGATAGTGCTACAAACATTAAACCTGTCATTAATATCAATCATTTGTAAAAAAAATATATACGAATTTTTGTCACAATCTATCCACTACACATTGAGACTCTCAACGTGTTAGAAAAGTTAATAAAAAAAATGGCATAAGTATGTTTAATGCAACACTTTCTATTTATCAAATTTATGTGAAATGATAGTACCATATGAAATACCTCCCAAAAAAACCAAGCAAAAGAAGGTTTAACTCTTCGTATAAAACTTGAGGATTTCCCTACATTACATAAACACATGTATCTTTTAGATTTATAAAAAAAATAATAATGTATAAATAAAACGGAAATAAATTAAACTTGCCACGGCATCATGAGCTACAAGATTTCCAATGAAAACAAAAAATGACCAAGGGTAATTTGAATAATGTGAACTTGGCCATGCCAAAACCCTTTTCAATTCTTGGCTATAATTTGGTCTATTATTATTTTTAACCCATTGGGTCCATGAAAACTAATACATGGATATCCTACAGAAATATTTTCCAAAGTCCTCCTAAAGGCCAACACGTTTGATGATATGCTAAATTAAAGTAGAGATACGTGGGCGAGCAAACGAAAAGTAGTACGATAAGAAGGGGTCATGAATAAGGGATTGTAGACCCTCTATTTTGTCCTCCTAACACATATCCTTTACAGTAATTCCCTGATAGCCCATTAATACTCGTGTAACCTATCTTTTCTAAGCCACCTCGGGGACTTCGATTGAGGGATTCATTTAACCTTATTGTGACTCTTAGTAGCCCTAATTTAGACTGAGGCCCATTTAGGCACTTTAGGTTCACTTAGATCCACTTAAGCACTTTAGGTTCACTTAGATACACTTGGGCACCACCCTAGGCCCATTAGGCTCCATCATCGGTCCACTTAGACCCTTTAGGTCCATTAGATACACCTGAGGCCCATTAGACATTCTTTGCATGACTTGAGTTGCTCACATGATTGCATGGTTGCATAGATTGCATGACACTTTACTATTATTATTATTATTATTATCATTATTTACTTAATTATTTTGTTAATTTAATTTGTTTATTTATTTTATAATTTTCTAAAACACCGTGGGATTCATTCATTAAGTCTAATTTTCTTTATGTTTTTGTAGAGAAACTCACCAAAGGAATCATCACTGGAGAGAAAAAGGAAGGTTGAAAACGTGTATTGGCAAAGATATTCAGGCGTGAGTCTTTCGGGAAATAGAGGATATTCAGTCAAAAAAAAAAAGAAAAAAAAAAGAGGAATTTTCATTTGTGATTATGGAAAGGAAATATTCAGCGGGTTGAAGGATGGATTCAAGGTGGTTGGAAGAGGAGAGGACGTATGGAAGGAAATGAACTAAGAAGGAAAGCAAGTATGCACCTATGCATGTGCTGATTGTGCTTCTGATGGAAGGAAATGAATGAAGAAAGAAAATTACCAAAGCTATTTTGGCATGGAAAAAGGAAAGGTTCAATGGGTATTTGGACGGAATGAAGACTATGTTTAGGAAGGAGAGTCCTGATGATGCTGGACTGACGTGGATGATTGAGGCTCTCCGGGCTGGTGAGTTGTCTTCCCATGTTGGCAGAGTACTAGAGAGGAAGGTTAGAAAGTCAGAGGACTGTGAGTTTTTGGAGAAGGGAGAACAACCAGCCGCACCATACTTGGGACGCTTTCAGCACGTATAAGAGAGGGTGATGCCTTTGGGGAGGGAGAATGACCAGCCGCACCAGACTTGGGACGCTTTCAGCACGCATAAGAGAGGGTGATGCCTTTAGGGAAGGAAGAACGACCAGCCGCACCATACTTGGGATGCTTTCAGCACGCATAAGAGAGTCTGACACCTTTGGAGAAGCAAGAACGACCAGCTGCACCAGCTGCATCAGAAGAGAGGGTGACACCAAACGGGAAGGAGATTAGTAGCCGCACTAAGGGGAATCCGGGTGAGAGGAGCAAGATTATTTTCTGGAATGTGAGAGGGTGCAGCCGCACCATTGAGAGGAGGATTTCCGGAACAGCCGCACCATTGAGAAGATGATTTCTAAATCATCCGCACCGTTGAGAGGACTTCCGGAGCAGTTGCACTATTGGAAGAAAGGAAACATTCAGCTGTGCTCCTAGGTTTCAAAGATCACCAAGAAAAAGTCTTCAGCTACAGTGCATGGGCAGCCACCACACCATGCATCCTCGGCAATGATTCTTTTAAAATAAAAAAAATAGAAATCCTACTAGTGGAAAGTGACCTACACGTTTTGGAAAAGGTGAATTTATTCTTCCTATTTCAATTTTGATTCATGAAATATTCAGTTCAATACATAATTGTTTTAGAGTTTTATCTATTTAGTTTAATTATTTCTAATATCAATATATTTCCTGATGGCAATTTATTAGTTTTAAAATTATTCCCATTCAATTTTTGTATTTTAAATTTTTATTGTAAATTCATGTTTAGCTTAGATGTTAATCTTTAATTTATTTTTTTTAATTTTTCTTATCTAAATAAATTAATTATTATTGATTCATTATTCTAGCTTGAAGATTATGATTTTTGTTTAATGTAGTTACAATTTATTATTCTTAGTTTGACAAATTAGATTTTTTAAATATTGGTTTGGGCAATTTTTGTTGATAATGGAAAGGTTAGGATTTTTTAAGAGTTTGGGCAATAATTCATGATGATGGTTTAAAATTTAGAATTTTGATTAGCATTATTATTATTATTATTATTTTCTCAATTAGGAAATTCATAATTTTATTTAATTTAGTTTTAATTTATCTTTTAGTTTACATGTTATTAAAATTTTAGTTTATTATTTCAATTGATTCCATGACACTCTTTTCATATCCAAAGGTTGTTAATTTTAATTCATGATTTATCCTTTTAGTTTTAGAATTTAAGTTGGTTATTTATTTTGTTTCGTGTTGATATATTCGTGTTTTAATAAATAAATAACTAAAAATAAAGAAAAATATATATAAATATATACTCTAGTTTTGATTGATCTTGTTTTAGTTGATATTTTTTAGAATTTTAATTAATTTGATTGTTTTTTTTTTTTGAAATTATTATTATATTGTGTTGTTTAACTAACATCACTAGCTCCAGCGTGAATCTCTTTAAATATGGCAACATTTAACTTTTATATATATGGGTTTGCATGTTACAATGAAGGTTTGATTGGTTTTTGAGTGGAATTATTATTATATTGTGTTATTTGACTTTATTTACTAACTCCATGCATTTTTTGTTTTAATATGGCAGAATGAGAATTGTGTTTAAGTTTAGTTTGGTATATTATATTAAATTCATAAAATACAAATTCATGTAATTCTATTTTTGAAAAATAAAAATATAATATAGTTTGATCTTTATTTAGTTTAGTTGTGATTCATTTAATTATTAGTTGTTTATTTATTTATTTGCTACTAATCTAATGCTTTGTAACTTATTTATTTATTTATTTATCAATGAGATTAAATCTATGGGTTAAAAATTCAGTTTAAAATAAAAATAAAAATATCTATTGAAGGTGGTTTGAATTGGCTTTAGGTTTAGTTAAAATTATGGTTTGTTGAAATGATTGATTTTTATGTGTTAAGTATTATATTTTAAACTTGCCTTAATTAGTGATAAAAGTGTTTGTTAAGCTCAAATTTATTTTACTAATGTAAGTTTATTTAAAAATAATTCCTTGAGTTCGTATTTTGTTTCATTCATATTTTATTTCATTCATATTTATTTGTTCGTGTCATCAACTTATCCATTTGATTATGAGTTTAATTTTATAGGTTAGAAATTTAGTCTCAGGTAGTTTTTTTTAATTTAATTTGTGGTTAAGGTAAAATTTTAGTTTGTTAAAATAATTGATCATATGTGTGTTAAGAATTTAAGTTTAGATTGACTTTAATTAGTGTTTAATTTTTTTTAAGTCTAGATTTCATTTTAATAATGTAAGTTTATTTCGAAATTAGATTTCCTGAATTCATATTTTGTTTTAGTTTCCTTTCGTTTAAATTGATTCATTTTAATTATTTTAGGAGTTTGTATAATTTTAGGTCATTAATAAAATCAATTCTATATTTGAAAATTCATGCCTTTAGCTTACTCTGATTTAGTTTCACACATCTATTCGATTTAGGTATTTTATATAATATTAGTTCATTAATAAAGTTAATTCTATGTTTGAAAATTATTGTTTGCTTTGATTTAATTTGGTTCATTTTAATCAATCTAGATGCTTTTGTGTATTTAATTGACCTCTTGATAATCCTTGATTGTTATTCTTAATGGATGTGTTTCCTGAATATTCGTCATTAATTCTTGGTGGGTATCTCATTAGCTTATTTGATCTAAGTTTGAATAGTTTATTGCTTTGGTAGTCTCTGGTAAAATTTACTTTTCGAAGGCCATCGGAAAATAGTGAAGATTGGCCTCCATTCTCACCACTTCAATTTTCTCGGTTGTCAAAAATTCTACTTTGTGATTTTGTTCTCTTTTGTTTTGCTTGGTATTTTGATTCATACTTTTATTGTTTTCAAATTAATTTATTTTATTTTTAAAACATAACACTATTCTCAAAAGATCCTTTTAAAAATCCATTTCAAAAATTCATTTAGAGTTCTTAGAATCAAAATCTCATTCCCTTTAGAAATCTATTTCAAAAATTCATTTAGAGTTCTTGAAATCGAAATCTCATTTTCTCAAATAATGTGCAACCATGTTTTGATTGGTTTGCATCTTTCTTAAATTTCAAATAAAATTACAGTTTTGAGTAAGACATGAATCCAAGCTTGTGGTCCCAAACAAATGGGATAATTCCAGGCTAGATTTGTGTATATCAATCGGGGAATTGATGAAACCCCTACATAAGGAAAATTTTCAAAACTCATCTTTGTTGCCCCCTTTGCTATTTAAGGAAATCATGTCTATTTATTTTTTAGAAATTATATAGAAGATATAAGCGATAATTGATGGTTTTGTATACTGTAATAATTTTTTTTTCTATGCTAATTAGATAACAAGCATGCTAGGAGTACTTCTTATTTTATTGTTTGTTATCTAACCTCTCATGTCTTGTGAAAGCACGTTACGAGTTATCTATGCTATCCAGGTACGTCTCCTGTCACCTACCTTCTAAATTCTGTAAATATGATTGTCATTATGAATTATACCTATGTTTGAGAATGCTTGGGATGTCTTGATATTTGCTACATTGTTTGATCACTCATGATAAAACGCATGATGAGTGATATATTATCTAAACTAACCATTGATGTTTTATGATAGCGCTTAAAAAGTGGTCTAGGTACACATCCCAAGTTTCCTTTATGGGCGTGATTGGTTTTTCTTGTTTGGCATGCTAGTTTTGAGATCACCTTAGCCTACCTAGGTACCCTCAATTAATCAGTTGATTGCCATATTTCCTTCAATGTAGTCAGTAGAGACCTTTGTGGGGCTTAGAGGGGTGATATCTCCTGAAGGTACCTTCCCAATAAGTAATCAAATCCCCGGACCTAGACTCGGGTTTTTCAAAGACATGCTTTTCCAAAAACTATGGAGTCATTTTTTTAGGGTTTTTTTTCTTGTTTTATTTTCCCTTTAAAACAAAATAAAATAAGTGGCGACTCCGACTTTTCCAAAAACAACATTTTCACTAAATAAAAGCGAGTCTCGCCGATTGAGTGGGGGTGTACGTGAAAAATACGGGTCCACAAATTGGCGACTCCGCTGGGGACTTTGAGGATCAAGCTTGAACACTAGTTGAGGAAAAGTGGCATTTAATTGGTCGATCAGAGGGTACCTCATCTTTTAGGGAAGGTGATTTAGTTAGCTTGCTTGATTGCTTTGCTATCCTAACATGTTTGATTGCCTTGAATGATCACTTGACTGCTTGGTTCACTTTGGTATGATTCACTCTCACATATGATAGATAGGTCTTTGATCGTTTGATATTTATCTGCTTCGCATGGCTGCCTGTTGCATGACAACCATTTCTCTTGCATGATTGTATGTTTGCTTGTCTTTGTTCACTATCTCACTTTAGATCTTAGGTTTTTCGGATGCACCCACATCCTTCACTGTGCACTTTAGATTATCCCTGAGTGTTGAGAGATAGGAGAGCCTTCACAGTTAGGAAAACCCCTGGGAACGCGAGGAAGTGCATGTGTGGAGGTGATAACCACCTTGCATGGAAGCACCCCGTCTCCTTGGAGGCGTGCAGAGGGTTGCATACCATAGGAGGGTACGATCGCTTCTGCTAGGATTCCTTTGACCCACCCATTTTTATCTTATAGAACCACCATAACCTTGTAGGCTAGCCTAGACCCAATTAGGATTTCATTCCTACACGTGGGTGCATCTGTGGACCTTCAGAGCTGCCTTGGTTACAATTGGGTTTTGTTACCCTCTCCATAGTCTCATTTTGGCATGATCCGATACGGGTATCAGTTTGAGTATACATGGGCTATATGGTTGATTACATTTTAGTCGGTTCTTACAAAGCTACCCTTGTACAGCGTCTCATCTAGTGTTTCTATGTTTATAGGAGTATTTTTGGTGCCCAGTCTGGATTCGCCTTCATGGACCAGAGTTAGAGACAGGTTGATCAGAGTATCAGATCAGCCAGACCAGAGAGTAGATCAGAGAGATATGGACTCCCAGGTAGTCATGGTTGACTAGTTTGCTGTGGCCATGACTTCGATTCAGGAAGCTATAGTATGACTCTGCGCCACCACCACCCCCTCCACTCAATCAGTCGGTTCCACACCCGACACCGTATGTTTTACATAGTCAGACTGATGCTACCCCACTTCCTGTCGTAGCACCCATTCAGGCCTCAAAGGATGCACATGCTCATATGGATAGACTCGAGCAGAGGATGAGACAGATGAGGGTTTCAGATGGAGCTGTCAGTTGGGATGATTTTGATGGAGCACCGATAGCCAGTTTACCAACCCAGTTCAGGATGCCAGAGATTGAGAGGTATACGGGTATAGGTTGCCCTAAGATTCATTTGAGGCTATACAATAGTATGATGAGGGCCCACAGGTTGGATGAGGCCCACTTGATTATGCTTTTTCCCATGTCCTTGAGTGGTGCAGCATAGCGTTGGTTTGCTTCTTTAGACGCTTCATGTCGCAGGACTTGGGATGACTTGGCCCAAGAGTTTTTGAGACAGTTTGCTTTCAATACTGTCATTGATGTCTCGAGGAGAGAGTTAGAGGCCTTGAGACAAGGACCAGAGGAGTCAGTGACTTCATTTATCTCCCGATGGAGGGAGAAGATCGCCTAGATTGTTGATTGTCCTTCCGAGAAGGACTAGATTAATATGATTTTAAGGAGCTTACAACCTAGATTTGCCAGACATTTGATGGGATTTCCTCATAGGGATTTTGGATCCTTGGTACAGGCCTTGTACGATATAGAGGAGGGCATTGCTAGAGGATTGTGGCCTGAGTCTTCCCCTTCTGATCCAAAGGGGAAGAAGCCCTTAGGAGGACAGAGACCAGGAGATGTGGGTACTATCAGTTCAGCAGGATCGAGATCTCCCAGGCGCTATCAGACATTTGGGCAGACTTCAGGAGCTTATTACCCACAACGTTATGTTCAGTATAGACCTCCCAGGCCCATGGCTCCTATATACCTACACCAGACCCTAGAACTTGTTTTTACTGCACAGGTCTCTGAGAGGCCTCCTACTTTATACCCTCGGCCTCGAGCTCCACAGACTACTATTCCTCTTGTACAGAGGCCAACACTTTCTGTTAATGAAATTTATGTGAAATGATAGTACCATATGGAATACCATCCTAAAAAAACCAAGCAAAATAAGGTTTACCTCTTCGTCTAAAACTTGAGCATTTCCCTACATTACATATACACATATATCTTTTGGACTTATAAAAAAAATATATAAATAAAACAAAAATAAATTGAACATGCCACGACATCATCAACTACAAGATTTCCCATGAAAACAATAAATGACCAAGGGTAATTTGAATAATGAGAAATTGGCCATGCCAAAACCCTTTTCAATTTTTGGCTATAATATGGTCTACTATTATTTTTAACCCATTGGGTCCATGAAAAACTAATACATGGATATCCTGTAGAAATATTTGTCAAAGTCCGAAAGGCAAACACGTTTGATGATCAACTATACCCACAACGTTATGTTCAGTATAGACCTCCCAGGCCCATGGCTCCTATATACCTACACCAGACCTTAGAACTTGTTTTTACTGCACAGGTCTCTGAGAGGCCTCCTACTTTATACCATCGGCCCCGAGCCCCACAGACTACTATTCCTCTTGTACAGAGGCCAACACTTTCTGTTAATGAAATTTATGTGATATGATAGTACCATATGGAATACCATCCTAAAAAAACCAAGCAAAATAAGGTTTACCTCTTCGTCTAAAACTTGAGCATTTCCCTACATTACATATACACATATATCTTTTGGACTTATAAAAAAAATATATAAATAAAACAAAAATAAATTGAACATGCCACGACATCATCAACTACAAGATTTCCCATGAAAACAATAAATGACCAAGGGTAATTTGAATAATGAGAAATTGGCCATGCCAAAACCCTTTTCAATTTTTGGCTATAATATGGTCTACTATTATTTTTAACCCATTGGGTCCATGAAAAACTAATACATGGATATCCTGTAGAAATATTTGTCAAAGTCCTGAAGGCGAACACGTTTGATGATCAACTATATTGAAGTAGAGATACATGGGCGAGCAAACGAAAAGTAGTACGACAAGAAGGGGTCATAAATAAGGGATGCTTATGTATGGTCGTGAAAACATCATTGTACAACAAATAAAACCAACAATTAATAATTAATATAAATTAAAACAATAAATAAAAATTAATATATGAATAATCTTACTCATGAAATGCTCGTGAATCCCTTAAAACATCAATAAGTAATCTGAAATCATTAGTTTTATTCATTTCGAGCCCATAGCAGTCATTCAAAAAGTCATGCAAGACACGTGAAATATTATTATGGATAAACTGAAGATATAATCCCATATTGTCATTACTTGACCTTGTGATTTTCCCTCTACCGTTCACCACTGCTACATTATCCATACCAAATCCATCTTCCAGCGTCTTTGATGACACCAAGTATTGAATAGCTTCAAACATGTCACCGGATAGGAAATCTTAACTAAATAAAAATATATAAAATAAAAAAACATTAAAAAGTAAATAAAATATTTATTACAAAAATATCGTAGAATTGATATCAATTCTAGGTTAAGTATATGTCCGATTACAAGTTTGTGTTGTCATATCCAATGTTGTAGGCTGATGTGGAGTTAAAAAACAATTATACGTTGTCCAGATTTTACAAAACTATGATAGGCAGCTAACACATACTGCTTATCCAAAGTTCCTGCAATATAATAGGAACGAAGTTCTTTGTCATTTGGATGCGTTGTTTTCAAAGTCACCAACCTAAAATAGTTACTTTTTGCTTCAACTTCATATATATTGTCTTTAATATGTTTGATATTATAGTAGCTGATAGTGCTACAGACATTAAACTTGTCATTAATATCAATCATTCGTAAAAAAGTACATATTAATTTTTTTCACGATCTATCCACTGCACATTGAGACTCTCAAGGTGTTAGAAAAGTTAATTAAAAAAAAATGGCATAAGTATGTTGAATGCAACACTTTTTGTTAATCAAATTTATGTGAAATGATAGTACCATATGGAATACCATCCCAAAAATTATGGGTCTTCCAAAGGTTTGAGTTGAGATTGACTTAGGTACTCTCACGGGATCTTAGGATTGCTCATGCACTATGTTATAAGGACACACACTTTGGTCTTGCATTTGTGTGGGTGATGAAATTTGCAAAACAATGCCTAGTCATAATCAACATGCAAAAACTTGTCTTCCAACTTTGCCTTCATCTCAACCTATATATTGATCCATGGGCCTCCCATTCTTTCATGAGAGCAAACTTGAAATAGGCAAAACAACAAGGTATAGGGAATGATGTGCATCTGAAGCCACTCAACCAACACAGCAGACTCACTCAACATTGCTAATCACAGAATTAATCAACAAGATTAAGCCAAATGCTTGATTGGAATTGATAAATCACTATACTCTAAGATCAAAGTTGAAAACTTGCAAATAAATTTCTGTTTGTTTTCAAACATATATTATTTTTTTGATTTATTCTCATTAAAATTTATAAAATATTACGAGAAGCATTGACTTCAAAATTTTCCCACATATTTGGCCAATATTTTAACAAAATACAACTTAGTTTATAAAGTCAACTAATCTACTTCCTAAAATAAGGAAATTTATTACAAGATATACCAAATAGGGTACAACTTTCATATGTTTATATATGTACTTGACTAACCATTTCATCTTGGTTTCCATTTGGCAATGACATGGCTACCATTTTGGCACTACATATATTATTCCAAATATTTTAGGATGCGGGTTGTTTCAAAATAAACTTCTAACTTTAACTTATGTTGTAGGTGTTTCAAGTATAAGCAAGAAAAACTGCAATTGTCACTCATATCCCCAACCAAAAGCAATATAAAACATATGTAATAAAATAATTACTTTGGAAAAAATATCAATCACATAACTCAAAGTCGAAGAAATCACACTCAGAAATGCACACCTTTTCACAGAGGTCACAAGATCACCATATAAACTGAACTATTATATGGATCAAGGGCTCCACTTGCCCAACTGACAAGTACCAATAAACATACGATAACCCATCACTCCATTGAGTCATTAATCACATAAAAAAACAAGCTAAAACATTGATAAGCACCAGAATAACATTCCACTCATTCCACGAAATCATTATTACCTCAAAAGACTAGAACAATGATCAATTTAATTAAGTGATCACAAGTCAAAGATAAATAAGATAACACTTCCAAAGATGAACTAGGCTCTTCATAATACCATCCATCTTAGTCCAGAAAATTTACTAAGGGAGATCTTATAGCTCCTACACAGCAAGATATACATATAAGAATTGAAGGAAGCTGCCAAGTAAGAGACCCTTGGCAAAGACTAGATCTAGCTTACAATGCAATCATATGTAAAGACGTGGAATTTTCAGAGTATTAAGGAAAACATAAATTTGCCTTAAACATTAATGAGAGAAACTTTGATGTAATGATATGTTCTACACTCACGTAAGAGGTACATGTTTAGAAAGAACTCTAAGTTAAACCCAATCAACTTTAAGATACAGAGGTATGGATGATAGATGGTAACAATATGAAGAATTACAATAGTAATTTTAACATATTAGCAAACTTCATCTTTAATAGTATTGGGACTGTAATGGCAAATCAATCCATGTCATCAAATAAAGCCAAAATAGCAGTTTTTAGTCAATCGATTTAAAATAGCAAACTTGGTAATGAGTTGGAAAGTCCAAGATGCAGATTTCGTGGGAGAGCAAACATGGGCATTGAATTTGGCAGCACCCACAAAAAAAACATGTACCATCAGTTAGGATAAAGAGATAAGTAAAGAGTGAATAATAGTTAGAATCTTACAAAACAAGAAAAAAAGCTTTTTTTTTTGCAAATAAAAAGAAAATGACTTTTACTATTAAGCTAAAATCATCCAAGAGTAGCCAAATCTTCCACAAAAGGAAATAGTTAGGATCTTTGAACTGGAAGTAAAAAGGGCTTCATATTTGGTCACACTTAACAAAGAACTTTTGAATTATGAAGGAAAAAAAATGCATCTTGACTCTTAAGGACAACAACCTCACAATCATATAGGAGTTGCATAAGAAAACATGTCATCCATGGTGTGAGGTATATCAGCCCATGTCATCCATGGATCAAGTTCATCAATAACTTATGACAATTTCAAACTACTACTCTTTTTAGTAATAAGATTCCTTCTCCTCATTTTCCTATGCCCATTAGGTTCCATGTCCTAGCAACCAGAAAAGAATAAGTTTCTCATTATAGTCATGAATGATAATTAGAATCATTCGAGAAAATGATGAATAAAAAATATAACCACATGTGTTCCTGAGGAGGGAGTTTATCCTTGATTGCCCAACAACAAAATCAATAGAAGTAAGTAGAAAATAAACCAAATTGCAAAGTTCATAGGACTCGCACAGTAGCAGATCAAGACCTAGAAGGCTGAGTACCAATAGGCCACATATTTTTCTAGGCAGATGAGAATAAGCAAAAACAGAACCTTAAAGAGAACAATTGTCCTTGTTCATTTGAAATGAATGAAGAGAAGATGATAAAGATACCTATTGTGCTATATGTAATGGCAGGATCCAAAATAACAAGGAATTACTTCAAACAACTTCTATAATATAATCTAACTCTTTTGAAACCCTCCATCCAAAACTGCTAGTACAAGATATTAGCATAAACAAAAAGCTAAGCAAAATGAATTCCGGTAAAATTCTCATAGTGTGTGGCTTTCATTCCCATGAAGATGAAAGTTCAATCCAACATGGAATTACTAAAAATCATGAAGTACATAGAATGCAAAGTGTTCAGGAAATAGAGGAAAAATGACCACGTATAACTAACTGCACATGTGGAACAAATGAAGTTCCAAAACCATTCTTATTTCCAAAATATGATTAGATAACCCGTTGAGATGAAACTCTAAGATACCACCATCTTTAGACACCTACGATAAGAAGTTGAATTTAAGAAATGTGTGGATTTAGGAATAAAATTGCTACCATAAGCTTCTAGTTAATGACTTCACCTAATGCAGTGTTCTATGATAAGTTAGAATAGAAATCTAGTAAGTGTCAAGTTTTGTGATTTACAACAAAATAATACACAAGTAACACAACAAAATAAGAAGATAATTGGAATATGCATCACAATATTTTAATGTTTTTTTATAAAGTATTAATTTAAACAGTTAAATTTTACTTACATACGCATAACAGAATCAAAAGAAAAAAACTGGCATAAGTATATTGAATGCAACACTTACTATTAATCAAATTTATGTGAAATGCTAGTAGTATATGGAATACCATCTCAAGAAAACTAGGCCAAAGAAGGTTCAATTCTTCGACTAAAACTTGACCATTTCCCAACATTACACAAACACATATATCTTTTAGATTTATAAAACTAAATAATATATAAATAAAAAGAAATTAATTAAACTTACCATGGCAACCTGAGCTACAAGATTTCCCATGAAGACAAAAAATAACCAAGGGTAATTTGAATAATGAGAACTTGGCTATGCCAAAACACTTTTCAATTCTTGGCTATAATTTGGTCTATTATTATTTTTCACCCATTGGATCCATGAAGAGCTAATACATGGATATCTTGTAGAAATATGTGCCAAAGTCCTCCTAAAGGCTAACACATTTGATGATCTGCTATATTGAAGCAGAGATACGTAGGCGAGCAAACGAAAAGTAGTACGACAACAAGGGGTCATAAATAAGGGATTCTTATATATGATCATGAAAACATCACTGAACAAAAAATGAAACAATAATTAATAATTAATATAAATTAAAACAATAAAAAAAAATTAATATATGAATAATCTTACTCATGGAATGCTCGTGGATCCCTTAAAACATCAATAAGCAATCTGAAATCATTAATTTGATTCATATCGAGACAATATCAATTGTTAAAAATATTGTGTAACACACGTGCAATATTATTATGGATAAACTGAAGGTCTAATCCCATATTGTCATCACATAATCTTGTGATTTTCCCTCTACCGTTCACCACTGCTACATTATCCATACAAAATCCATCTTCTAGCTTTTTTTATGATACCAAGTATTGAATAGCTTCAAACATGTCACCCGATAGGAAATATTAACTAAATAAAAATATATAAAATAAAAAAACATTAAAAAGTAAATAAAATGTTTATTACATAAATACCGTAGAATTGATATGAATTCTTGGTTAAGTTTATGTCCGATTACAAGTTGGTGTTGTTGGATCCAATCATGTAGGCTAATGTGGTGCTAAAAAACAATTATATGCTGTCCAAATTCAAATAACTATGAGAGCCATCCAAAACATACTGCTTATCCAAAGTTTTTGCAATATCATAGGAACAAAATTCTCTATCATTTGGATGCATTGTTTTCAAAGTCACCAACCTAAAGTAGTTTCCTTTCCCATCTACTTCATATATATTGTCTTTTATATGTATGAAATTATAGTATTTGATAGTGCTATGGACGTTAAACTTGTCATTAATATCAAGCATTCGTAAAAATAAAATATAGTATTTTTTTTCACAATCTATCCACTGCACATTGAGACTCTCAATGTGTTAGAATAGTTAATAAAAAGAAAAATTGGCATAAGTATCCTGTATGCAACACTTACTATTAATCAAATTTATGTGAAATGCTAGTAGCATATGGAATACCATCCCAAGAAAACTAGACTAAAGGGGTCATAAATAAGGGATGCTTATGTATGGTCGTGAAAACATAACTATACAACAAATGAAACCAATAATTAATAATTAATATAAATTAAAACAATAAATAAATTTAATATATGAATAATCTTACTCATGAAATGCTCATGGATTCCTTAAAACATCATTAAGCAATCTGAAATCATTAGTTTGATTCATTTCTAGCCCATAGTAGTTGTTTAAATAGTCGTGCAAGATACGTGCAATATTATTATGGATAAACTGAAGATCTAGTCCCATATTGTAATCACATGATCTTGTGATTTTCCCTCTACCATTCACCACTGCTACATTATCCATACCAAATCCATCTTCCAGCTTCTTTGATGATACCAAGTATTGAATAGCTTCAAACATGTCACCCGATAGAAAATGTTAACTAAATAAAAATAAATAAAATAAAAAAACTTTAAAAAGTAAATAAAATGTTTATTACAAAAATACTGTAGAATTGATATCAATTCTTGGTTAAGTCTATGTCCGATTGCAAGTTGGTGTTATTGGATCCAATCTTGTAGGCTGATGTAGTGTTCAAAAACAATTATACGCTGTCCAGATTCTACATAACTATGATAGCCAGCCAACAGATACGACTTATCCAAGGTTTCCGCAATAACATAGGATCAAAATGCTCTGTCATTTGGATTCATTGTTTTCAAAGTCACCAACCTAAAATAGTTTCCTTTTGCTTCTGCTTCATATATATTGTATTTAATATGTTTCACATTATAGTAGCTGATAGTGCTATGGACATTAAACCTATCATTAATATCAATAATTCATAAAAAAATATATAGTAATTTTTTTCACAATCTATCCACTGCACATTGAGACTCTCAATATGTTAGAAAAGTTAATAAAAAAAAATAAAAAAATGGCATAAGTATGTTGTATGTAACACTTACTCTCAATCAAATTTATGTGAAATGCTAGTAGCATATCAAACACCATCCCAAGAAAACCAAGCCAAAGAAGGTTTAACTCTTCGTCTAAAACTTAAGCATTTCCATATACTACATTAACACATACATCTTTTAGATTTATAAAAAAAAATGTATAAATATATTAGAAAAATAAATTAAAATTGCCACGACATCAAGAGCTACAAGATTCCCCATGAAGAAAAAAAATGACAAATGGTAATTTGAATAATGAGAACTTGGCCATGCCAAAATCCTTTTCAATTCTTGACTATAATTTGGTCTATTATTATTTTTCACCCATTGGGTCCATGAAGAGCTAATACATGGATATCCTACACAAATATGTGCCAAAGTCCTCCTAAAGGCCAACACGTTTGATGATATGCTATATTGAAGCAGAGATACGTGGGCGAGCAAACGAAAACTAGTACAACAATAAGGGGTCATAAATAATGGATGTTTATGTATGGTCGTGAAAACATCAATGTACAACAAATAAACTCAATAATTAATAATTAATATAAATTAAAACAATAAATAAAAATTAATATATGAATAATCTTACTCATGAAATGCTTGTGGATCCCTTAAAACATCAATAAGCAATCTGAAATCATTAGTTTGATTCATTTCGAGCCCATAGCAGTTGTTCAGCATGTCGTGTAACACACGTGCAATATTATTATGGATAAACTAAAGATCTAGTCCCATATTGTCAATACATAATCTTGTAATTTTCCCTCTACCGTTCACCACTACTACATTATCCATACAAAATTTATATTCCAGCTTCTTTGATGACACAAAGTATTGAATAGCTTCAAACATGTTACCGGATAGGAAATATTAACTAAATAAAAATATATAAAATAAAAAAACGTTAAAAAGTAAATAAAATATTTATTACAAAAATACCGTAGAATTGATATGAATTTTTGCTTAAGTCTATGTCCGATTACAAGTTGGTGTTGTCGTATCCAATATTGTAGACTGATGTGGAGGAAAAAAACAATTATACGTTGTCTAGATTTTACAAAATTATGATAGCCAGCTAACACATACTGCTTATCCAAAGTTTCCGCAATATCATAGGGACGAAATTCTCTGTTATTTGGATTCACCGTTTTCAAAGTCACCAACCTAAAATAGTTTCATTTTGCTTCTGCTTCATATATATTGTCTTTAATATCTTTCACATTATAGTAGCTGATAGTGCTATGGACGTTAAACCTGTCATTAATATCAATAATTCATAAAAAAATATAAAGTAATTTTTTTCAAAATCTATCATTTGCACATTGAGACTCTCAATATGTTAGAAAAGTTAATAAAAAAAATAAAAAAATGGCATAAGTATGGGTTATGTAACATTTACTCTCAATCAAATTTATTTGAAATGCTAGTAGCATATCAAATACCATCACAAGAACACCAAGCCAAAGAAGGTTTAACTCTTCGTCTAAATCTTGAGCATTTTCCTATACTACATTAACACATACATTTTTTAGATTTATAAAAAGAAAAAATAATGTATAAATAAATCAGAAATAAATTAAAATTGCTACAACATCAAGAGCTACAAGATTCCCCATGAAAAAAAAAATGACAAATAGTAATTTGAATAATGAGAACTTGGCCATGCCAAAACCCTTTTCAATTCTTGGCTATAATTTGGTATATTATTATTTTTCACCCATTAGGTCCATGAAGAGCTAATACATGGATATCCTAGAGAAATAAGTCCCAAAGTCCTCCTCAAGGCCAACACGTTTGATGATATGCTATATTGAAACAGAGATACGTGGGTGAGCAAATGAAAAGTAGTACGAAAAGAAGGGGTCATAAATAAGGGATGCTTATGTATGGTCGTGAAATCATCAGTGTACAACAAATAAAACCAACCATTAATAATTAATATAAATTAAAACAATAAATAAATATTAATATATGAATAATATTTCTCATGAAATGCTCGTGGATCCCTTAAAACATCAATAAGCAATTTGAAATCATTAGTTTGATTCATTTTGAGCCTATAGCAATTGTTCAAAATGTCGTGTAACACACGTGCAATATTATTATGGATAAACTGAAGATCTAGTCCTATATTGTCAGCACATAATCTAGTAATTTTCCCTCTACTGTTCACCACTACTACATTATCCATACCAAATTCATCTTCCAGCTTCTTCGATGACACAAAGTATTGAATAGCTTCAAACATGTTACCGGATAGGAAATATTACCTAACTAAAAATATATAAAATAAAAAAACGTTAAAAAGTTAATAAAATGATTATTACAAAAATACCGTAGAATTGATATCAATTCTTGCTTAACTCTATGTCCGATTACAAGTTGGTGTTGTCGTATCCAATATTGTAGGCCGATGTGGAGTGAAAAAACAATTATACGTTGTCCAGATTTTATAAAACTATGATAGCCAACTGACAACATACTGCTTTTCCAAAGTTCCCGTAATATCTTAGGGATGAAATTCTCTGTTATTTGGATGCACCGTTTTCAAAGTCACCGACCTAAAATAGTTTCCTTTTGCTTTTGCTTGATATGTATTGTCTTTAATATGTTTGACATTATAGTGGCTGATAGTGCTACGAACATTAAACCTGTCATTAATATCAATAATTCGTAAAAAAATATATACTAATTTTTTTCGCAATCTATCCACTACACATTGAGAATCTCAATGTGCTAGAAAAGTTAATAAAAAAAATAAAAAATGGCATTAGTATGTTGTATGTAACACTTACTCTTAATCAAATTTATGTGAAATGCTAGTAGCATATCGAATACAATCCCAAGAAAACCTAGCCAAAGAAGGTTTAACTCTTCGTCTAAACTTGAGCATTTCCCTACACTACATTAACAGATACATCTTTTAGATTTATAAAAAAATAATAATGTATAAATAAATAAAAAAGAAAGTAAAATTGCCATGACATCATGAGCTACAAGACTCCCCATGAAGAAAAAAAATGATCATGGGTAATTTTTTTCACAATCTATCCTTTGCACATTGAGACTCTCAATATGTTAGAAAAGTTAATAATAAAATAAAAAAATGGCATAAGTATGGGTTATGTAACACTTACTCTCAATCAAATTTATGTGAAATGCTAGTAGCATATCGAATACCATCATAAGAACAACAAGCCAAAGAAGGTTTGACTCTTCGTCTAAACTTGAGCATTTTCCTATACTACATTAACACATACATCTTTTAGATTTATACAAAAAAATATATATATATAAATAAATCAGAAATAAATTAAAATTGGCACGACATCATGAACTACAAGATTACCCATGAAGAAAAAAAATGACCAATGGTAATTTGAATAATGAGAACTTGGCCATGCCAAAACCCTTTTCAATTATTGGCTATAATTTGGTCGATTATTATTTTTCACCCATTGGATCCATGAAGAGTTAATACATGGATAGCCTACAGAAATATGTGCCAAAGTCCTCCTAAAGGCCAACACGCTTGATGATATGCTATATCGAAGAAGAGATACGTGGGAGAGCAAACAAAAAGTAGTACGACAAGAAGGGGTCATAAATAAGGGATGCTTATGTATGGTCGTGAAAACATCTCTGTGCAACAAGTAAAACCAACAATTAATAATTAATATAAATTAAAATTAATTTATGAATAATCTTACTCACGAAATGCTCGTGGATCCATTAAAACATCAATAAGTAATCTGAAATCATTAGTTTGATTTATTTCGAGCCCCTAGCAGTTGTTCAAAATGTCGTGTAATACACGTGCAATATTATTATGGATAAACTTAAGATCTAGTCCCATATTATCATCACATAATCTTTTAATTTCCTTCTACCGTTCACCACTGCTACATTATCCATACCAAATCCATCTTCCAGCTTCTTTGATGATACCAAGTATTGAATAGCCTAAAACATGTCACCGGATAGGAAATATTAACTAGCTAAAAATATATAAAATTTAAAAAAAATTAAAAAGTAAATAAAATATGTATTAGAAAAATACCGTAGAATTGATATCAATTCTTGGTTAAGTTTATGTCCGATTCCAAGTCGGTGTTATTGTATGCTATATTCTAGGCTGATGTGGAGTTAAAAAAATATTATACGTTGTCCATATTTTACAAAACTATAATTGCCAGCTAACACATACTGCTTATCCAAAGTTCCCGCAATATCATAGGAACGAAATTCTCTGTTATTTGGATGCACCGTTTTAAAAGTCACCAACCTAAAATAGTTTCCTTTTGCTTCTGCTTCATATATGTTGTCTTTAATATGTTTGACATTATAGTAGCTGATAGTGCTACGGACATTAAACCTTTCATTAATATCAATAATTCGTAAAAACATATATAGTATTTTTTTTCACACTCTATCCACTGCACATTGAGACTCTCAATATGTTAGAAAAGTTAATAAAAAAATTTAAAAAAAATGGCATAAGTGTGTTGTATGTAACACTTACTGTTCATCAAATTTATGTGAAATGCTAGTATCATATAGAATACCATCCCAAGAAAACCAAGCCAAAGAAGGTTTAACTCTTCGTAAAAAACTTGAGCATTTCCCTACATTACATTAACACATACATCTTTTAGATTTATAAAAAAAAAAGAATAATGTATAAATAAAACATAAATAAATTAAACTTGCCATGACCTCATGAGCTATAAGATCCACATGAAGAAAAAAAATGACCAAGGGTAATTTGAATAATGAGAACTTGGCCATATGAAAACCCTTTTCAATTCTTGGCTATAATTTGGTCTATTATTATTTTTCATTCATTGGGTCCATGAAGAGCTAATATATGGATATCCTGAGGAAATATGTGCCAAAGTTCTCTTAAAGGCCAACACTTTTGATGATATGCTATATTGAAGCAGAGATACGTGGGTGAGCAAACGAAAAGTACTACAGCAAGAAGGGGTCATAAATAAGGGATGCTTATGTGTGGTCATGAAAACATCACTGTAAACCAAATAAAACCAACAATTAATAATTAATATAAATTAAAATAATAAATAAAAATTAATATATGAATAATCTTACTTATGAAATGCTCGTGAATCCTTTAAAACATCAATAAGCAATCTAAAATCATTAGTTTGATTCATTTCGAGCCCATAACAGTGGTTCAAAAAGTCGTGCAAGACACCTGCAATATTATTATGGATAAACCGAAGATCTAGTGCCATATTGTCATCAAATGACCTTGTGATTTTCCATCTACCGTTCACCACTACTACATTATCCATACCAAATCCATCTTCCAGCTTCTTTGATGATACCAAGTATTGAATAGCTTCAAACATGTCACTGGATAGGAAATATTAACTAAATAAAAATATATAAAATAAAAAAACATTAAAAAGTAAATAAAAAATGTATTACAAAAATACTGTAGAATCGATATCAATTCTTGGTTAAGTCTATGTTCAATTACAAGTCGGTGTTGTCGTATCCAATCTTGTAGGCTGATGTGGAGTTAAAAAAATATTATATGTTTCTAGATTTTAAAAAACTATGATTGCCAGCTAACACATATCATAGGAATGAAATTCTCTGTTATTTGGATACGCCGTTTTCAAAGTCACCAACCTAAAATAGTTTCCTTTTGCTTTTGCTTCATATATATTGTTTTTAATATGTTTCACATTATAGTAGCTGATAGTGCTATGGACGTTAAACCTGTCATTAATATCAATAATTCGTAGAAAAATATATAGTAATTTTTTTCATAATCTATCAACTGCACATTGAGACTCTCAATGTGTTAGAAAAGTTTATAAAAAAAATAAAAATATGGTATAAGTATTTGTATGTAACACTTACTCTTAATCAAATTTATGTGAAATGCTAGTAGCATATTGAATACAATCTTAAGAAAACCTAGCCAAAGAAGGTTTAACTCTTCGTCTAAAACTTTAGAATTTCCCCCAGTACATTAACACATACATCTTTTAGATTTATAAACAAAAATAGTGCATCAATAAATCAGAAATGAAGTAAAATTTCCATGACATCATGAGCTACACGATTCTCCATGAAGAAAAAAAAAACCAAGGGTAATTTGAATAATGAGAACTTGGGCATGCTAAAACCCTTTTCAATTATTGGCTATAATTTGGTCTATTATTATTTTTCACCCATTGGGTCTATGAAGAGCTAATATATGGATATCCTACAAAGTGCCAAAGTTCTCCTAAAGGCCAACAATTAATAATTAATTTAAATTAAAACAATAAATAAAAATTAATATATGAATAATCTTACTAATGAAATGCTCGTGGATCCCTTAAAACATCAATAAGCAATTTGAAATCATAGTTTGATTCATTTCAAGCCCATAATAGTGGTTCAAAAAGTCGTGCAAGACACGTGCAATATTATAATGGATAAACTGAAGATCTAGTCCCATATTGTCATCAAATGACCTTGTGATTTTCCGTTTACCGTTCACCACTGCTACATTATCCATACCAAATCCATCTTCCAGCTTCTTTGATGATACCAAGTATTGAATAACTTCAAACATGTCACCGGATAGGAAATATTAACTAAATAAAAATATATAAAATAAAAAAATATTAAAAAGTAAATAAAATATTTATTACCAAAACACCGTAGAACTGATATCAATTCTTGCTTAAGTCTATGTCCGATTACAAGTTGGTGTTGTCGTATCCAATGTTGTAGGCTGATGTGGAATTAAAAAACAATTATACGTTGTCTAGATTTTACAAAACTATGATTGCCAGCTAACACATGTTGCTTATCCAAAATTCTCGGAATATCATAGGAACAGAATTCTCTGTTATTTGGATACACCATTTTCAAAGTCGCCAACCTAAAATTGTTTCCTTTTGCTTTTGCTTCATATATATTGTCTTTAATATGTTTGATATTATAGTAGCTGATAGTTCTACGGACGTTAAACCTGTCATTAATATCAATAATTCATAGAAAAATGTATAGTAATTTTTTTCATAATCTATCCACTGCACATTCATACTCTCAATGTGTTAGAAAAGTTAATAAAAAAAATAAAAAGATTACATAAGTATGTTGTATGTAACACTTACTGTTAATCAAATTTATGTGGAATGCTAGTGTAATTTGAATAATGAGAACTTCGCCATGCCAAAACCCTTTTCAATTCTTGGCTATAATTTGGTTTATTATCATTTTTCATCCATTGGGTCCATGAAGAGCTAATACATGGATATCCTGCTGAAATATGTGCCAAAGTCCTCCTAAAGGCCCACACGTTTGATGATCTGATATATTGAAGTAGAGATACGTGGGCGAGCAAACGAAAAATAGGTTGGCAGAAGGGGTCATAAATAAGGGATGCTTATGTATGGTCGTGAAAACATCACTGTAAATCAAATAAAACCAACCATTAATAATTAATATAAATTAAAACAATAAATAAAAATTAATATATGAATAATCTTAATCATTAAATGCTCGTGGATCCCTTAAAACATCAAAAAGCAATTTGAAATCATTAGTTCGATTCATTTCGAGCCGATAGCAGTCGTTCAAAAAGTCGTGAAAGACACGTGCAATACTATTATGCATAAACTGAAGATCTAGTCTCATATTGTCATCACATGACCTTGTGATTTTCCCTCTACTGTTCACCACTGCTACATTATCCATACTAAATCCATCTTCCAGCTTCTTTGATGATACCAAGTATCGAATAGCTTCAAACATGTCACCGGATAGGAAATATTAACTAAATAAAAATATATAAAATAAAAAAACATTAAAAAGTAAATAAAATATGTAATATAAAAATACCGTAGAATTGATATCAATTCTTGGTTAAGTTTATGTTCGATTACAAGTTGGTGTTGTCGTATCCAATCTTGTAGGCTGATGTGGAGTTAAAAAAAATATTATAAGTACTCCAGATTTTACAAAACTATGATTGCCAGCTAACAAATACTGCTTATCCAAAGTTCCCGCAATGTCATAGGAACAAAATTCTCTATTATTTAGATGCACCATTTTCAAAGTCACAAACTTAAAATAGTTTCCTTTTGCTTTTGCTTCATATCTATTGTCTTTAATATGTTTGACATTATAGTAGCTGATAATGCTACGGACGTTAAACCTGTCATTAATATCAATAATTCATAAAAAAAATATATATTAAATTTTTTTCACAATCTATCCACTGCACATTGAGACTCTCAATGTGTTAGAAAAGTTAATAAAAAAAATGGCATAAGTATGTTGTATGTAACACTTACTGTAAATCAAATTTATGTGATATGCTAGTAGCATATCGAATACCATCCCAAGAAAACCTAGCCAAGGAAGGTTTAACTCTTTGTCTAAAACTTCAGCATTTCCCTACATCACATTAACACATACATCTTTTAGATTTATAAAAGAAAATAATGTATAAATAAATCATAAATAAATTAAACGTGTCACGTCATCATGAGCTACAAGATTCCCTATGAAGAAAAAAAATTGACCAAGGGTAATTTGAATAATGAGAACTTGGCCATGCCAAAACCCTTTTCAATTCTTGGCTATAATTTGGTCTATTATTATTTTTCACCCATTGGGTTCACGAAGAGCTAATACATGGATATCCTATAGAAATATGTGCCAAAGTCCTCCTAAAGGCCAACACGTTTGATGGTATGCTATATTGAAGTAGATATACGTGGGCGAGCAAACGAAAAGTAGTACGACAAGAAGGAGTCATAAATAAGGGATGCTTATGTATAGTCGTGAAAACATCATTGTACAAAAAATAAAACCAACAATTAATAATTAATATAAATTAAAAAAATAAATAAAAATTAATATATGAATAATCTTACTCATGAAATGCTCGTGGATCCGTTAAAACATCAATAACCAATCTGAAATAATTAGTTTGATTCATTTCGAGCCCATAGCAGTCGTTCAAAAAATCGTGCAAGACACGTGCAATATTATTATGGATAAACTGAAGATCTAGTCCCATATTGTCATCACATGACCTTGTGATTTTCCCTCTACCGTTCACCATTGCTACATTATATATACGAAATCCATCTTCCAACTTCTTTCATGATACCAAGTATTGAATAGTTTCAAACATGTCACAGGATAGAAAATATTCACGAAATAAAAATATATAAAATAAAAAAAATTAAAAGGTAAATAAAATATTTATTACAAAAATACCGTACAATTGATATCAATTCTTGCTTAATTCTATGTCCGATTACAAGTTGGTGTTGTCGTATCCAATATTGTAGGCTGAGGTGGAGTTAAAAAACAATTATACGTTGTCCATATTTTACAAAATTATGATAACCAACTAACAGATACTGCTTATCCAAAGTTCCCGCAATATCTTTGGAACGAAATTCTCTATTTTTTTGACGCACCGTTTTCAAAGTCACCAAACTAAAATAGTTTCCTTTTGCTTTTTCTTCATATATATTGTCTTTAATATGTTCGACATTATAGTAGCTGATAGTCCTACGGACGTTAAACCTGTCATTAATATCAATAATTTGTAAAAAAACATAAAGTAATTTTTTTCACAATCTATCCAGTGCACATTGAGACTCTTAATGTGTTAGAAAAGTTAATAAAAAAAAATGGCATAAGTATGTTGAATGCAACACTTTCTATTAATCAAATTTATGTGAAATGATAGTACCTTATATTATACCATCCTAAAAAAACACAGCAAAAGAAGGTTTAACTCTTCGTTTAAAACTTGAGCATTTCCCTACATTACATAAACATGTATATCTTTTAGATTTATAAAAAAAATAATGTATAAATAAAACAGAAATAAATTAAACTTGCCACGACATCATGGGCTACAAGATTTCGCATGAAAACAAAAAATGACCAAGGGTAATTTGAATAATGAGAACTTGGCCATGCCAAAACCCTTTTCAATTCTTGGCTATAATATAGTCTATTATTATTTTTACCCCAATGGGTTCATGAAAAACTAATACATGAATATCCTGCAGAAATATTAGCCAAAGTCCTCCTAAAGGCCAAGACATTTGATGATCTGCTATATTGAAGTAGAGATACGTGGGCGAGCAAACGAAAAGTAGTACGACAAGAAGGAGTCATAAATAAGGGATGCTTATGTATAGTCATGAAAACATCATTGTACAACAAATAAAACCAACAATTAATAATTAATATAAATTAAAAAAATAAATAAAAATTAATATATGAATAATCTTACTCATGAAATGCTCGTGGATCCGTTAAAACATCAATAACCAATCTGAAATAATTAGTTTGATTCATTTCGAGCCCATAGCAGTCGTTCAAAAAATCGTGCATGACACGTGCAATATTATTATGGATAAACTGAAGATCTAGTCCCATATTGTCATCACATGACCTTGTGATTTTCCCTCTACCGTTCACCATTGCTACATTATATATACGAAATCCATCTTCCAACTTCTTTCATGATACCAAGTATTGAATAGTTTCAAACATGTCATAGGATAGAAAATATTCACTAAATAAAAATATATAAAATAAAAAAATTAAAAAGTAAATAAAATATTTATTACAAAAATACCGTAGAATTGATATCAATTCTTGTTTAATTCTATGTCCGATTACAAGTTGGTGTTGTCGTATCCAATATTGTAGGCTGAGGTGGAGTTAAAAAACAATTATACGTTGTCCAGATTTTATAAAACTATGATAACCAACTAACACATACTGCTTATCCAAACTTCCCGCAATATCATTGGAACGAAATTCTCTATTTTTTTGACGCACCGTTTTCAAAGTCACCAAACTAAAATAGTTTCCTTTTGCTTTTGCTTCATATATATTGTCTTTAATATGTTCGACATTATAGTAGTTGATAGTCCTACGGACGTGATACCTGTCATTAATATCAAGAATTTGTAAAAAAATATATAGTAAGTTTTTTTCACAATCTATCCAGTGCACATTGAGACTCTTAATGTGTTAGAAAAGTTAATAAAAAAAATGGCATAAGTATGTTGAATGCAACACTTTCTATTAATCAAATTTATGTGAAATGATAGTACCTTTTGGAATACCATCCTAAAAAAACACAACAAAAGAAGGTTTAACTGTTCGTTTAAAACTTGAGCATTTCCCTACATTACATAAACATATATATCTTTTAGATTTATAAAAAAAATAATGTATAAATAAAACAGAAATAAATTAAACTTGCCATGGCATCATGGGCTACAAGATTTCGCATGAAAACAAAAAATGACCAAGGGTAATTTGAATAATGAGAACTTGGCCATGCCAAAACCCTTTTCAATTCTTGGCTATAATTTGGTCTATTATTATTTTTCACCCATTGGGTTCACGAAGAGCTAATACATGGATATCCTGTAGAAATATGTGCCAAAGTCCTCCTAAAGGCCAACACGTTTGATGGTATGCTATATTGAAGAAGAGATACGTGGGCGAGCAAACGAAAAGTAGTACGACAAGAAGGAGTCATAAATAAGGGATGCTTATGTATAGTCGTGAAAACATCATTGTACAAAAAATAAAACCAACAATTAATAATTAATATAAATTAAAACAATAAATAAAAATTAATATATGAATAATCTTACTCATGAAATGCTCGTGGATCCGTTAAAACATCAATAACCAATCTGAAAGCATTAGTTTGATTCATTTTGAGCCCATAGCAGTCGTTCAAAAAATCGTGCAAGACACGTGCCATATTATTATGGATAAACTGAAGATCTAGTCCCATATTGTCATCACATGACCTTGTGATTTTCCCTCTACTGTTCACCACTGCTACATTATATATACGAAATCCATCTTCCAACTTCTTTCATGATACCAAGTATTGAATAGTTTCAAACATGTCACCGGATAGGAAATATTATCTAAATAAAAATATATAAAATAAAAAAACATTAAAAGGTAAATAAAATATTTCTTACAAAAACACCGTAGAATTGATGTCAATTCTTGCTTAAGTCTATGTTTGATTACAAGTTGGTGTTGTCGTATCCAATGTTGTAGGCTGATGTGGAATTAAAAAACAATTATACTTTGTCCAGATTTTACAAAACTATGATAGCCATCTAACACATATTGCTTATCCAAAGTTCCAGCAATATCATAGGGACGAAATTCTCTGTTATTTCGATGCACCATTTTCAAAGTGATTACTACTCAAAAAGTGCTATTTTATAGCTTTTAATTAACTCTTTTAAACACTTTTGAGTAGTAGCTATTACCTTTTAACTCAATTGACATGTTAAGGACCCTTGCAATCGTTTCTAATCAAATTATGTTAAGTTTTGGTGTTTTTGATAGCTTTTTAATCACCAAAGCAATCCAAGATTGAGGAAAGTTCTATAGAATCCAGGGCAAATTAAATGGAAGCTCCTTTACAAGAAGAATCCAAGCTTTAGAGCTTCATAGTCCTTTGCCCAAAGTAAATCAAGAATGCAAGGAGGGGAAACAAAGAGAGAAATCTAACATGAAGAAATTCAAGAGGACCGCAACTCTTAGACACATTTCGAGCACTTTCTGGAGTCCATTTTATGCATACCATATGTCATTTCGAAGCTCGGGAAGTCAGGAGTCCAATGCTTCAAACGGTGCACAAAGCTGAAATGAAGAAGTTATGGCCATTGGAAGCAAATCGCAACAAGTTGAAAGGCAATTTCGCAAGCTGCGAAATCACAAAGTGCTAGTTGCGAAATCAACCTTTTTATGCGAAATGGAGACTTTCAGCTTGTGAGATTTCGCAGCCCATGTTGCATGCTGCGAAATCCACCTAAGTGCTTTTTGATATTTGCAACAGACTCTTTTAGATTTTTTTCTTCAGATATTTGTTGTTTAAATCCCCATTTTCTCCTTGTAATCCACCAATCATAGGATTCCTTAGTTAGTAAGTAAGAAGAAAGGGTGAATAACCTCATATATATATTTGGTAATTTTTTTTACACAGGACATCTCAAGAGCTTGTTCTTAGAGACCAACTTTTTGTATAGTTTTGAAGGAAGTAATACATAGAGCTTTGCTCTGACTTACCTACTCGTTTTGATTGTATTTTTCTGACTAGCCAAACAAGCTCTGAGGATGTTTCCTCAAAGAATGAGTGGCTAAGCTTTTTTTCTCTTGGAGTTAAGGAAGCTGGGTAAGGTGCCGAATGCAAAAATTGGAAGTTTTGTTGTTTTAGCTTTTAATGAAGAGAAAGTGTGACTCGTTAATGGTTTCTATGTTTTTAGTTAACTTAAAACGCCTTAAAATCACCTGGGCCGACACTTGGTAAGGCAAGTGATCTCTGTCCATTGAGATGCACTAGTTTATCTCTTGCGAGCCTTTGGGAGGTGGTTCAAAGGTAGGATTTTCTAGAATAGCCAACACTTGGTAAGCTTTTAGACTCTAAGGAGACATCCATTAGTTATCTCTTACAAGCTTTTGAAGGGTAATCCAAGGTTAAGTATCACCTTGAATGGCAAATGCTAGGTGAGAGGCACGAGCCATTACAAGATGAATCAGTGAGAGGGATTTAGTGTTTGAATCCATAAAAGGGAAACATCTGTACCACACCGGTTCAAGAAATAACTATATGTTAAATCCCTAATGCGAGGAAAAGATTCAAGTGACCAGAACTCCCTTTTTTGTAATAAGAACCTGAGCTCAATGATCCAAAAACTCCAAGAAACACTTTTCTTTATAAGTAATTTCAGTTACTATTTTTGGTTAGCTTAAAACCAACCCTTTTTCAACCAAAGATTATGTTTTCTTTTAAAGTTAACATTGAAATGAAAAAACACTAATTCAACTTTGAATTAATATCAGTTGTAAATTGAAAACCATTCCCAGTGAACGATCCTAGAGCCACTATGCTATGCTAGTTGAGGCTATCCTAGTACATGGTGAAATAGGTTATAAATTTTGTTGATTACTCCCGTCTGAGGACCGAAATCAAGGTATACCAGTTGATTGAGCACCAATCAACAGGACATACACCAGCTGGGCACGGAATCACAAAGTCGCCAACCTAAAATAGTTTCCTTTTGCTTCTGCTTCATATATATTGTCTTTAATATGTTTGACATTATAATAGCTCATTGTGCTACAAACGTTAAACTTGTTATTAATATCAACAATTCGTAAAAAAATATATAATAATTTTTTTCACAATCTATCCTCTGCACATTGAGACTCTCAAGGTGTTGGAAATATTAATAAAACAAATGCCATAAGTATGTTGAATGCAACACTTTCTATTAATCAAATTGATGTGAAATAATAATACCATATGGAATACCATCCGAAAAAAACCAAGCAAAAGAAGGTTTAACTATTTGTCTAAAACTTGAGCATTTCCCCACATTACATAAACACATATATCTTTTAGGTTTATAAAAAAAAATAATAATGTATAAATAAAACATAAATAAATTAAACTTTTCATGGCATCATGAGCTACAAGATTTCCCATGAAAACAAAAAAATAACCAAGGGTAATTTGAATAATGAGAACTTGGCCATGCCAAAACCATTTTCAATTCTTCATTATCATTTGGTCTATTATTATTTTTAACCCATTGGGTTCGTGAAAAATTAATACATGGATATCTTGCAGAAATATTTGCCAAAAAATAGTTTCCTTTTGCTTCTACTTCATCTATATTGTCTTTAATATGTTTGACATTATAGTAGCTGATAGTACTACAGATGTTAAACCTGTCATTAATAACAATAATTCGTAAAAAGATATATAGTAATTTTTTTTACAATCTATCCACTACACATTGAGACTCTCAATGTGTTAGAAAAGTTAATAAAACAATAAAAAAAAGTGGCATAAGTATGTTGTATGTAACACTTACTCTTAATCAAATTTATGTGAAATGCTAGTGGCATATCAAATACCATCCCAAGGAAACCAAGCCAAAGACGGTTTAACTCTTCCTCTAAAACTTGAGCATTTCCCTACATTACATTAACACATACATCTTTTAGATTTATAAAAAAAAATAATGTACAAATAAAACAAAAATAAATTAAAGTTGCCTCGACATCATGAGCTACAAGATTCCCCATGAAGAAAAAATTGACCAAGGGTAATCTGAATAATGAGAACTTGGCCATGCCAAAACCCTTTTCAATTCTTGGCTATAATTTGGTGTATTTTTATTTTTCATCCATTGGGTCCATGAAGAGCTAATACATGGATATCCTGCGGAAATATGTGCCAAAGTCCTCCTAAAGGCCCACACGTTTGATGATTTGCTATATTGAAGCAGAGATACGTGGGCGACCAAAAGAAAAGTAGTACGACAAGAAGGGGTCATAAATAAGGGATGCTTATGTATGGTCGTGGAAACATCATTATACAACAAATAAAACCAAAAATTAATAATTAATATAAATTAAAACAATAAATAAAAATTAATATATGAATAATCTTACTCATGAAATGCTCGTGGATCCCTTAAAACATCAATAAGCAATCTGAAATCATTAGTTTGATTCACTTCGAGCCCATAGCAGTTGTTCAAAATATCGTGTAACACACGTGCAATATTATTAAGGATAAACTGAAGATCTAGTCCCATATTGTTATCACATAATCTTGTAATTTTCCCTCTACCGTTCACCACTACTACATTATCCATACCAAATGCATCTTCCAGCTTCTTTAATGACACAAAGTATTGAATAGCTTCAAACATGTTACCGGATAGGAAACATTAACTAAATAAAAATATATAAAATAAAAAAATGTTAAAAAGTAAATAAAATATTTATTACAAAATGTCGTAGAATTGATATCAATTCTTGTTTAAGTCTATGTCGGATTACAAGTTGGTGTTGTCGTATCCAATGTTGTAGGCTCATGTGGAGTTAAAAAACAATTTTATGTTGTCCAGATTTTACAAAACTATGATAGCCAGCTAACACACACTGCTTATCCAAAGTTCTCGCAATATCATAGGGACGAAATTCTCTCTTATTTGGATGCACGGTTTTCAAAGTCACCACCCTAAAATAGTTTCCTTTTACTTCTGCTTCATATATATTGTCTTTAATATGTTTGACATTATAGTAGTTGATAGTGCTACGGACGTTAAACTTGTCATTAATATAAATAATTTGTAAACAAAATATATAGTAATTTTTTTCACAATCTATCCACTACACATTGGGACTCTGATTCGTGCCCAATTGGTGTATTAGCTGATTCATGTCCAGCTGGTGCTCCTTGATTGAGGGAGTAATCAACAAAATTTATAGCCTATTAAACCATGAACTAGGGTAGCAAAGACAAAGCTACTATAGCATAGTGGCTCTAGGATCGTTCACTGGGAAGGGTTTTCAACTCATAAATGATACCAATTCAAAGTGAATTGGTGCTTTTTCATTTCAAGGTTAGCTTAAGAAATAAAACACAAACTTTGATTGAAAAAGGTTTAGGTTTAAGCTAACGGCAAAGGAAGTAATGGAAATTACTTATGAAGAAAAACATTCCTTGGAGGTTTAGGTTCACAGGGGAGGTTCCTCGTGCAAAAACAGAGCTCCGGTCATTTGGTTCATTTCCTCGCATTAGAGAATTAACATATAGTCAATTCTCTAACCGGTGTTGTACAGATGCATCCTTTAAATGGATTTCAGCTCTAATTCCCTCTCACTGATGCAACTTGCAATGGCTCATGCCTCTCACCTAGCATTTGCCATTCAAGGTGATCTTTAACCTTGGATTACCCGTCAAAAGCTCGCAAGAGATAACTAATGGATGTCTCCTTGGACTCCAAAAGCTTACCAAGTGTTGGCTATTCTAGAAAATCCTACCTTCAAACCACCTACCAAAGGCTCGCAAGAGATAAACTAGTGCATCTCAATGGATGGAGATCACTTGCCTTACCAAGTGTTGGCCTAGGTGATTTAAAGGCGTTTTAAGTTAACTAAAAACATAGAAATCATTAAAGGATCACACTTTCTCTTCATTAATGGCTAAAACCACAAAGCTATTAATTCTTGCACTTGGAACCTTTCCCGACAACCTTAGCTCCAAGGAACTAAAAGTCTAGCCACTCATTCTCTGAGGAAACATCCTCAGAGCTTGTTTGGCTAGTAAGAAAAATTAAATGAATATAAACAATCAAAACAAATAGGTAAGGTAGAGCAAAGGCTCTGTATTTTACTTCCTTCCAAAACTTGTACCCTCGATACAAGATCTTTACAAACTATATATAAGGGGTTATTCACCCTTTGTTCTTAGTTAAAGACTAAGGAATCCTATGATAGGTGGGTTATAAGGAGAGTTTGGGGATTTAGACATCAAATATCTAAAGCAAAATATCTAAAGAAAAATATCTAAAGAAAAATATCTAAAGATATCGGTCGCACATATCGGGAAGCTTCAGGAGAACACTGTGGCACTGTGCAAAATGGCTGCGAAATTCTTCGGGTGAGCGCTATTAGAGGATCCGGATATGTATATCCAGAGAAGTTAAAAAGCCCTCCTCTCCCATCCGGCTCCTGAATTCCGGGTGTAAGACATCCGGGTGGAATGGCGGCGGAGTAGAATTCCAGATGGAATTCCTACCAGGTGGAATGTGGGGCAGCCGGATGGAATGTGGCGGCAGCCGGATGTAATTCCTTCTCGGGTGGAATGTGTAGGATCCCATACTCCTTGTATTTTGGATTTGCTTATGGATTCCAAAGAACTTTCCTCAAACTCGGATTGCTTTGGTGATAAAAAAAGCTATCAAAACACCAAAACTTAACACAATTTGATTAGAATTAAATGCAAGGGTCCTTAATATGTTAATTGGGTTAAAATGTGATAACTACTACTAAAAAGTGTTTAAAAGAGTTAATTACAAGCTATGAAATAGTACTTTTTGAGTAGTAATTAGACTCTCAATGTGTTAGAAAAGTTAATAAAAAAAATGGCATAAGTATGTTGTATGTAACACTTACTCTTAATCAAATTTATGTGAAATTCTAGTAGCATATCAAATACCATCCCAAGAAAACCTAGCCAAAGAAGGTTTAACTCTTCATTTAAAACTTTAGCATTTCCTTATAATACATTAACACATACATCTTTTAGATTTATAAAAAAAAAAAAATAATGCATAAATATAAAGTAAAATTTCCACGACATCAGCTACAATATTCCCCATGAAGAAAAAAACTGACAAAGGGTAATTTGAATAATGAGAACTTGGCCATGCCAAAACCCATTTCAATTCTTGGCTATAATTTGGTCTATTATTATTTTTCACCCATTGGGTCCATGAAGAGCTAATACATGGATATCTAGCAGAAATATGTGCCAAAGTCCTCCTCAAGGCCCATACGTTTGATGATTTGCTATATTGAAGCAGAGATATGTGAGCGAGCAAATGAAAAATTGTATGACAAGAAGGGGTCATAAATAAGGGATGATTATGTATGGTCGTGAAAACATCACTATACAACAAATAAAACAAACAATTAATAATTAAAATAAATAAAAACAATAAATAAAAATTAATATATGAATAATCTTACTCATGAAATGCTCGTGGATCCCCTAAAACATCAATAAGCAATCTGAAATCATTAGTTTGATTTATTTCGAGCCCATAGCAGTTGTTCAAAATGTCATGTAACACACGTGCAATATTATTATGGATAAACTTAAGATCTAGTCCCATATTGTCATTACATAATCTTGTAATTTTCCTCTACCGTTCACCACTGCTACATTATCCATACCAAATCCATCTTCCAGCTTCTTTGATGATACCAAATATTGAATTGCTTCAAACATGTGACCGAATAGGAAATATTAACCAAATAAAAATATATAAAATAAAAAATATGTATTACAAAAATACCGAAGAATTGATATCAATTATTGGTTAAGTCTATGTCTGATTACAAGTTGGTGTTGTCGTATACAATCTTGTAAGCTGATATGGAGTTAAAAAAATATTATACGTTGTCCAGATTTTACAAAACTATGATTGCCAGCTAACACATACTGCTTATCCAAAGTTCCTGCAATATCATAGGAACGAAATTCTCTGTTATTTGGATGCAGCGTTTTCAAAGTCACTGACCTAAAATAGTTTCCTTTTACTTCTGCATCATATATATTGTCTTTAATATGTGTGACATTATAGTAGTCAATAGTGCTACGGACATTAATCCTTTCATTAATATCAATAATTCGTAAAAAAATATATAGTAATTTTTTTCACAATCTATCCATTGCACATTGAGACTCTCAATGTGTTAGAAAAGTTAATAAAAAAATAAAAAAAATGAATTAAGTATGTTGTATGTAACACTTACTCTTAATCAATTTTTTTTGAAAATGGTAGTAGCATATCGAATACCATCCCAAGAAAACCTAGCCAAAGAAGGTGTAACTTTTCGTCTAAAACATGAGCATTTTCCTATACTACATTAACACATAAATCTTTTAGATTTATAAAAAAAAATGTATAAATAAATCAGAAATAATGTAAAATTGCCACAACATCATGAGCTACAAGATTCCCCATGAAGAAAAAAAAATGACCAAGGGTAATTTGAATAATGAGAACTTGGCCATGCCAAAACCCTTTTCAATTCTTGGCTATAATTTCGTCTATTATTATTTTGCACCCATTTGGTCCATGAAGAGCTAATACATGGATATCCTATAGAAATATGTGCCAAAGTCCTTCTATAGGCTAACACGTTTGATGATATGCTATATTGAAGCAAAGATACACGGGCGAGCAAACGAAAAGTAGTATAGCAAGAAGGGGTCATAAATAAGGAATGCTTACATATGGTCATGAAAACATCACTGTAGAACAAATCAAACCAACAATTAATAATTAATATAAATTAAAATAATCAATAAAAATAATATATGAATATTCTTACTCATGAAATGCTCGTGGATCCCTTAAAACATCAATAAGCAATCTAAAATCATTAGTTTAATTCATTTCGAGCCCATAACAGTCATTCAAAAAGTCATGCAAGACACGTGCAATATTATCATGGATAAACTAAAGATCTAGTCCCATATAGTCATCACATGACCTTGTGATTTTCCGTCTACCGTTCACCATTGCTACATTGTCCATACCAAATCCATCTTCCAACTTCTTTGAAGATACACAGTATTGAATAGCTTCAAACATGTCACCGGATAGGAAATATTAACTAAATAAAAATATATAAAATAAAAAAGCATTAAAAAGTAAATAAAATATGTATTATAAAAATATCGTAGAATCGATATCAATTCTTGGTTAAGTCTATGTCTGATTACAAGTTGGTGTTGTCCTATCCAATCTTGTAGGCTGATGTGGAGTTAAAAAAAATATTATACGTTGTCCAGATTTTAAAAAACTATGATTACCAGCTAACACATACCGCTTATCCAAGGTTCTCATAATATCACAGGAACGAAATTCTCTGTTATTTAGATGCACCGTTTTCAAAATCACAAGCATAAAACAGTTTCCTTTTGCTTCTGCTTTATATATATTGTCTTTAATATGTTTGATATTATAGTAGCTGATAATGCTACGGACGTTAAACCTGTCATTAATATCAATAATTCATAAAAAAAAATATATGTTAAATTTTTTTCACAATCTATCCGCTGCACATTGAGACTCTCAATGTGTTAGAAAAGTTAATAAAAAAAAAATGGCATAAGTATGTTATATGTAACACTAACTGTTCATCAAATTTATGTGAAATGCTAGTAGCATATAGAACACCATCCCAAGAAAACCAACCCAAAGAAGGTTTAACTCTTCGTTTAAAACTTGAGCATTTCCCTACGTTACATTAACACATACATCTTTTAGATTGATAAAAAAAATAATAATGTATAAATAAAACATAAATAAATTAAACTTGCCACGACATCATGAGCTACAAGATTCCCCATGAAGAAAAAAAATTACCATGGGTAATTTGAATAATGAGAACTTGGCCATGCCAAAACCTATTTCAATTCTTGGCTTTAATTTTGTCTATTATTATTTTTCATCCATTGCGTCCATGAAGAGCTAATACATGGATATCCTACAGAAATATGTGACAATGTCCTCCTAAAGGCCCACACGTTTGATGATCTGCTATATTGAAGCAGAGATACGTGGGCGAGCAAACGAAAAGTAGTACGGCAAGAAGGGGTCATAAATAAGGGATGCTTATGTATAGTCATGAAAACATCATTGTACAATAAATAAAACCAACAATTAGTAATTAATATAAATTAAAACAATAAATAAAATTAATATATGAATAATCTTACTCATGAAATGCTCGTGGATCCCTTAAAACATCAATAAGCAATCTGAAATCATTAGTTTGATTTATTTCGAGCCCATAACAGTTGTTCAAAATATTGTGTAACACATATGCAATATTATTATGGATAAACATAAGATCTAGTCCCATATTGTCATCACATAACTTGTAATTTCCCTCTATCGTTCACCACTGCTACATTATCCATACCATATCCATCTTCCAGCTTCTTTGATGATACCAAGTATTGAATTGCTTCAAACATGTCACCGAATAGGAAATATTAACCAAATAAAATAAAAAACATGAAAAAGTAAATAAAATATGTATTAGAAAAATACCGTAGAATTGATATCAATTCTTGGTTAAGTCTATGTCCGATTACAAGTTGGTGTTGTCGTATCCAATCTTGTAGGCTAATGTGGAGTTAAAAAAATATTATACGTTGTCTAGATTTTACAAAACTATGATTACCAGCTAACACATATCGCTTAAACGAAATTCTCTGTTATTTAGATGCACCGTTTTCAAAGTCACAAGCTTAAAACAATTTCCTTTTGCTTCTGCTTCATATATATTGTCTTTAATATGTTTGATATTCAAGTAACTGATAATGGTACGGACTTTAAACCTGTTATTAATATCAATAATTCATAAAAAAAAATTTAATTTTTTTTTCACAATCTATCCACTGCAAATTGAGACTATGAATGTGTTAGAAAAGTTAATAAAAAAAAAGGCATAAGTATGTTGTATGTAACATTTACTGTTAATCAAATTTATGTGAAATGCTAGTAGCATATAGAATATCATCCTAAGAAAACCAAGCCAAAGAAGGTTTAACTCTTCGTCTAAAACTTGAGCATTTCCCTACATTACATTAACACATACATCTTTTAGATTTATATAAAAAAAAATAATGTATAAATAAAACAGAAATAAATTAAACTTGTCACGACATCATGAGCTACAAGATTCCCCATGAAGAAAAAAAATGACCAAGGGTAATTTGAATAATGAGAACTTGGCCATGCCAAAACCCTTTTCAATTCTTGGCTATAATTTAGTCTATTATTATTTTTCACCCATTAGGTCCACGAAGAGCCAATACATGGATATCCTGTAGAAATATGTGCCAAAGTCCTCCTAAAAGCCAACAAGTTTGATGATATGCTATATTGAAGCAGAGATACGTGAGCGAGAAAACGAAAAGTAGTACGACAAGAAGGGGTCATAAATAAGGAATGCTTATGTATGGTCGTGAAAACATCACTGTACAACAAATAAAACCAATAATTAATAATTATTATAAATTAAAACAATAAATAAAAATTAATATATGAAGAATCTTACTCATGAAATGCTCGTGGATCCCTTAAAATATCAATAAGCAATTTGAAATCATTAGTTTGATTCATTTCGAGCCCATATCGGTCGTTCAAAAAGTCGTGCAAGACATGTGCAATATTATTATGGATAAACTGAAGATCTAGTCTCATATTGTCATCACATGACCTTGTGATTTTCCCTCTACCGTTCACCACTGCTACATTATCCATACCAAATCCATCTTCCAGCTTCTTTGATGACACCCAGTATTGAATAGCTTCAAACATGTCACTAGATAGGATTTATTAACTAAATAAAAATATATAAAATAAAAAAAAATTAAAGAGTAAATAAAATATGTATTATAAAAATACCATAGAATCGATATCAATTCCTGGATAAGTCTATGTCCGCTTACACGTTGGTGTTGTTGGATCCAATCTCTTAGGCTGATGTGGTGTTCAAAATCAATTATACACTGTCCAGATTCTATATAACTATGATAGCCATCGAAAACATACTGCTTATCCAAAGTTTTTGCAAGAATGAAATTCTCTGTCGTTTGGATGCACAATTTTCAAAGTCACCAACCTAAAATAGTTTCATTTTGCTTCTGTTTCATATATATTATCTTTAATATGTCTGAAATTATAGTAGCTGATAGTGCTACAAACGTGAAACTTGTCATTAATATCAATCATTCGTAAAAAAAATATATACTAATTTTTTTCACAATCTATCCACCGCACATTGAGACTCTTAAGGTGTTAGAAAAGTTAATAAAAAAAAATGGCATAAGTATGTTGAATGCAACACTTTCTATTAATCAAATTTGTGTGAAATGATAGTACCATATGGAATACCATTCCAAAAATTATGGGTCTTCCAAAGGTTTGAGTGGAGATTGACTTAGGTACTTTCCCACGATCTTAGGATTGCTCATGCAATGTGTTATAAGCACACACACTTTGGTCTTGCATTTGTGTGGGTGATGAAATTTACAAAACAATGCCTAGTCATAATCAACATGAAAAAACTTGTCTTCCAACTTTGCCTTCATCTCAACCTATATATTGATTCATGGACCTCCCATTCTTTCATGATAGCAAACTTGAAATAGGCAAAACAACAAGGTATAGGGAATGATGTGCATCTGAAGCCACTCAACCAACACAGCAGACTCACTCAACATTGCTAATCGCATAATTAATCAATAAGATTAAGCCAAATGCTTGATTGGAATCGATAAATCACTATACTCTAAGATCAAATTTGAAAACTTGCAAATAACTTTTCTATTTGTTTTCAAACATATATTATTTTTTTCATTTATTCTCATTAAAATTTATAAAATATTACGAGAAGCATTGACTTCAAAATTTTCCCACATATTTGGCCAATATTTTAACAAAATACAACTTAGTCTATAAAATCAACTAATCTACTTCCTAAAATAAGGAAATTTATTACAAGATATACTAAATAGGGTACAACTTTCATATGTTTATATATGTACTTGACTAACCATTTCATCTTGGTTTCCATTTGGCAATGACATGGCTACCATTTTGGCACTACATATATTATACCAAATATTTTAAGATGTAGGTTGTTTCAAAATAAACTTCTAACTTTAACTTATATTGTAGGTGCTTCAAGTAAGCTATAAGTAAGAAAAACTACAATTGTCACTCATATCCCCAACCAAAAGCAATATAAAACATATGTACTAAAATAATTACTTTGGAAAAAATATCAATCACAAAACTCAAAGTCGAAGAAATCACACTCAGAAATGCACACCTTTTCACAGAGGTCACAGATCACCATACGAACTGAACTATTACCTGGATCAAGGGCTCCACTTGCCCAACTGACAAGTACCAATAAACATACGATAACCCATCACTCCATTGAGTCATTAATCACATAAAAAAACAAGCTAAAACATTGATAAGCACTAGAATAACATCCCACTCATTCCACGAAATCATTATTACCTAAAAAGACTAGAACAATGATCAATTTAATTAAGTGATCACAAGTCAAAGTGCAATAAGATAACACTTCCAAACATGAACTAGGCTCTTCATAATACCATCCATGTTAGTCCAAAAAATTTACTGAGGGAGATCTTATAGCTCCTACACAGCAAGATATACATATAAGAATGGAAGGAAGCTGCCAAGTAAGAGACCCTTGGCAAAGACTAGATCTAGCATACAATGCAATCATATGTAAAGACATGGAATTTTCAGAGTATTAAGGAAAACAGAAATTTGCCTTAAAGATTAATGAGAGAAACTTTGATGTAATGATATGTTCTACACTTATGTAAGAGGTACATGTTTAGAAAGAACTCTAAGTTAAACCCAATCAACTTTAAGATACAGAGGTATGGATGATAAATGGTAACAATATGAAGAATTACAATAGTAATTTAGACATATCAACAAACTTCATCTTTAATAGTACTAGGATTGTAATGGCAAATCAATCCATGTCATCAAATAAAGCCAAAAGAGCAATTTCCAATCAATCGATTTAAAATAGCAAACTTGGTAATGAGTTGGAAAGTCCAAGATGCACATTTTATGGGAGAGCAAACATAGGCATTGAATTTGGCGGCACCACAAAAAAAACATGTACCATCAGTTGGGATAAAGAGATAAATAAAGAGTGAATAATAGTTAGTATCTTACAAAGCAAGAATTTTTTTTTTTTTTTTTTTGTGCAAATAAAAAGAAAATGACTTTTACTATTTAGCTAAAATCATGCAAGAGTAGTCAAATCTTCCACAAAAGGAAATAGTTAGGATCTTTGAACTACTACTCTGTTTAGTAATAAGATTCCTTCTCCTCATTTTCCTATGCCCATTAGGTTCCATGTCCTAGCAACCAGAAAAGGATAAGTTTCTCATTATAATCATGAATGATAATTAGAATCATTCGAGAAAATGATGAATAAAAAATATAACCACATGTGTTCTTGAGGGGGGAGTTTATCCTTGATTGCCCAACAACAAAATCAATAGAAGCAAGTAGAAAATAAACCAAATTTCAAAGTTCATAGGACTTGCACAGTAGCAGATCAGGACCTCGAAGGTTGCGTACCAACAGGCCACATCCTTTTCTAGGCAGATGAGAATAAGCAAAAACAGAACCTTAAAGAGAACAATTGTCCTTGTTCATTTGAAATGAATGAAGAGAAGATGATAAAGATACCTATTGTGTATTATGTAATGGCAAGATCCAAAATAACAAGGAATTACTTCAAACAACTTCTACAATATAATCTAACTCTCTTGAAACCCTCCATCCAAAACTGCTAGTAAAAGATATTAGCAAAAACAAAAAGCTAAGCAAAATCAATTCCAGTAAAATTCTCTTAGTGTGTGGCTTTCATTCCCATGAAGATGAAAGTTCAATCCAACATGGAATTACTAAAAATCATGAAGTACATTGAATGCAAAGTGTTTAGGAAATAGAGGAAAAATGACCACGTATAACTAACTGCACACATAGAACAAATGAAGTTCCAAAACCATTCTTATTTCCAAAATATGATTAGATAACTCGTTGAGATGAAACTCTAAGATACCACCATCTTCAGACACCTACGATAAGAAGTTGAATTTAAGAAATGTGTGGATTTAGGAATAAAATTGCTACCATAAGCTTCTAGCTAATGACTTCACATAATGCAGTGTTCTATGATAAGTTAGAATAGAAATATAGTAAGTGTAAAGTTTTGGGATTTACAACAAAATAATACACAAGTAACACCACTAAATAAGAAGATAATTGGAATATGCATCACAATATTTTAATGTTTTTTTATAAAGTATTAATTCAAACAGTTGAATTTTACTTACATACGCATAACATAATCAAAAGAAAAAAACTGGCATAAGTATATTGAATGCAACACTTACTATTAATCAAATTTATGTGAAATGCTAGTAGCATATGGAATACCATCCCAAGAAAACCAAGCTAAAGAAGGTTCAATTCTTCGTCTAAAACTTAAGAATTTCCCAACATTACATTAACACATATATCTTTTAGATTTATAAAACTAAATAATATATAAATAAAATAGAAATTAATTAAACTTACCATGGCATCATGAGCTACAAGATTTCCCATTAAGACAAAAAATAACCAAGGGTAATTTGAATAATGAGAACTTGGCTATGCTAAATCCCTTTTCAATTCTTGGCTATAATTTAGTCTATTATTATTTTTCACCCACTGGGTCCATGAAGAGCTAATACATGGATATCTTGTAGAAATATGTGCCAAAGTTCTCCTAAAGGCTAACACATTTGATGATCTGCTATATTGAAGCAAAGATACATGGGCGAGCAAATGAAAAGTAGTACGACAACAAGGGGTCATAAATAAGGGATGCTTATGTATAGTCGTGAAAACATCACTGTACAACAAATGAAACCAATAATTAATAATTAATATAAATTAAAACAATAAATACAAATTAATATATGAATAATCTTACTCATGAAATGCTCGTGGATCCCTTAAAACATCAATAAGCAATCTAAAATCATTAATTTGATTCAATTCGAGACAATATCAGTTGTTAAAAATGTTGTGTAAAACACGTGCAATATTATTATGGATAAACCGAAGATCTAGTCCCATATTGTCATCACATAATCTTGTGATTTTTCCTCTACTGTTCACCATTGCTACATTATCCATACCAAAATCCATCTTCTAGCTTCTTTGATGATACCAAGTATTGAATAGCTTCAAACATGTCACCCGATAGGAAATATTAACTAAATAAAAATATATAAAATAAAAAAACTTTAAAAAGTAAATAAAATGTTTATTACAAAAATACCGTAGAATTGATATCAATTCTTGGTTAAGTCTATGTCCGATTATAAGTTGGTGTTGTTGGATCCAATCATGTAGGCTAATGTGGTGCTAAAAAACAATTATACGCTGTCCAAATTCTACATAACTATGATAGCCATCCAAAACATACTGCTTATCCAAAGTTTCTGCAATATCATAGGAACAAAATTCACTATCATTTGGATGCACTGTTTTCAAAGTCACCAACCTAAAGTAGTTTCTTTTTCCATCTACTTCATATATATTGTCATTAATATGTATGACATTATAGTATTTGATAGTGCTACGAATGTTAAACCTGTTATTAATACCAATCATTCGTAAAAAAAAATATAGTATTTTTTTTCACAATCTATCTACTGCACATTAAGACTCTCAAAGTGTTAGAAAAGTTAATAAAAAAAAATTGGCATAAGTTTGATGTATGCAACACTTATTATCAGTCAAATTTATGTGAAATGCTAGTAGCATATGGAGTACAATCCCAAGAAAACCAAGCCAAAGGGGTTAGAAATAAGGGATGCTTATGTATGGTCGTGAAAACATCACTGTATAACAAATGAAACCAACAATTAAGAATTAATATAAATTAAAACAATAAATAAAACTTAAAATATGAATAATCTTACTCATGAAATGCTCGTGGATACCTTAAAATATCAATAACCAAACTGAAATCAGTAGTTTTATTCATTTCGAGCCCATAGCAGTCGTTCAAAAATTCGTGCAAGACACGTTCAATATTATTATGGATAAACTAAAGATCTAGTCCGATATTATCATCACATGACCTTGTGATTTTCCCTTTACCGTTCACCACTACTACATTATCCATACCAAATCCATCGTCCAACTTCTTTGATGATACCAAGTATTGAATAGCTTTAAACATATCACCAGATAGGAAATCTTAACTAAATAAAAATATATAAAATAAAAAAACATTAAAAAGTAAATAAAATATTTATTACAAAAATACCATAGAATTGAAATCAATTATTGCTTAAGTCTATGTCCGATTACAAGTTTGTGTTGTCGTATCCAATCTTGTAGGCTGATGTGGAGTTAAAAAACAATTATACGTTGTCCAAAGTTTACAAAATTATGATAGCCAGTTAACACATACTGCTTATCCAAAGTTCCCGCAATATCATAGGAACGAAATTCTCTGTCCTTTAGATGCACTGTTTTGAAAGTCACCAATCTAAAATAGTTTTACTTTTGCTTTTGCTTCAAATATATTGTCCTTAATATGTTTGAAATTATAGTAGCTGATAGTGCTACAGACGTTAAACCTGTCATTAATATCAATCATTCGTAAAAAAATATATACTAATTTTTTTCACAATTTATCCACTGCACATTGAGACTCTTAAGGTGTTAGAAAAGTTAATAAAAAAATGGCATAAATATGTTGAATGCAACACTTTCTATTGATCAAATTTATGTGAAATGATAGTACCATATGGAATACCATCCTAAAAAAACCAAGCAAAATAAGCTTTCATTCTTTGTCTAAAACTTGAGCATTTCCCTACATTACATAAACACATATATCTTTTAGATTTATATAAAAAAAATTAATGTATAAATAGAACAGAAATAAATTAAACTTGCCATGACATCATGAGCTACAAGATTTTGCATGAAAACAAAAAATGACCAAGGGTAATTTGAATAATGAGAACTTGGCCATGCCAAAACCCTTTTCAATTCTTGGCTATAATTTGGTCTATTATTATTTTTAACCCATTGGGTCCATGAAAAACTAATACATGGATATCCTGCAGAAATATTTGCCAAAGTCCTCCTAATGGGCAACATGTTTGATGATCTGCTATATTGAAGTAGAGATACGTGGGCGAGTAAACGAAAAGTAGTACGATAAGAAGGGGTCATCAATAAGGGATGCTTATGCATTGTCGTGAAAACATCATTGTACAACAAATAAAACCAACAATTAATAATTAATATAAATTAAAAAAATAAATAAAAATTAATATATGAATAATCTTACTCATGAAATGCTCGTGGATCCCTTAAAACATCAATAAGCAATCTGAAATCATTAGTTTGATTCATTTCGAGCCCATAGCAGTCGTTCAAAAAGTCGTGCAAGACACCTGCAATATTATTATGGATAAACTTAAGATCTAGTCACATATTGTCATCACATGACCTTGTGATTTTCCCTCTACTATTCACCATTGCTACATTATCCATACCAAATCCATCTTCCAGCTTCTTTGATGATACCAAGTATTGAATAGCTTCAAACATGTCACTGGATAGGAAATATTAACTAAATAAAAATATATAAAATAAAAAAACATTAAAAAGTAAATAAAAGATATATTACAAAAATATCGTAGAATTGATATCAATTCTTGCATAAGTTTATGTCTGATTACAAGTTTGTGTTGTCGTATTGATTCGTTCCCATTTGGTGTATCAACTGATTCATGTCCAGCTGGTGTCCCTTGATTTTGGTCCTCAGGGAGTAATCAACAAAATTTATAACCTATTACACCATGAAATAGGGTAGCAAAGACAAAGCTACTATAGCATAGTGGCTCTAAGATCGTTCACTGGGATGGGTTTTCACTTCACAATTGATATTAATTCAAAGATGAATTGGTGTCTTTTCATTTCAAGGTTAGCTTTAAAAGAAAACATAAAGATATTTGAGTAAAAAAGGTTTGGTTTTAAACTAACCAAAAATAGTAACTGATTTTACTTACAAAGAAAAGTGTTTCTTGGAGTTTAGATCACTAGGCTCAGGTTCCTTGTACAAAAAGGAAGTTCCGGTCACTTGTTTCTTTTCCTCGCATTGGGGATTTAACATATAGTTATTTTCCGAATCGGTGTGGTACAGATGCTTCCCTTTAATGGGTTTAAACACTAAATCCCTCGCACTGATGCATCTTGCAATGGCTCATACCTCTCACCTAGCACTTGCCATTCAAGGTGATCCGGAGAAGGTGGAACATCACCCGGCCAGAATTCCGGATATGGGATATCCGAAGAAGATGGAACGTCGCAAGGGTGACCGTCTGCGTGTGCATGGTGTAGGGACCCCTCCCCCTGATGACATGGAGCACAAATTGCTATCTGGAGCAACTCCATCCTGATTCCCCAAGAGGACACGTGACGCACTCCCCTATCTGGACTCCCTTAGGGAGAAGCACATGGCACTCGTGATCATCACACCTGGACGATAGCATATCCTATCCGGATATGTTGTCCGGATCATTGACTAAAGTGCACAAGCCTTGCTACATCATTCCGACAGTCTGCCCATACTCCTTGCATTCCGTATTTGCTTATGGCAAAGGACTTCAAAGCTTCGGTTCTTCATGTTTCTAAGCTTTCCATTGCTTTGCCATGGATTCCAAAGAACTCACCTCAATCTCGGATTGCTTTGGTGATAAAAAAGCTATCAAAACACCAAAACTTAACACAATTTGATTAGAATTGATTGCAAGGGTCCTTAATATGTTAATTGGGTTAAAAGGTGATAACTACTACTCAAAAGTGTTTAAAAGAGTTAATTACAAGCTATGAAATAACACTTTTTGAGTAGTAATCATGTATCCAATATTGTAGGCTGATGTGGAGTTAATAAACAATTATACGTTGTCCAGATTTTACAAAACTATGATAGCCGGCTCACATATATTGCTTATCTAAAGTTCCCGCAATATCATAGGAACGAAGTTCTCTATTGTTTGGATGCACTACTTTCAAAGTCACCAACATAAAATAGTTTCCTTTTGCTTTTGCTTCATATATATTGTCTTTAATATGTCTAGCAATATAGTAGCTGATAGTGCTATAAACGTTGAACCTGTCATTAATATCAATCATTCGTAGAAAAATATATACTAATTTTTGTCACAATCTATCCACTGCACATTGAGACTCTCAAGGTGTTAGAAAAGTGAATAAAAAAATGGCATAAGTATGTTGAATGAAACACTTTCTATTAATCAAATTTATGTGAAATGATAGTACCATATGGAATACCATCCCCAAAAAAACCCAGCAAAAGAAGGTTTAACTATTTGACTAAAACTTAAGCATTTTCCTACATTACATAAACATATATATATATTTTAGATTTATAAATAAAAAAAATAATGTACAAATAAAAAAAAAATAAATTAAACTTGCCACGACATCATGACCTACAAGATTTCCCATGAAAACAAAAAAATGACCAAGGGTAATTTGAATAATGAGACTTGGCCACGCCAAAACCCTTTTCAAATCTTGGCTATAATATGGTCTATTATTATTTTTAACCCATTGGGTCCATGAAAAATTAATACATGGATATCCTATAGAAATATTTGCTAAAGTCCTCCTAAAGGCCAATAGGTTAGATGATCTGCTATATTGAAGTAGAGATACGTGGGCGAGCAAACGAAAAGTAGTACAACAAGAAGGGGTCATAGATAAGGGATGCTTATGTATAGTCGTAAAAACATCATTATACAACAAATAAAACCAAGAATTAATAATTAATATAAATTAAACAATAAATAAAAATTAATGTATTAATAATCTTCCTCATGAAATGCTCGTGGATCCTTTAAAACATCAATAAGCAATTTGAAATCATTAGTTTGATTCATTTCGAGCCCATAGCAGTCATTCAAAAAGTCGTGCATGACACGTGCAATATTATTATGGATAAATTGAAGATCTAGTCCCATACTGTCATCACATGACCTTGTGATTTTCCCTCTACCGTTCACTGCTGCTACATTATCCATACCAAATCCATCTTCCAGCTTCTTTGATAATACCAAGTATTGAATAGCTTGAAACATGTCAAATGTCTGATTACAATTTGGTGTTGTCATATCCAATATTGTAGGCTGATGTGGAGTTAAAAAACAATTATACGTTGTCCAAATTTTACAAAACTATGATGGCCAGCTAACACATATTGCTTATCCAAAGTTCCCGCAATATCATAAGGACGAAATTCTCTATTATTTGGATGCACTATTTTCAAATTCACTAACCTAAAATAGTTTCCTTTTGCTTCTGTTTCATATATACTGTCTTTAATATGTTTGACATTATAGTAGCTGATAGTGCTACGGACATTAAACCTGTCATTAATATCGATAATTCGTAAAAAAATATATAGCAATTTTTTTCACAATCTATCCACTACACATTGAGATTCTGAATATGTTAGAAAAGTTAATAAAAAAAATAAAAAAATGGCATAAGTATGTTGTATGTAACACTTACTCTCAATCAAATTTATGTGAAATGCTAGTAGCATATCGAATACCATCCCAAGAAAACCAAGCCAAAGAAGGTTTAACTCTTTGTCTAAAACTTGAGCATTTCCCTATACTACATTAACACATACATCTTTTAGATTTATAAAAAAAATAATAATGTATAAATAAATCAGAAATAAATTAAAATTGTCACGACATCATGAGGTACAAGATTCTCCATGAAGAAAAAACACGACCAACGGTAATTTGAATAATGAGAACTTGGTCATGCCAAAATCCTTTTCAATTCTTGGTTATAATTTGGTCTATTATTATTTTTCACCCATTGGGTCCATGAAGAGCTAATACATGGATATTCTGCAGAAATATTTTCCAAAGTCCTCCTAAAGGCCAATACGTTTGATGATATGCTCTATTGATGCAGAGATACGTGGGCGAGTAAACCAAAAGTAGTACGGCAAGAAGGGGTGATAAATAAGGGATGCTTATGTATGGTCGTGAAAACATCAGTGTACAACAAATAAAACGAACAATTAATAATTAATATAAATTAAAACAATAAATAACAATTAATATATGAATAATCTAACTCATCAAATGGTTGTGGATCCCTCAAAACATCAATAAGCAATCTGAAATCATTAGTTTGATTCATTTCGAGCCCATAACAGTTGTTCAAAATGTCGTGTAACACACGTGTAATATTATTATGGATAAACTGAAGATCTAGTCCCATATTATCATCACATAATCTTGTAATTTTCCCTCTACCGTATACCACTTCTACCTTATCCATACTAAATTAATCTTCTAGCTTCTTTGATGACACAAAGTATTGAATAGCTTCAAACATGTTACCATATAAAATAAAAAACATTAAAAAGTAAATAAAGTATTTATTACAAAATACTATAGAATTGATATCAATTCTTACTTAAGTATATGTCCGATTACAAGTTGGTGTTGTCGTATCCAATATTGTAGGGTGATGTGGAGTTAAAAAACAATTATACGTTGTCCAGATTTTACAAAACTATGATAGCCAGCTAAAACATACTTCTTATCCAAAGTTCCTGCAATATCATAGGGACGAAATTCTCTGCTATTTGGATGCACCTTTTTCAAAGTCACTAATCTAAAATAGTTTCATTTTGCTTCTGATTCATATATATTGTCTTTAATATGTTTAACATTATAGTAGCTGATAGTGCTATGGATGTTAAACCTTTCATTAATATGAAGAATTCATAAAAAAAATATATAGTAATTTTTTTCACAATCTATCCACTGCACATTGAGACTTTGAATGTGTTAGAAAAGTTAATAAAAAAAAAGGCATAAGTATGTTGTATGTAACACTTAATCTTAATCAAATTTATGTGAAATACTAGTAGCATATCAAATACCATCCTAAGAAAACCTACCAAAGAAGGTTTAACTCTTCGTCTAAAACTTGAGCATTTCCCTACATTACATTAACACATACATCTTTTCAATTTATTAATAAAACATAAATAAATTAAACTTTCCACCACATCATGAGATACAAGATTCCCCATGAAGAAAAAAAATGACCAAGGGTAATTTGAATAATGAGAACATGGCCATGCTAAAACCTTTTTCAAATTTTGGCTGTAATTTGGTCTATTATTATTTTTCACCCATTGGGTCTATGAAGAGCTCATACATGGATATCCTGTAGAATATGTGCCAAAGACCTCCTAAAGGCCAACCGGTTTGATGATATGCTATATCGAAGTAGAGATACGTGGGCGAGCAAACGAAAAGTAGTACGACAAGAAGGAGTCATAAATAAGGGATGCATCGGTATGGTTGTGAAAACATCACTATACAACAAATAAAACCAACTATTAATATTTAATATAAATTAAAACAATAAATAAAAATTAATATATAAACAATCTTACTCATGAAATGCTCGTTGATCCCTTAAAACATCAATAAGCACTCTGAAATCATTAGTTTGATTTATTTGGAGCCCATAGCAGTTGTTCAAAATGTCGTGTAACACACGTGCAATATTATTATGGATAAAATTAAGATCTAGTCCCATATTGTCATTACATAATCTTATAATTTTCTCTCTACCGTTCACCACTGCTACATTATCCATACAAAATCCATCTTCCTGCTTCTTTGATGATACCAAGTATTGAATAGCTTCAAACTTGTCATCGGATAGGAAATATTAACTAAATATAAATATAAAAAATAAAAAAAAAACTAAAAACTAAATAAAATATGTATTACAAAAATACCGTATAATCGATATCAATTGTTGGTTAACTCTATGTCCAATTACAAGTCGGTGTTGTCGTATCCAATCTTGTAGGCTGATGTAGAGTTAAAAAAATATTATACGTTGTCCAGATTTTACAAAACTATGATTACCAGCTAACACATATCGCTTAACCAAAGTTTCCGCTATATCATAGGAACGAAATTCTCTGTTATTTAGATGCACCGTTTTCAAAGTCACAAGCCTAAAACAGTTACCTTTTGCTTATGCTTCATATATATTGTCTTTAATATGTTTGATATTATAGTAATTGATAATGCTACAAACTTTAAACCTATTATTAATATCAATAATTCATAAAAAAAATATTAATTTTTTTTTCACAATCTATCCACTGCACATTGAGACTATCAATGCCAACTAACACATACAACTTATCCAAAGTTGCTGCAATATCATAGGAATGAATTTCTCTGTTATTTGGATGCACCGTTTTCAAAGTCACCAACCTAAAATAGTTTCCTTTTGCTTCTGCTTTATACATATTGTCTTTAACATGTTTGACAATATAGTAGCTGATAGTGCTATGGACATTAAATCTGTCATTAATATCAATAATTCGTAAAAATATATATAGCAATTTTTTTCACAATATATCCACTACACATTGAGAGTCTCAATGTGTTAGAAAAGTTAATAAAAAAAATAAAAAAATGGCATAAGTATGTTGTATGTAACACTTATTGTTAATCAAATTTATGTGAAATGCTAGTAGCATATAGAATACCATCCCCAGAAAACCAAGCCAAAGAAGGTTTAACTCTTCGTCTAAAACTTCAGCATTTCCCTACATTACATTCACACATACATCTTTTAGATTTATAAAATAAAGAATAACGTATAAATAAAACAGAAATAAATTAAACTTGTCACGACCTCATGAGCTAGAAGATTCCCCATGAAGAAAAAAAATGACCAAGGGTAATTTGAATAATGAGAACTTGGCCATGCTAAAACTCTTTTCAATTCTTGCCTATAATTCGGTCTATTATTATTTTTCATCCATTGGGTCCATGAAGAGCTAATACATAGATATCCTGTGGAAATATGTGTCAAAGTCTTCCTAAAGGCCCACACGTTACATGATCAACTATATTGAAGCAGAGATATGTGGGCGAACAAACAAAAAGTAGTACGACATAAAGGGGTCATATATAAGGGATGCTTATGTATGGTCATGAAAACATCACTGTTCAACAAATAAAACCAACAACTAATATTTAATATAAATTAAAACAATAAATAAAAATTAATATATGAATAATCTTACTCTTGAAATGCCTGTGGATCCCTTAAAACATCAATAAGTAATCTGAAATCAATAGTTTGATTTATTTCAAGCCTATAGCAGTTGTTCAAAATGTCGTGTAACACACGTGCAATATTATTATGGATAAACTTAAGATCTAGTCTCATATTGTCATCACATAATCTTGTCAATTTCCTCTACCGTTCACCACTGCTACATTATCCATACCAAATCCATCTTCCAGTTTCTTTGATGATACCAAGTATTGAATAGCTTCACACATGTCACCAGATAGGAAATATTAACTAGATAAAAATATATAAAATAAAAAAATTAAAAAGTAAATAAAATATGTATTACAAAAATACTATAGAATTGATGTCAATTCTTGGTTAAGTTTATGTTCGATTACAAGTTGGTGTTGTCGTACCCAATCTTGTAGGCTGATGTGGAGTTAACAAAATATTATACATTGTCCAGATTTTAGAAAACTATGATTGCCAGCTAACACATACTGCTTATCCAAAGTTCTCGCAATATCATATGAAAGAAATTCTCTGTTATTTGGATGCACCGTTTTGAAAGTCACCAACCTAAAATAGTTTCCTTTTGCTTCTGCTGCATATATATTGTCTTTAATATGTTTGATATTATAGTAGCTGATAGTGCTAAAGACGTTAAACCTGTCATTAATATCAATAATTCGTAAAAAAATATGTAGTAATTTTTTTCACAATCTATCCATTGCACAGTGACACTCTCAATGTGTTAGAAAAGTTAATAAAAAAAAATAAAAATGGGATAGGTATGTTGTATGTAACACTTACTGTTAATCAAATTTATGTGAAATGCTAGTAGCATATAGCATACCATCCCAAGAAAACCAAGCCAAAGAAGGTTTAACTCTTCGTCTAAAACTTGAGCATTTCCCTACATTACATTAACACATACATCTTTTAGATGTATAAAAAAATAATAATGTATAAATAAATCAGATATAAATTAAACTTCCCACGACATCATGAGATAGAAGATTTCCCATGAAGAAAAAAAAATGACTAAGGGTAATTTGAATAATGAGAACTTGGGCAAGCCAAAACCCTTTTCAATTCATGGTTATAATTTGGTGTATTATTATTTTTCATCCATTGGGTCCATGAAGAGCTAATACATGGATATCATGTGGAAATATGTTCCAAAGTCCTCCTAAAGGCCCACACGTTTGATGATCTGCTATATTGAAGAAGAGATATGTGGGCGAGCAAACGAAAAGTAGTATGCCAATAAGGGGTCATAAATAAGGGATGCTTATGTATGGTCATGAAAACATCACTATACAACAAATAAAATCAACAATTAATAATTAATATAAATTAAAACAATAAATAAAATATATTATATGAATAATCTTACTCATGAAATGCTTGTGGATCCCTTAAAACATCAATAAGCAATCTGAAATCATTAGTTTGATTTATTTCGAGCCCATAGTAGTTGTTCAAAATGTCGTGTAACACACGTGCAATATATTATGGATAAACTTAAGATCTAGTGCCCTATTGTCATCACATAATCTTGTAATTTCCTAGTACCGTTCACCACTGCTACATTATCCATACCAAATCCATCTACTAGCTTTTTTGATGATACCAAGTATTGAATAGCTTCAAACATGTCACCGGATAGGAAATATTAACTAAATAAAAATATATAAAAACAAAATTAAAAAGTAAATGAAATATGTATTACAAAAATACCGTAGAATTGATATCAATTCTTGGTTAAGTGTTGGTCTGATTACAAGTTGGTGTTGTTGTATCCAATCTTGTAGGCTCAGGTGGAGTTAAAAAAATATTATATGTTGTCCATATTTTACAAAACTGTGATTGTCAGCTAACACATACTGCTTATCCAAAGTTCTCGCAATATCATAGGAACGAAATTCTTTGTTATTTGGATGCACCGTTTTCAAAGTCAACAACATAAAATAGTTTCCTTTTACTTCTGCTTCATATATATTGTCTTTAATGGTTGACATTATAGTAGCTCATAGTGGTACGAACATTTGACCTATCATTAATATCAATAATTTGTAAAAAAATATGTAGTAATTTTTTTCACAATCTACCCACCACACATTGAGACTCTCAATGTGTTAGAAAAGTAATAAAAAAAAAAAAAAGGCATAAGTATGTTGTATGTACACTTACTCTGAATCAAATTTATGTGAAATGCTACTAGCATATCAAATACCATCCCAAGAAAACCTAGCCAAAGAAGGTTTAACTCTTTGTCTAAAACTTTAGCATTTCCTTATACTACATTAACACATACATCTTTTAGATTTATAAATAAAAAAAATGCATAAACAAATCAGAAATAAAGTAAAATTGCCACGACATCATGAACTACAATATTCCCCAAGAAGAAAAAAAATGACCAAGGGTAATTTGAATAATGAGAACTTGGCCATGCCAAAACCCTTTTCAAATCTTGGCCATAATTTTGTCTATTATTATATTTCACCCATTGGATCCATGAAGAGCTAATACATGGATATCCTACCGAAATATGTGCCAAAGTCCTCCTAAAAGCCAAAACATTTGATGATATGCTATATTGAAGCAGAGATACGTGGGCGAGCAAACGAAAAGTAGTATGGCAAGAAGGGGTCATCAATAAGGGTTGCTTATGTATGGTCGTGAAAACATCGTTGTGAACCAAATAAAACCAACAATTAATAATTAATATAAATTAAAATAATAAATAAAAATTAATATATGAGTAATCTTATTCATGAAATGCTCGTGGATCCCTTAAAACATCAATAAGCAATCTGAAAGCAATAGTTTGATTTATTTCGAGCCCATAGAAGTTGTTCAAAATGTCGTGTAACACACGTGCAATATTATTATGAATAAACTTAAGATCTAGTCTAATATTGTCATCACATAATCTTGTAATTTCCCTCTACCATTCACCATTGCTACATTAGCCATACCAAATCCATCTTCCAACTTCTTTGATGATACCAAGTATTGAATAGCTTCAAACGTGTCACTGGATAGGAAATATTAACTAAATAAAAATATATAAAATGAAAAAAATTAAAAAGGAAATAAAATATGTATTACAAATATACCGTAGAATTGATATCAATTCTTGGTTAAGTCTATGTTCGATTACAAGTCGGTGTTGTCGTATCCAATCATGTAGGCTGATGTGTAGTTAAAAAAATATTATATATGGTCCAGATTTTACAAAACTATGATTGCCAGCTAGCACATACTACTTATCCAAAGTTCCCGCAATATCATAGGAACGAAATTCTCTGTTATTTGGATACATCGTTTTCAAAGTCACCAACCTAAAATAATTTCCTTTTGCTTCCGCTTCATATATATTGTCTTTAATTTGTTTGGCATTACAGTAGCTGATAGTGCTACGGACGTTAAACCTGTCATTAATATAATTAATTCGTAAGAAAAATATATAGTAATTTTTTTCACAATCTATCCACTACACATTGAGACTCTCAATGTGTTAGGAAAGTTAATAAATAAAAAATAAAAAAATGGCAGAGGTATGTTGTATGTAACACTTACTGTTAATCAAATTTATGTGAAATGCTAGTAGCATATAGAATACCATCCCAAGAAAACCAAGCCAAAGAAGTTTTAACTATTCGTTTAAAACTTGAGCATTTCCTTACATTACATTAACACATACATATTTTAGATTTATTAAACTTGCCATGACATCATGAGCTACAAGATTCCCCATGAAGAAAAAAAATGACCAAGGGTAATTTGAATAATGAGAACTTAGCCATGCCAAAACCCTTTTCAATTCTTGGCTATAATTTGGTGTATTATTATTTTTCATCCATTGGGTCCATGAAGAGCTAATACATGGATATCCTGCGAAAATATGGGCCAAAGTCCTCCTAAAGACCCACACGTTTGATAATCTGCTATATTGAAGTAGAGACACGTGAGCGAGCAAACGAAAAGTAGTACAACAAGAAGGGGTCACAAATAAGGGATGTTTATGTATGGTCGTGAAAACATCATTGTACAACAAATAAAACCAACAATTAATAATTAATATAAATTAAAACAATAAATAAAAATTAATATATGAATAATCTTACTCATGAAATGCTCGTGGATCCTTTACAACATCAATAAGTAGTCTAAAATCATTAGTTTGATTTTTTTCGAGCCCATAGCAGTTGTTCAAAATATCGTGTAACACACGTGCAATATTATTACGGATAAACTTAAGATCTAGTCTCATATTGTCATCACATAATCTTGTAATTTCCTTATACCTTTCACCATTGCTACATTATCCATACCAAATCCATCTTCCAGCTTCTTTGATGATACCAAGTATTGAATAGCTTCAAACATGTCACCAAATAGGAAATATTAACTAAATAAAAATATATAAAATGTAAAAAAATTTAAAATTAAATAAAATATGTATTACAAAAATACCGTAGAATGGATATCAATTCTTGGTTAAGTCTTTGTCCAATTACAAGTTGGTGTTGTCATTTCCAATTGTGTAGGCTGATGTGTAGTTAAAAAAAATATTATATGTAGTCCAGATTTTACAAAACTGTAATTGCTAGATAACAAATACTACTTATCCAAAGTTCCCGCAATATCATAGGAACGAAATTCTCTGTTATTTGGATGCACTGTTTTCAAAGTCAACAACCTAAAATAGTTTCCTTTTGCTTTTGCTTCATATATATTGTCTTTAATATGTTTGACATTATAGTAGCTGATAGTGCTACGGACATGAAACATGTCATTAATATCAATAATTCGTAAAAATATGTGTAGTAGTTTTTTTCACAATCTATCCATTGCACATTGAGACTCTCAATGTGTTAGAAAATTTAATAAAGAAGTAAAAAAAAATTAAAAAAAAAGGCATAAGTATGTTTTATGTAACTCTTATTGTTAATCAAATTTATGTGAAATGCTCGTGGCATATAGAATAACGAAGATTTAACTCTTCATCTAAAATTTGAGCATTTCCCTACATTACATTAACACATACATCTTTTAGATTTATTAAAAAAATAATGTATAAATAAAATAGAAATAAATTAAACTTGCCACGACATCATGAGATGCAAGATTCCCCATGAAGAAAAAAAATGACCAAGGGTAATTTTAATAATGAGAACTTGGCCATGCCAAAACTGTTTTCAATTCTTGGCTATAATTTTGTCTTTTATTATTTTTCATCCATTGGGTCCATTAAGAGCTAATACATGGATATCCTACAGAAATATGTGCCAAAGTCCTCCTAAAGGCCAACACGTTTGATGATCTGCTATATCAAAGATGAGATACGTGGGCGAGCAAACGAAAAGTAGTACGACAAAAAGGGGTCATAAATAAGGGATGCTTATGTATGGTCGTGAAAATATCACTATACAACAAATAAAACCAACAATTCATAATTAATAGAAATTAAAAGAACAAATAAAAATTAACATATGAATAATCTTACTCATGAAATACTCGAGGATCCCTTAAAACATCGACAAGCAATTTGAAATCATTAGTTTAGTTTATTTCGAGCCCATAGTAGTTGTTCAAAATATCGTGTAACACACGTGCAATATTATTATGGATAAACTGAAGATCTAGTCCCATTTATCATCACATAATCATGTAATTTTCCCTCCACCGTTCACCACTGCTACATTATCCATACCAAATTCATCTTCCAGCTTCTGTGATGATACAAAGTATTGAATAGCTTCAAACATGTCACCGGATAGGAAATATTAACGAAATAAAAATATATAAAATAAAAAAAACATTAAAAAGTAATAAAACATTTATCACAAAAACACCGTAGAACTTATATCAATTCTTACTTAAGTCTATGTCCGATTACAAGTTGGTGTTGTCGTATCCAATGTTGTAGGCTGATGTGGAATTAAAAAACAATTATACATTGTCCAGATTTTACAAAACTATGATAGCCAGCTAAAACATACTACTTATTCAAAGTTCCCGCAATATCTTAGGGACGAAATTCTTTGTTATTTGGATGCACCATTTTCAAAGTCACCAACCTAAAATAGTTTCCTTTTGCTTTTTCTTCATATGTATTATCTTTAATATGTTGGACATTATAGTGGCTGATAGTGCTACAAACATTAAACCTATCATTAATATCAATAATTTGTAAAAAAATATATACTAATTTTTTTCACAATCTATCCACTACACATTGAGAATCTCAATGTGCTAGAAAAGTTAATAAAAAAATAAAAAATGGCATAAGTATGTTGTATCTAACACTTACTCTTAATCAAATTTATGTGAAATGCTAGTAGCATATCGAATACCATCCCAAGAAAACCTAGCCAAAGAAGGTTTAACTCTTCGTCTAAACTTGAGCATTTCCCTACACTACATTAACACATACATCTTTTAGATTTATATAAAAAAATAATGCATAAATAAAAAAAAAAGAAAGTAATATTGCCACGACATCATGAGCTACAAGATTCCCCATGAAGAAAAAAAATGACCATGGGTAATTTGAATAATGAGAACTTGGCCATGCCAAAACCCTTTTCAATTCTTAGCTATAATTTGGTCTATTATTATTTTTCACCCATTGGGTCCATGAAGAGCTAATACATGGATATCCTGTAGAAATATGTGCCAAACTCCTCCTAAAGGCCAACACATTTGATAATATGCTATATCGAATAAGGGATACGTGGGCAAGCAAACGAAAAGTAGTATGGCAAGAAGAGGTCATAAATAAGGGATGTTTATGTATGGTCGTGAAAACATCTCTATGCAACAAGTAAAACCAACAATTAATAATTAATATAAATTAAAATAATAAATAAAAAATAATATATGAACAATCTTACTCATGAAATGCTCGTGGATCCCTTAAAACATCAATAAGCAATCTGAAATCATTAGTTTGGTTTATTTCGAGCCCATAGCAGTTGTTCAAAATGTCGTGTAACACACGTACAATATTATTATGGATAAACTTAAGATCGAGTCCTATATTGTCATCACATAATCTTTTAATTTTCCTCTACCGTTCACCACTACTACATTATTCATACCAAATCCATCTCCCAACTTCTTTGATGACACCAAGTATTGAATAGCTTCAAATATGTCACCGGATAGGAAATATTAACTAGATAAAAATAAATAAATAAAAAAATAAAAAGTAAATAAAATAGGTATTACAAAAATACCGTAGAATTGATATCAATTCTTGGTTAAGTCTATGTTCGATTACAAGTTGGTGTTGTCGTATCCAATCTTGTAGGCTGATGTGGAGTTAAAAAAATATTATACGTTGTCCAGATTTTACAAAACTATGATTACCAACTAACACATACTACTTATCCAAAGTTCCCGCAATATCATAAGACCGAAATTCTCTGTTATTTTGATGCACCATTTTCAAAGTCATCAACCTAAAATAGTTTCTTTTTGCTTCTGCTTCATATATATTGTCTTTAATATGTTTGACATTATAGTAGATGATAGTGCTACAAACGTTAAACCTTTCATTAATATCAATAATTCGTAAAAAAATATATAGTAATTTTTTTAACAATCTATCCACTACACACTGAGACTCTCAATGTTTTAGAAAAGTTAATAAAAAAAAATGGCATAACTGTGTTGTATGTAACACTTACTGTTGATCCAATTTATGTGAAATGCTAGTAGCATATAGAATACCATCCCAAGAAAACCAAGCCAAAGAAGGTTTAACTCTTCGTCTAAAACTTGAGCATTTCCCTACATTACATTAACACCTACATCTTTTAGATATTTAAAAAAAAGAATAATGTATAAGTAAAACATAAATAAAAAAAACTTGTCATGACCTCATGAGCTACAAGATTCCCCACGAAGAAAAAAAAAAGACCAAGGGTAATTTGAATAATGAGAACTTGGTCATGCGAAAACCCTTTTCAATTCTTGGCTATAATTTGGTCTATTATTATTTTTCATTCATTGGGTCCATGAAGAGCTAATACATGGTTATCCTGCGGAAATATGTGCCAAAGTCCTCCTAAAGGTCCACACGTTTGATGATTTGCTATATTGCAGCAAAGATCCGTGGGCGAGCAAACGAAAAGTAGTAGGACAAGAAGGGGTCATAAATAAGGGATGCTTATGTATGGTCGTGAAAACATCACTGTACACCAAATAAAACCAACAATTAATAATTAATATAAATTGAAACAATAAATAAAAATTAATATATGAATAATCTTACTCATGAAATGCTCGTGGATCCCTTAAAACATCAATAAACAATCTGAAATCATTAGTTTGATTTATTTCGAGCCCATAGTAGTTGTTCAAAATGTTGTGTAAAATACGTGCAATATTATTATGGATAAACTTAAGATCTAGTCCCATATTGTCATAAGATAATCTTGTAATTTCCCTTTATCGTTCACCACTAGTACATTATCCATACCAAATCCATCTTCCAGCTTCTTTGATGATACCAAGTATTGAATAGCTTCAAACATGTCACCGGATAGGAAATATTAACTAAATAAAAATACATAAAATAAAAAAAATTAAAAAGTAAATAAAGTATGTATTACCAAAATACCGTAGAATCGATATCAATTCTTGGTTAAGTCTATGTCCGATTACAAGTTGGTGTTGTCGTATCCAATCTTGTAGGCTGATGTGGAGTTAAAAAAATATTATAAGTTGTCTAGATTTATCAGAACTATGATTGCTAGCTAACAAATACTGCTTATCCAAAGTTCCCGCAAAATCATAGACATAAAATTCTCTGTGATTTAGATGCACCGTTTTCAAAGTCACAAACTTAAAATAGTTTCATTTTGCTTCTGCTTCATATATATTGTCTTTAATATGTTTGACATTATAGTAGCTGATAATGCTACAAACATTAAACTTGTCATTAATATAAAGAATTCGTAAAAAAATATATAGTAATTTTTTTCACAATCTATCCACTGCACATTGATACTCTCAATGTGTTAGAAAAGTTAATTAAAAAAATGGCATAAGTATGTTGTATGTAACACTTACTCTTAATCAAATTTATGTGAAATGCTAGTAGCATATAGAATACCATTCCAAGAAAACCAAACCAAAGAAGGTTTAACTCATCGTCTAAAACTTAAGCATTTCCCTATATTACATTAACACATAAACCTTTTAGATTGATTAAAAAAATGTATAAATAAAACAAAAAGAAATTAAACTTGCCACGACATCATGAGCTACAAGATTCCCCATGAAGAAAAAAAATGACCAAGGGTAATTTGGATAATGAGAACTTGGTCTTGCCAAAACCCTTTATAATTCCTGGCTATAATTTGGTCTATTATTATTTTTCATCCATTGGGTCCATGAAGAGCTAATACATGGATATCCTGCTGAAATATATGCCAATGTCCTCCTAAAGGCCTACATGTTTGATGATCTAATATATTGAAGCAGAGATAAGTGGGCGAGCAAACGAAAATTAGGTTGGCAAGAAGGGGTCATAAATAAGGGATGCTTATGTATGGTCGTGAAAACATCACTGTAAAGCAAATAAAACCAACAATTAATAATTAATATAATTTAAAAAAATAAATAAAAATTAATATATGAATAATCTTACTCATGAAATGCTCGTGGATCCCTTAAAACATCAATAAGCAATTTGAAATCATTAGTTTGATACATTTTGAGCCGATAGCAGTCGTTCAAAAAGTCGTGAAAGACTCGTGCAATACAATTATGCATAAACTGAAGATCTAGTCTCATATTGTCATCACATGACATTGTGATTTTCCCTCTACCGTTCACCACTCCTACATTATCCATACCAAATCCATCTTCCAGCTTCTTTGATGATATCAAGTATTGAATAGCTTCAAAAATGTCACCGTATAGGAAATATTAACTAAATAAAAATATATAAAATAAAAAAGCATTAGAAAGTAAATAAAATATTTATCACAAAAATACTGTAGAATTGATATCAATTATTGCATAAGTCTATGTCCGATTACAAGTTTGTGTTGTTGTATCCAATCTTGTAGGCTGATGTGGAGTTAAAACACAATTATACGTTGTCCAGATTTTACAAAACTATGATAGCCGGCTAACACATACTACTTAACCAAAGTTCCCTCAATATCATAGGAACGAAATTCTCTATCATTTAGATGCACTGTTTTCAAAGTCACCAACCTAAAATAGTTTCCTTTTACTTCTGCTTCATATATATTGTCTTTAATATGTTTGACATTGTAGTAGCTGATAGTGCTACAGACGTTCAACTTATCATTAATATCACTCATTCATAAAAAAAAATAGATAATAATTTTTTTCACAATCTATCCACTGCACATTGAGACTCTCAAGGTGTTAGAAAAGTTAACAAAAAAAAAAAGGCATAACTATGTTGAATGCAACACATATATCTTTTAGATTTATAAAAAAAAAAAATGTATTAGAAAAGTTAAACCTGTCACTAATATCAATAATTCTTGAAAAAATATGTTGTAATTTTTTTCACAATCTATCCACTGCACATTGAGACTCTCAATGTGTTAGAAAAGTTAATAAAAAAAATGGCATAAGTATGTTCTATGTAACACTTACTGTTAATCAAATTTATGTGAAATGCTAGTAGCATATAGAACACCATCCCAAGAAAACCAAGCCAAAGAAGGTTTAACTCTTCGTCTAAAACTTGAGCATTTCCCTACATTAAATAAACACATATATCTTTTAGATTTATCAAAAAAAAAAAAATAATGTATAAATAAAACAGAAATAAATTAAACTTGCTACAACATCATGAGCTACAAGATTCCCCATGAAGAAAAAAAATGAGTAAGGGTAATTTGAATAATGAGAACTTGGCCATGAGAAAACCCTTTTCAATTATTGGCTATAATTTGGTCTATTATTATTTTTCACCCATTGGGTCCACGAAGAGCCAATACATGGATATCCTGCAGAAATATGTGCCAAAGTCCTCCTAAAGGCCAACACGTTTCATGATATGCTATATCGAAGTAGAGATACGTGGGAGAGCAAACGAAAAGTAGTACGACAAGAAGAGGTCATAAATAAGGAATGCTTATGTATGGTCGTGAAAACATCACTGTACAACAAATAAAACCAACAATTAAAAATTAATAAAAAGTAAAACAATAAATAAAAATTAATATATGAAGAATCTTACTGATGAAATGCTCATGGATCCCTTAAAACATTAATAAACAATCTGAAATCATTAGTTTGATTCATTTCGAGCCCATATCGGTTGTTCAAAAAGTCGTGCAAGACACGTGCAATATTATTATGGATAAACTGAAGATCTAGTCCCATATTGTCATCAAATAATCTTGTCATTTTCCCTTTACCGATCACCACTGCTACATTATCCATACCAAATCCATCTTCTAGCTTCTGTGATGATACCAAGTATTGAATAACTTCAAACGTGTCACCGGCTAGGAAATATTAACTAAATAAAAATATATAAAATAAAAAAATGTTAAAAAGTAAATAAAATATGTATTATAAAAATATCGTAGAATCGATATCAATTCGTGGTTAAGTCTGTGTCTGATTACAAGTTGGTGTTGTCGTACCCAATCTTGTAGGCTGATGTGGAGTTAAAAACAATTATACGCTGTCCAGATTTTACAAAACTATGATAGCCAACTAACAGATACTCCTTATCCAAAGTTCCCGCAATATCGTAGGAACAAAATTCTCTGTTATTTGATGCATTTTTTTCAAACTCACCAACCTTAAATAGTTTCCTTTTGCTTATGCTTCATATATATTGTCTTTAATATGTTTGACATTATATTAGCTGATAGTGCTACGGACGTTAAACCTGTCATTAATATCAATAATTCGTAAAAAAATATATAGTAATTTTTTTTCACAATCTATCCACTGCACATTGAGACTCTCAATGTGTTAGAAAAGTTACTAAAAAATTTTAAAAAAATGGCATAAGTATGTTATATGTAACACTTACTCGTAATCAAATTTATGTGAAATGCTACTAGCATATCGAATACCATCCCAAGAAAACCAAGCCAAAGAAGGTTTAACTCTTCGTCTAAAACATGAGCAGTTCCCTATACTATATTAACACATACATCTTTTAGATTTATAAAAAAAATGTATAAATAAATCAAAAATAAATTAAAATTGCCACAACATCATGAGGTACAAGATTCCCCATGAAGGAAAAAAAGGACCAAGGGTAATTTGAATAATGAGAACTTGGCCATGCCAAAACCCTTTTCAATTCTTGCCTATAATTTGGTCTATTGTTATTTTTCACCCATTGGGTCCATGAAGAGCTAATACATGGATATCCTGCAGAAATATGGGCAAAAGTCTTCATAAAGGCCAACACGTTTGATGATATGCTATATTGAAGCAGAGATACATGGGTGAGCAAACGAAAAGTAGTACGACAAGAAGGGGTCATAAATAAGGGATGCTTATGTATGGTCAAGAAAACATCAATGTACAACAAATAAAACCAACAATTAATAATTAATATAAATTAAAACAATAAATAACAATTAATATATGAATAATCTTACTCATGAAATGCTCATGGATCCCTTAAAACATCAATAAACAATCTGAAATCATTAGTTTGATTTATTTCGAGCCCATAGTAGTTGTTCAAAAAGTTGTGTAACACACGTGCAATATTATTTTGGATAAACTGAAGATCTAGTCCCATATTGTCATCATATAATCCGGTAATTTTCCCTCTACTGTTCACCAATGCTACATTATCCACACCAAATCCATCTTCCAGCTTCTTTGATGATACCAAGTATTGAATAGCTTCAAACATGTCACTGAATAGGAAATATGAATTAAATAAAAATATATATTACAAAAATATCGTTGAATTGATAGAAATTCTTGGTTAAGTCTATGTCCGATTACCAGTTGGTGTTGTCGTATCCAATCTTGTAGGCTTATGTGGAGTTAAAAAACAATTATACATTGTCCTAATTTTACAAAACTATGGTAGCCAGCTAACACATACTGCTTATCAAAAGTTCCCGCATTATCATAGGAACAAAATTCTCTGTTATTTGGATGCACTAGTTTCAAAGTCACCAACCTAAAATAGTTTCCTTTTGCTTCTACTTCATATATATTGTCTTTAATATGTTTGACATTATAGTAGCTGATAGTGCTACGAACATTAAACCTGTCATTAATATCAATAATTTGTAAAAAAATATATACTAATTTTTTTCACAATCTATCCACTGCACATTGAGGCTCTCAATGTGTTAGAAAAGTTAATAAAAAAATAAAAAACAAGATATTGCATAGAATTGGTAGCAATTATTGGTTAAGTCTATGTCCGATTACAAGTTGGTGTTGTCGTATTCAATCTTGTAGGCTAATGTGGAGTCAAAAAAAATTATACGCTGTCCAGATTTTACAAAACAATCATAGCCAGCTAACACACACTGCTTATCCAAAGTTTCCGCGATATCATAGGAACAAAATTCTTTATTATTTGGATGCACTGTTTTCAAAGTCACCAACCTATAATAGTTTCCTTTTCCTTATGCTTCACATATATTATCTTTAATATGTTTGACATTATATTAGCTAATAGTGCTACGAACGTTAAACCTGTCATTAATATCAATAATTCGTAAAAATATATATACTAATTTTTTTGACAATCTATCAACAGCACATTGAGACTCTCAATGTGTTAGAAAAGTTAATAAAAAAAATAAAAAACAAGATATTGCGTAGAATTGATAGCAATTTTTGGTTAAGTCTGTGTCCGATTACAAGTTGCTGTTGTCGTATCCAATATTGTAGGCTAATGTGGAGTTAAAAAAATGGCATAAGTATATTGTATGTAACACTTATTGTTAATCAAATTTATTTGAAATGCTAGTGGCATATAGAATACCATCCCAAGAAAACCAAGCCAAAGTAGGTTTAGCTCTTCATCTTAAACTTGAGCATTTTCCTACATTACATTAACACATACATCTTTTAGATTTATAAAAAAAAAATAATGTATAAATAAAAAAGAAATAAATTAATCTTGCCACGACATCATGAGCTACAAGATTTCCCACGAAGAAAAAAATTGACCAAGGGTAATTTGAGCAATGAGAACTTGGCCATGCCAAAACCCTTTTCAATTCTTGGCTATAATTTGGTCTATTGTTATTTTTCATCCATTGGGCCCATGAAGAGCTAATACATGGATATCTTACTGAAATGTGCGCCAAAGTCCTCCTAAAAGGCCAACATGTTTGATGATCTGTTATATTGAAGTAGAGATACGTGGGCGAGCAAACGAAAAATAGTATGGCAAGAAGGGGTCAAAAATAAGGGATGCTTATGTATGGTCGTGAAAATATCATTGTACAACAAAAAAACCAACAATTAATAATTAATAAAAATTAAAACAACAAATAAAAATTAATATATGAATAATCTTACTCATGAAATACTCGTGGATCCCTTAAAACATCAATAAGCAATCTGAAATCATTAGTTTGGTTTATTTCGAGCCCATAGTAGTTGTTCAAAATATCGTGTAACACACGTGCAATATTATTATGGATAAACTGAAGATCTAGTCCCATATTGTCATCACATAATCATGTAATTTTCTCTCTACTGTTCACCACTGCTACATTATCCATACCAAATTCAAATTCCAGCTTCTTTGATGATACAAAGTATTGAATAACTTCAAACATGTCACCGGATAGAAGATATTAACTAAATAAAAATATATAAAATAAAAAAACATTACAAAGTAAATAAAATATTTATTACAAAACTACCGTAGAATTGATATCAATTCTTGCTAAAGTCTATGTCTGATTACAAGTTGGTGTTGTCGTATCCAATATTGTAAGATGAGGTGGAGTTAAAAAATAATTATACGTTGTCCAGATTTTATAAAACTATGATAGCTAGCTAAAACATATTGCTTATCCAAAGTTCCCGTAATATCATTGGTATGAAATTCTCTATTTTTTTGACGCACCGTTTTCAAAGTCACCAAACTAAAATAGTTTCCTTTTGCTTCCATTTCATATATATTGTCTTTAATATGTTCGACATTATAGTAGCTGGTAGTCATACGGATGTTAAACCTGCCATTAATATCAATAATTCGTAAAACAATATATAGTAATTTTTTTCACAATCTATGCACTGCACATTGAGACTCTCAATGTGTTAGAAAAGTTCATAAAAAAAAATGGCATAATTATCTTGAATGTAACACTTTCTATTAATCAAATTTATGTGAAATGATAGTACCATATGGAATACCATCCCAAAAAAACCCAGCAAAAGAAGGTTTAACTCTTCGTCTAAAACTTGAGCATTTCCCTACATTACATAAACACATATATAGCTTTTAGATTTATAAAAAATAAAATAATGTATCAATAAAACATAAATAAATTAAACTTGCCACGACATCATGGACTACAAGATTTCGCATGAAAACAAAAAATGACCAAAGGTAATTTGAATAATGAGAACTTGGCTACGCCAAAACCCTTTTCAATTTTTGGCTATAATATGGTCTATTATTATTTTTACTCCATTGGGTCCATGAAAAACTAATACATCAATAACCTGTAGAAATATTTGCCAAATTCCTCCTAAAGGCCAAGACGTTTGATGATCTGCTATATTGAATTAGAGATACGTGGGCGAGCAAACGAAAAGTAGTACGACAAGAAGTAGTCATAAATAAGGGATGCTTATGTATAGTCGTGAAAACATCATTGTACAACAAATAAAACCAACAATTAATAATTAATATAAATTAAAACAATAAATAAAAATTAATATATGAATAATCTTACTCATGAAATGCTCGTGGATCCGTTAAAACATCAATAACCAATTTGAAATCATTAGTTTGATTCATTTCGAGCCCATAGCAGTCGTTCAAAAAGTCGTGCAAGACACGTGCAATATTATTATGGATAAACTGAAGATCTAGTCCCATATTGTCATCACATGACCTTGTGATTTTCCTTCTACTGTTCACCGCTGCTACATTATCCATACGAAATCCGTCTTCCAGCTTCTTTGATGACACAAAGTATTGAATAGCTTCAAACATGTTACCGAATAGGAAACATTAACTAAATAAAAATATATAAAATAAACAAATGTTAAAAAGTAAATAAACTATTTATTACAAAAACACCGTAGAATTGATATCAATTCTTGCTTAAGTCTATCTTCGATTACAAGTTGGTGTTGTCATATCCAATGTTGTAGGCTCATGTGGAGTTAAAAAAAAATTTTACGTTGTCTAGATTTTACAAAACTATGATAGCCAGCTAACACATACTGCTTATCCAAAGTTCCCGCAATATCATAGGAACGAAATTCTCTCTTCTTTGGATGCACCGTTGTCAAAGTCACCAACCTAAAATAGTTTCCTTTTGCTTCTGCTTCATATATATTGTCTTTAATATGTTTGAGATTATATTAGCTGATAGTGCTACGGACGTTAAACCTGCCATTAATATCAATAATTCTTAAAAAAAATAAATAGTAATTTTTTTTACAATTTATCCACTGCACATTGAGACTCTCAATGTGTTAGAAAAGTTAATAAAAAAAAAAAGGCATAAGTATGTTGTATGTAACACTTACTCTTAATCAAATTTATGTGAAATGCTAGTAGCATATCGAATACCATCCCAAGAAAACCTAGCCAAAGAAGGTTTAACTCTTCGTCTAAAACTTGAGCATTTTCCTACACTACATTAACACATACATCTTTTAGATTTACAAAAAAAATAATAATGCATAAATATAAAGTAAAATTGTCACAACATCATGAGCTACAAGATTCCCCATAAAGAAAAAAAATGACCAAGGGTAATTTGAATAATGAGAACTTTGCCATGCCAAAACCCTTTTCAATTCTTTATTTTTCACCCATTGGGTCCATGATGAGCTAATACATGGATATCATGCAGAAACATGTGCCAATGTCCTCCTAAAGGCCCACACGTTTGATGATCTGCTAAATTGAAGCAGAGATACGTGGGCGAGCAAACGAACAATTAATAATTAATATAATTTAAACAATAAATAAAAAATTAATATATGAATAATCTTACTCATGAAATGCTCGTGGATCCCTTAAAACATCAATAAGCAATCTAAAATCATTAGTTTGATTTATTTCAAGCCTATAGCAGTTGTTCAAAATGTCGTGTAACACATGTGCAATATTATTATGGATAAAGTGAAGATCTAGTCCCATATTAACATCACATAATCTTGTAATTTCCCTCTATCGTTCACCACTGCTACATTATCCATACCAAATCCATCTTCCAGCTTCTTTGATGATACCAAGTATTGAATTGCTTCAAACATGTCACCGGATAGGAAATATTAACCAAATAAAAGTATATAAAATAAAAAATTAAAAAGTAAATAAAATATGTATTACAAAAATATTGTAGAATTGATATCAATTCTTGGTTAAGTCTATGTCTGATTACAAGTGTTGTCGTATCGAATCTTCTAGGCTGATGTGGAGTTAAAAAAAATTATATGTTGTCCAGATTTTACAAAACTATGATTACCATGTAACACATACCACTTATCCAAAGTTCCTGCAATATCATGGGAACGAAATTCTCTATTATTTAGATGCTCCGTTTTCAAAGTCACAAGACTAAAATAGTTTCCTTTTACTTCTGCTTCATATATATTATCTTTAATATGTCTGATATTGCAGTAGCTGATAATGCAACGGACATTAAACCTGTCATTAATATCAATAATTCATAAAAAAATATATATATTAATTTTTTTTCACAATCTATCCACTGCACATTGAGACTCTCAATGTGTTAGAAAAGTTAATAAAAAAAATAAAAAAATGGCATAAGTATGTTGTGTGTAACACTTACTGTTAATGAAATTTATGTGAAATGCTAGTAGATATAGAATACCATCCCAAGAAAACCAAGCCAAAGAAGGTTTAACTCTTCGTTTAAAACTTGAGCATTTCCCTACATTATATTAACACATACATCTTATAGATTTATATAAAAAAAATGTATAAATAAAACAGAAATAAATTAAACTTGCTACGACATCATGAGCTACAAGATTCCCCAAGAAGAAAAAAAGTGACCAAGGGTAATTTGAATAATGAGAACTTGGCCATGCCAAAACCCTTTTCAATTTTTGGCTATAATATGGTCTATTATTATTTTTAACCCATTGGGTCCATGAATAACTAATACATGGATATCCTGCAGAAATATTTGTCAAAGTCCTCCTAAAGGTGAACACGTTTGATGATCAACTATATTGAAGTAGAGATACGTGGGCGAGCAAACGAAAAGTAGTACAACAAGAAGGGGACATAAATAAGGAATGATTATGTATGGTCGTGAAAACATCATTGTACAACAAATAAAACCAACAATTAATAATTAATATAAATTAAAACAATAAATAAAAATTAATATATGAAGAATCTTACTTATGAAATGCTCGTGGATCCCTTAAAACATCAATAATCAATCTGAAATCATTAGTTTGATTCATTTCAAGCCCATATCGGTCGTTCAAAAAGTTGTGCAAGACACGTGCAATATTATTATGGATAAACTGAAGATCTAGTCCCATATTGTCATCACATGACCTTGCGATTTTCCCTTTACCATTCACCACTGCTACATTATCCATACCAAATCCATCTTCCAGCTTCTTTGATGATACCAAGTATTGAATAGCTTCAAACGTGTCACCGGCTAGGAAATATTAACTAAATAGAAATATATAAAATAAAAAACATTAAAAAGTAAATAAAATATGTATTATAAAAATACCGTAGAATCGATATCAATTCTTGGTTAAGTCTATGTCCGATTACAACTTGGTGTTGTTGGATCCAATCTTGTAGGTTGATGTGGTGTTCAAAAACAATTATACGCTGTCCAGATTCTACATAACTATGATCGCCATCCAAAACATACTGCTTATCCAAAGTTTTCGCAAGAACAAAATTCTCTATCATTTGGATGCATTGTTTTCAAAGTCACCAACCTAAAGTAGTTTCCTTTTCCTTATACTTCATATATATTGTCTTTAATATGTATGACATTATAGTATTTGATAGTGCTACAAACGTTAAACTTGTCATTAATATCAATTATTCGTTAAAAAAATGAAGTAATTTTTTTCACAATCTATTCACTGACCATTGAGACTCTCAAAGTGTTAGAAAATTTAATAAAGAAATAAAAAAATCAACATAAGTATGTTGTGTGCAACACTTACTATTAGTCAAATTTATGTGAAATTCTAGTAGCATATAGAATACCATTCCAAGAAAACCTAGCCAAAAAAGGTTTAACTCTTCGTCTAATACTTGAGCATTTCCCTACATTACATAAACACATATATCTTTTAGATTTATAAAAAAAAAATGTATAAAGAAAACAAAAATAAATTAGACTTGCCATCGCAACATGAGCTACAAGATTTACCATGAAAACAAAAAAGGACCAAGGGTAATTTGAATAATGAGAACTTACCCATGCCAAAACCTTGTTCAATTCTTGGCTATAATTTGGTTTATTATTATTTTTAACTCTTGGGTCCATGAAGAGCTAATACATGGATATCTTGCAGAAATATGTGCCAAAGTCCTTCTAAAGGTCAACATGTTCGATGATATGCTATATTGAAGCAGAGATACGTGGGTGAGCAAACAAAAAGCAATACGACAAGAAGGGACCATAAATAAGGGATACTTATGTATAGTCGTGAAAGCATAACTATAATTAATATAAATTAAAACAATAAATAAAAATTAATATATGAATAATCTTACTCATCAATTGCTCATCGATCCCTTAAAACATCAATAAGCAATCTGAAATCTTTAGTTTGATTCAAAAAGTCGTGCAAGACACATGCAGTATTATTATGGACAAATTAAAGATCTAGTCTCATATTTTCATCACATGACCTTGTGATTTTACCTCTACCGTTCACCACTACTACATTATCCATACCAAATCCATCTTCTAGCTTCTTTGATGATACCAAGTAATGAATAGCTTCAAACATGTCACCGATTAGGAAATATTAACAAAATAAAAATATATAAAATAAAAAAACATTACAATTTAAATAAAATATTAATTACAAAAATACCGTAGAATTAATATCAATTCTTGGTTAAGTTTATGTCTGATTACAAGTTTGTGTTGTCGTATCCAATCTTATAGACTGATGTGAAGTTAAAAAACAATTATAGGTTGTCCAATATTTACAAACTACGATAGCCAGCTAACATATACGTCTTACCCAAAGTTCCTGCAATATCATATGAACGAAATTCTCTGTCGTTTGGATGCACTGTTTTCAAAGTCACCAACCTAAAATAGTTTCCTTTTGTTTCTGCTTCATATATATTGTCTTTAATATGTCAAGCATTATAGTAGCTGATAGTGCTATAGACTTTGAACCTATCATTAATATCAATCATTCGTAAAAAAATATATACTAATTTTTTTCACAATCTATCCACTACACATTGAGACTCTTAAGGTGTTAGAAAAGATAACAAAAAAAATAAGACATAATTATGTTGAATGCAACACTTTCTATTAATCAAATTTATGTGAAATGATAGTACCATATCGAATACCATCCCAAAAAAAACCAAGTAAAAGAAGGTTTAACTCTTCATCTAAAACTTGAGCATTTCCCCACATTACATAAACACATATATCTTTTAGATTTATAAAAAAAATGTATAAATAAAAAAAAAATTTAAATTTTCCATGGCATCATCAGCTACAAGATTTCCCATGAAAACAAAAAATGACCAAGGTTAATTTGAATAATGAGAGAACTTGGCCATGCCAAAACCCTTTTAAATTCTTGGCTATAATATGGTCTATTATTATTTTTAACCCGTTGGGTCCATGAAAAACTAATACATGGATATCCTGCAGAAATATTTGTCAAAGTCCTCCTAAAGGCGAACACGTTTGATGATCTGCTATATTGAAGTAGAGATACGTGGGTGAGTAAACGAAAAGTATTACGATAAGAAGGGGTCATAAATAAGGGATGCTTATGCATTGTCGTGAAAACATAATTGTACAACAAATAAAACAAACAATTAATAATTAATATAAATTCAAAAAATAAATAAAAATTAATATATGAATAATCTTACTCATGAAATGCTCGTGGATCCCTTAAAACATCAATAAGCAATCTGAAATCATTAGTTTGATTGATTTCGAGCCCATAGCAGTCGTTCAAAAAGTCGTGCAAGACACGCGCAATATTATTATGGATAAACTGAATATCTAGTCCCATACTGTCTTCACATGACCTTGTGATTTTCCCTCTACCGTTCAGCACTGCTACATTATCCATACCAAATCCATCTTCCAGCTTCTTTGATGATACCAAGTATTGAATAGCTTCAAACACATCACTGGATAGGAAATATTAACTAAATAAAAATATATAAAAGAAAAAAACTTTAAAAAGTAAATAAAATATTTATTACAAAAATATAGTAGAATTGATATCAATTCTAGCTTAAGTCTATGTCCCATTACAAGTTTTTGTTGTCGTATCCAATTTTAGTAGGTTGATGTGGAGTTAAAAAAAAAAATTATACGTGTTCCAGATTTTACAAAACTATGATAGCTTGCTAACACATACAGCTTATCCAAAGTTCCCGCAATATCATAGGAACGAAATTCTCTATCGTTTAGATGCACTGTTTTCAAAGTCACCAACCTAAAATAGTTTCCTTTTGCTTCTGCTTCACATATATTGTCTTTAATATGTCAAGCATTATAGTAGCTAATAGTGCTATAGAATTTGAACCTATCATTAATATCAATCATTCGGAAAAAAAATATATACTAATTTTTTCCACAATCTATCCACTGCACATTGAGACTCTCAAGGTGTTAGAAAATTTAATATAAAAAAAGGCATAAGTATGTTGAATACAACACTTTCTATTAATCAAATTTATGTGAAATGATAGTACCATATCGAATACCATCCCAAAAAAAACCAAGCAAAAGAAGGTTTCACACTTCATCTAAAACTTGAGCATTTTCCCACATTACATAAAAACATATATCTTTTAGATTTATAAAAAAAATGTATAAATAAAACAAAAATAAATTAAATTTGCCATGGCATCATCAGCTACAAGATTTCCCATGAAAACAAAAAATGACCAAGGTTAATTTGAATAATGAGAGAACTTGGCCATGCCAAAACCCTTTTAAATTCTTGGCTATAATATGGTCTATTATTATTTTTAACTCGTTGGGTCCATGAAAAACTAATACATGGATATCCTGCAGAAATATTTGTCAAAGTCCTCCTAAAGGCGAACACGTTTGATGATCTGCTATATTGAAGTAGAGATACGTGGGCGAGTAAACGAAAAGTATTACGATAAGAAGGGGTCATAAATAAGGGATGCTCATGCATTGTCATGAAAACATCATTGTACAACAAATAAAACCAACAATTAATAATTAATATAAATTCAAAAAATAAATAAAAATTAATATATGAATACTCTTACTCATGAAATGCTCGTGGATCCCTTAAAACATCAATAAGCAATCTGAAATCATTAGTTTGATTGATTTCGAGCCCATAGCAGTCGTTCAAAAAGTCGTGCAAGACACGTGCAATATTATTATGGATAAATTGAAGATCTAGTCCCATACTGTCTTCACATGACCTTGTGATTTTCTCTCTACCGTTCAGCACTGCTACATTATCCATACCAAATCCATCTTCTAGCTTCTTTGATGATACCAAGTATTGAATAGCTTCAAACACATCACTGGATAGGAAATATTAACTAAATAAAAATATATAAAAGAAAAAAACTTTAAAAAGTAAATAAAATATTTATTACAAAAATACAGTAGAATTGATATCAATTCTAGCTTAAGTCTATGTCCCATTACAAGTTTTTGTTGTCGTATCCAATTTTAGTAGGTTGATGTGGAGTTAAAAAAAAAATTATGTGTTCCAGATTTTACAAAACTATCATAGTTTGCTAATACATACAACTTATCCAAAGTTCCCGCAATATCATAGGAACACAATTCTCTGTCGTTTGGATGCACTGTTTTCAAAGTCACCAACCTAAAATAGTTTCCTGTTGCTTCTGCTTCATATATATTGTCTTTAATATGTCAAGCATTATAGTAGCTGATAGTGCTATAGACTTTGAACCTATCATTAATATCAATCATTCGGAAAAAAATATATACTAATTTTTTTCACAATCTATCCACTGCACATTGAGACTCTCAAGGTGTTAGAAAATTTAATAAAAAAAAGGCATAAGTATGTTGAATGCAACACTTTCTATTAATCAAATTTATGTGAAATGATAGTGCCATATCGAATACCATCCCAAAAAAAACCAAGCAAAAGAAGGTTTAACTCTTCATCTAAAACTTGAGCATTTCCCTACATTACATAAACACATATATCTTTTAGATTTATAAAAAAAATGTATAAAAAAAAAAAAATTAAACTTGCCACAACATCATCAGCTACAAGATTTCCCATGAAAACAAAAAATGACCAAGGTTAATTTGAATAATGAGAGAACTTGACCATGCCAAAACCCTTTTCAATTCTTGGCTATAATATGGTCTATTATTATTTTTAACCTATTGGGTCCATGAAAAACTAATTCATGGATATCCTGTAGAAATATTTGTCAAAGTCCTCCTAAAGGCGAACACGTTTGATGATCTGCCATATTAAAGTAGAGATATGTGGACGAGCAAATGAAAAGTAGTATGATAAGAAGGGGTCATAAATAAGGGATGCTTATGCATTGTCGTGAAAACATCATTGTACAACAGATAAAACCAACAATTAATAATTAATATAAATTAAAACAATAAATAAAAATTAATATATGAATAATCTTACTCATGAAATGCTTGTGGATCCCTTAAAACATCAATAAGCAATCTGAAATCATTAGTTTGATTTATTTCGAGCCCATAGCAGTCGTTCAAAAAGTCGTGGAAGACATGTGCAATATTATTATGGATAAACATAAGATCTAGTCCCATATTGTCATCACTTGACCTTCTGATTTTCCCTCTACCATTGACCATTGCTAAATTATCCATACCAAATCCATCTTCCAGCTTCTTTGATGACACCAAGTATTGAATAGCTTCAAACACGTCAATGGATAGGAAATATTAACTAAATAAAAATATATAAATTAGAAAAACATTAAAAAGTAAATAAAATATTTATTACAAAAATACCGGAGAATTGATATCAATTCTAGCTTAAGTCTATGTTCGATTACAAGTTTGTGTTGTCGTATCCAATCTTGTAGGCTGATGTGGAGTTAAAAAACAATTATACGTTGTCTAGATTTTACATAACTATGATAGCTAGCTAACACATACTGCTTATCTAAAGTTCCTGTAGTATCATAGGAACGAAATTCTCTGTCGTTTGGATGCACCATTTTCAAAGTCACCAACCTAAAATAGTTTCCTTTTGCTTCTGCTTCATATATATTGTCTTTAATATGTCTGACATTATAGTAGCCGATAGTGCTACAAGCATTAAACTTATCATTAATATCAATCATTCGTAAAAAAATATGTACTAATTTTTTTCACAATCTATCCACCGCACATTGAGACTCTCAGGGTGTTAGAAAAGTTAATAAAAAAAATGGCATAAGTATGTTGAATGCAACACTTTCTATTAATCAAATTTATGTGAAATGATGGTACCATATGGAATACCATCCCAAAAATTATGGGTCTTCCAAAGGTTTGAGTGGAGATTGACTTAGGTACTCTCACAAGATCTTAGGATTGCTCATGCACTGTGTTATAAGCACACACACTTTGGTCTTGCATTTGTGTGGGTGATGAATTTGGCAAAACAATGCCTAGTCATAATCAACATGTAAAAACTTGTCTTCCAACTTTGCCTTCATCTCAACCCATATATTGATTCATGGACCTCCCATTCTTTCATGAGAGCAAACTTGAAATAGGCAAAACAACAAGGTATAGGGAATGATGTGCATCTGAAGCCACTCAACAATCACAGCAGACTCACTCAACATTGCTAATCGCAGAATTATTCAATAAGATTAAGCCAAATGCTTGATTGGAATCGATAAATCACGATACTCTAAGATCAAAGTTGAAAACTTGCAGATAACTTTTCTATTTGTTTTCAAACATATATTATTATTTTTCATTTATTCTCATTAAAATTTATAAAATATTACGAGAAACATTGACTTCAAAATTTTCCCACATGTTTGGCTAACATTTTAACAAAATACAACTTAGTCTATAAAATCAACTAATCTACTTCCTAAAATAAGGAAATTTATTACAAGAGATACCAAATAGGGTACAACTTTCATATGTTTATATATGTACTTGACTAACCATTTCATCTTGGTTTCCATTTGGCAATGACATGGCTGCCATTTTGGCACTACATATATTATACCAAATATTTTAAGATGTAGGTTGTTTCAAAATAAACTTCTAACTTTAACTTATGTTGTAGGTGCTTCAAGTAAGCTATAAGCAAGAAAAACTACAATTGTCACTCATATCCCTAACCAAAAGCAATATAAAACATATGTACTAAAATAATTACTTTGGAAAAAATATCAATCACATAACACAAAGTCGAAGAAATCACACTAAAAAATGCACACCTTTTCACATAGGTCACAAGATCACCATATGAACTGAACTATTACCTGGATCAAGGGCTCCACTTGCCCAACTAACAAGTACCAATAAACATATGATAACCCATCACTCCATTGAGTCATTAATCACATAAAAAAAACAAGCTAAAACATTGATAAGCACCAGAATAACATCCTACTCATTCCACGAAATCATTATTACCTAAAAAGACTAGAACAATGATCAATTTAATTAAGTGATCACAAGTCAAAGAGCAATAAGATAACACTTCCAAACATGAACTAGGCTCTTCATAATACCATCCATGTTAGTCCATAAAATTTACTGAGGGAGATCTTATAGCTCCTACACAGCAAGATATACATATAAGAATGGAAGGAAGCTGCTAAGTAAGAGACCCTTGGCAAAGACTAGATCTAGCATACAGTGCAATCATATGTAAAGACATGGATTTTTCAGAGTATTAAGGAAAACAGAAATCTGCCTTAAAGATTAATGAGAGAAACTTTGATGTAATGATATGTTCTACACTTACGTAAGAGGTACATGTTTAGACAGAACTCTAAGTTAAACCAATCAACTTTAAGATACAGAGGTATGGATGATAGATGGTAACAATATGAAGAATTACAATAGTAATTTTGACATATCGACAAACTTCATCTTTAATAGTACTGGGAGTGTAATGACAAATCAATCCATGTCATCAAATAAAGCCAAAAGAGCAGTTTCTAGTCAATCGATTTAAAATAGCAAACTTGGTAATGAGTTGGAAAGTCCAAGATTCAGATTTTATGGGAGAGCAAACATGGGCATTTAATTTGGCGGCACCCACAAAAAAAACATGTACCATCGGTTGGGATAAAGAGATAAATAAAGAGTGAATAATAGTTAGAATCTTACAAAGCAAGAAAAAAGTTTTTTTTTTTGCAAATAAAAAGAAAATGACTTTTACTATTAAGCTAAAATCATGCAAGAGTAGCCAAATCTTCCACAAAAGGAAATAGTTAGGATTTTTGAACTGGAAGTAAAAGAGCTTCATATTTGGTCACACTTAACAAAGAACTTATGAATTATGAAGGAAAAAAATGCATCTTGACTCTTAAGCACAACAACCTCACAATCATATAGGAGTTGCATAAGAAAACATGTGCCTATAAACAAAAATTAATGGTGTGAGGTATATAAGCCCTTGTCATCCATGGATCAAATTCATCAATAACTTATGACAATTTCAAACTACTACTCTCTTTAGTAATAAGATTCATTCTCCTCATTTTCCTATGCCCATTAGGTTCCATGTCCTAGCAACCAGAAAAGGATAAGTTTCTCATTATAATCATAAATGATAATTAGAATCATTGGAGAAAATGATGAATAAAAAATATAACCACATGTGTTCATGAGGGGGGAGTTTATCCTTGATTGCCCAACAACAAAATCAATAGAAGCGAGTAGAAAATAAACCAAATTGCAAAGTTCATAGGACTCGCACAATAGCAGATCAGGAGGTAGAAGGCTGTGTACCAACAGGCCACATCTTTTTCTAGGCAGATGAGAATAAGCAAAAACAGAACCTTAAAGAGAACAATCGTCCTTGTTCATTTGAAATGAATGAAGAGAAGATGATAAAGATACCTATTGTGCTATATGTAATGGCAGGATCCAAAATAACAAGGAATTACTTCAAACAACTTCTACAATATAATCTAACTCTCTTGAAACCCTCCATCCAAAACTTCTAGTACAAGATATTAACAGAAACAAAAAGCTAAGTAAAATGAATTCCGGTAAAATTATCCTAGTGTGTGGCTTTCATTCCCATGAAGATGAAAGTTCAATCCAACATGGAATTACTGAAAATCATGAAGTACATAGAATGCAAAGTGTTCAGGAAATAGAGGAAAAATGACCATGCATAACTAACTGCACACGTGGAACAAATGAAGTTCCAAAACCATTCTTATTTCCAAAATATGATTAGATAACTCATTGGATGAAACTCTAAGATACCACCATCTTCAGACACTTGCGATAAGAAGTTGAATTTAAGAAATGTGTGGATTTAGGAATAAAATTGCTACCATAATCTTCTTGCTAATGACTTCACATAATGCAGTGTTCTATGATAAGTTAGAATAGAAATCTAGTAAGTGTAAAGTTTTGGGATTTACAACAAAATAATACACAAGTAACACCACTAAATAAGAAGATAATTGGAATATGCATCACAATATTTTAATGTTTTTTTATAAACTATTAATTCAAACAGTTGAATTTTACTTACATACGCATAACAGAATCAAAAGAAAAAAACTGGCATAAGTATATTGAATGTGACACTTACTATTAATCAAATTCATGTGAAATGCTAGTAGCATATGGAATACCATCCCAAGAAAACCAGGCCAAAGAAGGTTCAATTCTTCGTCTAAAACTTGAGCATTTCCCAACATTACATGAACTCATATATCTTTTAGATTTATAAAACTAAATAATATATAAATACAATAGAAATTAATTAAACTTACCATGGCATCATGAGCTACAAGATTTCCCATGAAGACAAAAAATAACCAAGGGTAATTTGAATAATGAGAACTTAGCAATGCCAAATCCCTTTTCAATTCTTGGCTATAATTTGGTCTATTATTATTTTTCACCCATTAGGTCCATGAAGAGCTAATACATGGATATCTTGTAGAAATATGTGCCAAAGTCCTCCTAAAGGCTAACACATTTGATGATCTACTATATTGAAGCAGAGATACGTGGGCTAGCAAACGAAAAGTAGTACGACAACAAGGGGTCATAAATAAGGGATGCTTATGTATGGTCGTGAAAACATCACTGTATAACAAATGAAACCAATAATTAATAATTAATATAAATTAAAACAATAAATAAAAATTAATATATGAATAATCTTACTCATGAAATGCTCGTGGATCCCTTAAAACATCAATAAGCAATCTAAAATCATTAATTTGATTCATTTTGAGACAATATCAGTTGTTAAAAATGTTGTGTAAAACACGTGCAATATTATTATGGATAAACCGAAGATCTAGTCCCATATTGTCATCACATAATCTTGTGATTTTCCCTCTACCGTTCACCATTGCTACATTATCCATACAAAATCCATCTTCTAGCTTCTTTCATGATACCAAGTATTGAATAGCTTCAAACATGTCACCCGATAGGAAATATTAACTAAATAAAAATATATAAAATAAAAAACTTTAAAAAGTAAATAAAATGTTTATTACAAAAATACCGTAGAATTGATATCAATTCTTGGTGAAGTCTATGTCCGATTACAAGTTGGTGTTGTTGGATCCAATCATGTAGGCTAATGTGGTGCTCAAAAACAATTATACGCTGTCTAAATTCTACATAACTATGATAGCCATCCAAAACATACTCTTATCCAAAGTTTCTACAATATCATAGGAACAAAATTCTCTATCATTTGGATGCATTGTTTTCAAAGTCACCAACCTAAAGTAGTTTCCTTTTCCACCTACTTCATATATATTGTCTTTAATATTTATGACATTACAGTATTTGATAGTGCTACGAACGTTAAATCTATCATTAATACCAATCATTTGTAAAAAAATATAGTATTTTTTTTCACAATCTATCTACTGCACATTGAGACTCTCAAAATGTTATAAAAGTTAATACAAAAAAATTGGCATAAGTATGACGTATGCAACACTTACTATTAATCAAATTTATGTGAAATGCTAGTAGCATATGGAATACAATCCCAAGAAAACCAGGCCAAAGGGGTCATAAATAAGGGATGCTTATGTATGGTCGTGAAAACATCACTGTACAACAAATGAAACCAACAATTAATAATTAATATAAATTAAAAAAATAAATAAAAATTAATATATGAATAATCTTACTCATGAAATGTTCATGGATCCCTTAAAACATCATTAAGCAATCTAAAATCATTATTTTGATTCATTTCGAGCCCATAGTAGTTGTTCAAATAGTTGTGCAAGATACGTGCAATATTATTATAGATAAACTGAAGATCTAGTCCCATATTGTCATCACATGATCTTGTGACTTTCCCTCTACCGTTCACCACTGCTACATTATCCATACCAAATCCATCTTCCAGCTTCTTTGATGATACCAAGTATTGAATAGCTTCAAACATGTCACCTAATAGAAAACATTAACTAAATAAAAATATATAAAATAAAAAAGTAAATAAAAGGTTTATTACAAAAATACTATTGAATTGATATCAATTCTTGGTTAAGTCTATGAAAGATTACAAGTTGGTGTTATTGGATCTAATCTTGTAGGCTTATGTAGTGTTCAAAAACAATTATACGTTGTCCAGATTCTACATAACTATGATAGCCAGCCAACAGATACTGCTTATCCAAGGTTCTCGCAATAACATAGGAACAAAATGCTCTGTCATTTGGATGCACTATTTTCAAAGTCACCAACCTAAAATAGTTTCCTTTTGGTTTTGCTTCATATATATTGTCTTTAATATGTCTAACATTATAGTAGTTGATAGTGCTACGGACATTAGACCTATAACTAATATCAATCATTCGTAAAAAAATATATACACTAATTTTTTTTCACAATCTATCCACTACACATTAAGACTCTCAAGGTTTTAGAAAGTTAATAAAAAAAATTTTAAAAATGGCATAAGTATGTTGAATGCAACACTTACTATTAATCAAATTTATGTGAAATGCTAGTAGCATATGGAATATCATATCAAGAAAGCCAGGCCAAAGGAGTCATAAATCAGGAATGCTTATGTATGGTCGGGAAAACATCACTATACAAGAAATGAAACCAACAATTAATAATTAATATAAATTAAAACAATAAATAAAACTTAAAATATGAATAATCTTACTCATGAAATGCTCGTGGATCCCTTAAAACATCAATAAACAATCTGAAATCAGTAGTTTGATTCATTTCGAGCTCATAACAGTCGTTCAAAAAGTCGTACAAGACACATGCAATATTATTATGGATAAACTAAAGATCTAGTCCGATATTGTCATCACATGACCTTGTGATTTTCCCTCTACTTTTCACCAGTACTACATTATCTATACTGATTCGTGCCCAATTGGTGTACCAACTGATTCATGTCCTCTGAATGGTCCCAGCAATGGAACCACATTTGATTTCGTGCCCAACTAGTGTGTGCCCTGTTGATTGGTGCTCAATCAACTGGTGTACCTTGATTTCGGTCCTTAGACGGGAGTAATCAACAAAATTTATAACCTATTGCACCATATACTAGGATAGCCTCAGCTAGCATAGCATAGTGGCTCTAGGATCGTTCACTGGGATGGGTTTTCACTTTACAATTGATATTAGTTCAAAACTGAATTGGTGCTTTTTCATTTCAAGGTTAGCTTTAAAAGAAAACATAATCTTTGGTTGAGAAAGGATTGGTTTTAAGCTAACCAAAAATAGTAACTGATTTTAATTACAAGAAAAGTGTTTCTTGGAGTTTCAGATTACTAGGCTCAGGTTCCTAATACAAAAAGAGAGTTTCAGTCACTTGTTTCTTTTCCTCATACTGGGGATTTAACATATAGTTATTTCCCAAACTGGTGTGGTATAGATGCTTCCCCTTAATGGGTTCAAACACTAAATCCCTGTCACTGATGCATCTTGCAATGGCTCATACCTCTCACCTAGCACTTGCCATTCAAGGTGATCTTTAACCTTGGATTACCCGTCAAAAGCTCGTAAGAGATAACTAATGGATGTCTCCTTGGAGTCCAAAAGCTTACCAAGTGTTGGCTATTCTAGAAAATCCTACCTTTAAACCACCTCCCAAAGGCTCGCAAGAGGTAAACTAGTGCATCTCAATGCAGGGAGATCACTTGCCTTACCAAGTGTTGGCCCAAGTGATTTCAAGGCGTTTTAAGTTAACTAAATAGATAAAAACCATTAACGGGTTACACTTTCTCTTCATTAGTAGCTAAAACAACAAAACTCTCAATTCTTGCATTCAAAAAATTACCCAGCTTTCTTCACTCCAAGAGACAAAAAGCCTAGCCACTCATCCTCTGAGGAAACATCCTCAGAGTTTGATTTGCTAGAAATAAAAATAACAAGAAAAAAAAAATATCAAAGAAAAACAGAGCAACTGCTCTGTAAAATATATTTCTTTTTATCTTCAATTACATATCTGATATATGATTCCTATGCTCTTTACATTGGTTCAAAGATATATATAGAGAAGATATTTTCTAAGAAATATCCCAATAATATCTTTGACTGATTACAAGGAGAAAATAGAAATTTACACAAAATATCTTGAGAAAAAATCTAACTTAGTCGGTGGCAAATATCTAAGTTTACACAGGTGGATTTTGCAAGTTTGAATTGTCCATTTTGCAAGTTGAATTTGTGATTTCACAACTTGGAGGTGATTCCGCAACTTGGAGATGATTTGCAACTTGTTTCGTAGCTTGGAGGTGATTTCGCAACGTGGTTCGCAGCTGCGAAGATGGAGTTTCAACTTGCGAAGTGGCACACGTGTGCTTGGAGGTGGTTTCGCAGCTGCGAAACACCTTGCGAAATTTCGCAAGTGGATTTCATTTCGCAGCTCATTTCGTAACTGCGAAATTTTCGCACAGCTTGATGCAGTTGTCTTCAAACAGCCATAACTTCTTTGTTTCAACTCCAATTGGTGTACTGTTTGAAGCGTTGGACTCCTGACTTACTGATCTTCGAAACGACATATAGTATGCATGAAATGGACTACAGGAAGTACTCGAAATATGTCCAACAGTTGCTATCCTCTTGAATTCTTCATGTTAGATTCCTTTGTTTTTCCTCCTTGCATTCTTGATTGGCTTTGGCAAAGAACTACAAAGCTCCAAAGCTTGGATTCTTCATGTAAATGAGCTTCCATTTGCTTTTCCATGGATTATATAAAGCTCTCCCTCATCTTAGATTGCTTTGGTGATCAAAAAGCTATCAAAAACACCAAAACTTAACACAATTTTATTAGAAATGATTGCAAGGGTCCTTAACATGCCAATTGAGTTAAAAGGTAATAACTATTACTCAAAAGTGTTTAAAAGAGTTAATTAAAAGCTATAAAATAGCACTTTTTGAGTAGTAATCACATACCAAATCCATCTTCCAGCTTCTTTGATGATACCAAGTATTGAATAGCTTCAAACATATCACTAGATAGGAAATCTTAACTAAATAAAAATATATAAAATAAAAAAACATTAAAAAGTAAATAAAATATTTATTACAAAAATACCATAGAATTGATATCAATTCTTGCTTAAGTCTATGTTCGATTACAAGTTTGTGTTGTCGTATCCAATCATGTAGGCTGATGTGGAGTTAAAAAACAATTATACGTTGTACAAATTTTACAAAATTATGATAGCCAGCTAACACATACTGCTTATCCAAAGTTCCCGCAATATCATATGAACGAAATTCTTTGACGTTTAGATACACTGTTTTCAAAGTCACCAACCTAAAATAGTTTTACTTTTGCTTCTGCTTGATATATATTGTCTTTAATATGTTTGACATTATAGTAGCTGATAGTGCCACAGACGTTAAACCTGTCATTAATATCAATCATTCGTAAATAAATATATACTAATTTTTTTCACAATCTATCCACTGCACAATGAGACTCTCAAGGTGTTAGAAAAGTCAATAAAAAAAATGGCATAAGTATGTTGAATGCAACACTTTCTATTGATCAAATTTATGTGAAATGATAGTACCATATGGAATACCATCCTAAAAAAACCAGGCAAAAGAAGGTTAAATTCTTCGTCTAAAACTTGAGCATTTCCCTACATTAGATAAACACATATATATTTTAGATTTATATCAAAATAATAATAATGCATAAATAGAACAGAAATAAATTAAACTTGCCATGGCTTCATGAGCTATAAGATTTCGCATGAAAACAAAAAATGACCAAGGGTAATTTGAATAATGAGAACTTGGCCATGCCAAAACCCTTTTCAATTCTTGGCTATAATTTGGTCTATTATTATTTTTAACCCATTGGGTCCATGAAACACTAATACATAGATATCCTGCAGAAATATTTGCCAAATTCCTCCTAATGGGCAACACATTTGATGATCTACTATATTGAAGTAGAGATACGTGCGCGAGCAAACGAAAAGTAGTATGACAAGAAGGGGTCATAAATAAGGGATACTTATGTATGGTCATAAAAACATCATTGTACAACAAATAAAACCAACAATTAATAATTAATACAAATTAAAACAATAAATAAAAATAAATATATGAATAATCTTACTCATGAAATGCTCGTGGATACTTTAAAACATCAATAAGCAATTTGAAATCATTAGTTTGATTTATTTCGAGCCCATTGCAGTCGTTCAAAAAGTCGTACAAGACACATGTAATATTATTATGGATAAAATGAAGATCTAGTATGATATTGTCATCACATGACCTTGTGATTTTCCCTCACCGTTCACCATTGCTACATAATCCATACCAAATCCATCTTCCAGCTTCATTGATGATACCCAGTATTGAATAGCTTCAAACATGTCACCGGATAGGAAATATTAACCAAATAAAAATATATAAAATAAAAAAACATTAAAAAACTAAATAAAATATTTATTACAAAAATACCATAGAATTGATATCAATTATTGCTTAAGTCTATGTCCGATTACAAGTTTGTGTTGTCGTATCCAATCTTGTAGGCTGATGTGGAGTTAAAAAACAATTATACGTTGTCCAAATTTTACAAAACTATGATAGCCAGCTAACACATACTACTTATCCAAAGTTCTCACAATATCATAGGAACAAAATTCTCTGTCGTTTGGATGCACTGTTTTCAAAGTCACCAACCTAAACTAGTTTCCTTTTGCTTTTGCTTCATATATATTATCCTCAATATGTCTGACATTATAGTAGTCGATAGTGCCACAGACGTTAAACCTATCATTAATATCAATCATTCGTAAAAAAATATATACTAATTTTTTTCACAATCTATCCACTGCACAATGAGACTCTCAAGGTGTTAGAAAAGTCAATAAAAAAATGGCATAAGTATGTTGAATGCAACACTTTCTATTGATCAAATTTATGTGAAATAATAGTACCCTATGAAATACCATCCCTAAAAAACCAAGCAGAAGAACGATTAACTCCTCGTGTAGAACTCGAGCATTTTCCTACATTACATAAACACGTATCTCTTTTAGATTTATATGAAAAAAAAATGTATAAATAAATTAGAAATAAATTAAACTTGCCACGGCATCATGAGCTACAAGATTTCCCATGAAAACAAAAAATGACCAAAGGTAATTTGAATAATGAGAACTTGGCCATGCCAAAACCCTTTTCAATTCTTGGCTAAAATTTGATCTATTATTATTTTTCACCCATTGGGTCCATGAAAAACTAATACATTGATATCCTACAGAAATATTTGCCAAAGTCCTCCTAGAGGCCAACACTTTTGATGATCTACTACATTGAAATAGAGATACGTGGGCGAGCAAACGAAGAGTAGTACGACAAGAAGGGGTCACAAATAAGGGGTGCTTATGTATGGTCGAGAAAACATCATTGTACAAAAAATAAACCAACAATTAATGATTAATATAAATTAAAAAAATAAATAAAAATTATTATATGAATAATTTTACTCATGAAATGCTCGTGGATCCCTTAAAACATCAGTAAGCAATTTGAAATCATTAATTTGATTCATTTTGAGCCCATAGCAGTTGTTCAAAATGTTGTGTAACACACGTGCAATATTATTATGGATAAACTGAAGATCTAGACTTATATTGTCATCACATAATCTTGTAATTTTCCCTTTACCGTTCACCACTGCTACAATATCCATACGAAATGCTTCTTCTAGCTTCTTTAACGACACAAAGTATTGAATAGCTTCAAACATGTTATCAGATAGGAAACATTAACTAAATAAAAATATAGAAAATAAAAAAAGATTAAAAACTAAATAAAATATTTATTACAAAAATATCGTAGAATTGATATGAATTCTTGCTTAAGTCTACGTCCGATTACAAGTTCGTGTTGTCGTATCCAATCTTGTAGGCTGATATGGAGTAAAAAAACAATTATACATTGTCTAAATTTTACAAAATTATGATAGCCAGCTAACACATATTACTTATCCAAAGTTCATGCAATATCATAGGAACGAAATTCTCTGTTGTTTAGATGCACTGTTTTCATAGTCACCAACCTAAAATAGTTTCCTTTTACTTCTGCTTCATATATATTGTCTTTAATATATATGACATTATAGTAGCTTATAGTGCTACAGACGTTAAACCTGTCATTAATATCAATCATTCGTAAAAAACATAAATACTAATTTTTGTCATAATCTATCCACTGCACATTGAGACTCTCAAGGTGTTAGAAAAGTTAATAAAAAAAAAGGCATAAGTATGTTGAATGCAACACTTTTTACTAATCAAATTTATGCGAAATGATAGTACCATATGGAATACAATCCTAGAAATACAAAGCAAAAGAAGGTTTAACTCTTCGTTTAAAACTTGAGCATTTCCCTACATTACATAAACAACTATATCTTTTAGACTTATAAAAAAAAATAATGTATAAATTAAACTTGCCATGGCATCATGAGCTACAAGATTTCGCATCAAAACAAAAAATGACCAAGGGTAATTTGAATAATGCGAACTTGGTCATGCCAAAACCCTTTTCAATTCTTGGATATAATTTGGTCTATTACTATTTTTAACCCATTGGATAGAAGAAGGAAAGTAAGTATGCACCCATGCATGTGCTGATTGTGCTTCTGATGGAAGGAAATGAATGAAGAAAGAAAATTACCAAAGCTGTTTTGGCATGGAAAAAGGAAAGGTTCAATGGGTATTTGGACGGAATGAAGACTATGTTCAGGAAGGAGAGTCCTGATGATGCTGGACTGACGTGGATGATTGAGGCTCTCCAGGCTGGTGAGTTGTCTTCCCATGTTGGCAGAGTACTAGAGAGGAAGGTTAGAAAGTCAGAGGACTGTGAGTTTTTGGAGAAGGGAGAACGACTAGCCGCACCATACTTGGGACGCTTTCAGCACGTATAAGAGAGGGTGATGCCTTTGGGGAGGGAGAATGACCAGCCGCACCAGACTTGGGACGCTTTCAGCACGCATAAGAGAGGGTGATGCCTTTAGGGAAGGAAGAACGACCAGCCGCACCATACTTGGGATGCTTTCAGCACGCATAAGAGAGTCTGACACCTTTGGAGAAGCAAGAACGACCAGCTGCACCAGCTGCATCAGAAGAGAGGGTGACACCAAACGGGAAGGAGATCAGTAGCCGCACTAAGGGGAATCCGGGTGAGAGGAGCAAGATTATTTTCTAGAATGTGAGAGGGTGCAGCCGCACCATTGAGAGGAGGATTTCCGGAACAGCCGCACCATTGAGAAGATGATTTCTGAATCATCCGCACCGTTGAGAGGACTTCCGGAGCAGTTGCACTATTGGAAGAAAGGAAACATTCAGCTGTGCTCCTAGGTTTCAAAGATCACCAAGAAAAAGTCTTCAGCTACAGTGCATGGGCAGCCACCACACCATGCATCCTCGGCAATGATTCTTTTAAAATAAAAAAAATAGAAATCCTACTAGTGGAAAGTGACCTACACGTTTTGGAAAAGGTGAATTTATTCTTCCTATTTCAATTTTGATTCATGAAATATTCAGTTCAATACATAATTGTTTTAGAGTTTTATCTATTTAGTTTAATTATTTCTAATATCAATATATTTCCTGATGGCAATTTATTAGTTTTAAAATTATTCCCATTCAATCTTTGTATTTTAAATTTTTATTGTAAATTCATGTTTAGCTTAGATGTTAATCTTTAATTTTTTTTTTTAATTTTTCTTATCTAAATAAATTAATTATTATTGATTCATTATTCTAGCTTGAAGATTATGATTTTTGTTTAATGTAGTTACAATTTATTATTCTTAGTTTGACAAATTAGATTTTTTAAATATTGGTTTGGGCAATTTTTGTTGATAATGGAAAGGTTAGGATTTTTTAAGAGTTTGGGCAATAATTCATGATGATGGTTTAAAATTTAGAATTTTGATTAGCATTATTATTATTATTATTATTTTCTCAATTAGGAAATTCATAATTTTATTTAATTTAGTTTTAATTTATCTTTTAGTTTACATGTTATTAAAATTTTAGTTTATTATTTCAATTGATTCCATGACACTCTTTTCATATCCAAAGGTTGTTAATTTTAATTCATGATTTATCCTTTTAGTTTTAGAATTTAAGTTGGTTATTTATTTTGTTTCGTGTTGATATATTCGTGTTTTAATAAATAAATAACTAAAAATAAAGAAAAATATATATAAATATATACTCTAGTTTTGATTGATCTTGTTTTAGTTGATATTTTTTAGAATTTTAATTAATTTGATTGTTTTTTTTTTTTGAAATTATTATTATATTGTGTTGTTTAACTAACATCACTAGCTCCAGCGTGAATCTCTTTAAATATGGCAACATTTAACTTTTATATATATGGGTTTGCATGTTACAATGAAGGTTTGATTGGTTTTTGAGTGGAATTATTATTATATTGTGTTATTTGACTTTATTTACTAACTCCATGCATTTTTTGTTTTAATATGGCAGAATGAGAATTGTGTTTAAGTTTAGTTTGGTATATTATATTAAATTCATAAAATACAAATTCATGTAATTCTATTTTTGAAAAATAAAAATATAATATAGTTTGATCTTTATTTAGTTTAGTTGTGATTCATTTAATTATTAGTTGTTTATTTATTTATTTGCTACTAATCTAATGCTTTGTAACTTATTTATTTATTTATTTATCAATGAGATTAAATCTATGGGTTAAAAATTCAGTTTAAAATAAAAATAAAAATATCTATTGAAGGTGGTTTGAATTGGCTTTAGGTTTAGTTAAAATTATGGTTTGTTGAAATGATTGATTTTTATGTGTTAAGTATTATATTTTAAACTTGCCTTAATTAGTGATAAAAGTGTTTGTTAAGCTCAAATTTATTTTACTAATGTAAGTTTATTTAAAAATAATTCCTTGAGTTCGTATTTTGTTTCATTCATATTTTATTTCATTCATATTTATTTGTTCGTGTCATCAACTTATCCATTTGATTATGAGTTTAATTTTATAGGTTAGAAATTTAGTCTCAGGTAGTTTTTTTTAATTTAATTTGTGGTTAAGATAAAATTTTAGTTTGTTAAAATAATTGATCATATGTGTGTTAAGAATTTAAGTTTAGATTGACTTTAATTAGTGTTTAATTTTTTTTAAGTCTAGATTTCATTTTAATAATGTAAGTTTATTTCGAAATTAGATTTCCTGAATTCATATTTTGTTTTAGTTTCCTTTCGTTTAAATTGATTCATTTTAATTATTTTAGGAGTTTGTATAATTTTAGGTCATTAATAAAATCAATTCTATATTTGAAAATTCATGCCTTTAGCTTACTCTGATTTAGTTTCACACATCTATTCGATTTAGGTATTTTATATAATATTAGTTCATTAATAAAGTTAATTCTATGTTTGAAAATTATTGTTTGCTTTGATTTAATTTGGTTCATTTTAATCAATCTAGATGCTTTTGTGTATTTAATTGACCTCTTGATAATCCTTGATTGTTATTCTTAATGGATGTGTTTCCTGAATATTCGTCATTAATTCTTGGTGGGTATCTCATTAGCTTATTTGATCTAAGTTTGAATAGTTTATTGCTTTGGTAGTCTATGGTAAAATTTACTTTTCGAAGGCCATCGGAAAATAGTGAAGATTGGCCTCCATTCTCACCACTTCAATTTTCTCGGTTGTCAAAAATTCTACTTTGTGATTTTGTTCTCTTTTGTTTTGCTTGGTATTTTGATTCATACTTTTATTGTTTTCAAATTAATTTATTTTATTTTTAAAACATAACACTATTCTCAAAAGATCCTTTTAAAAATCCATTTCAAAAATTCATTTAGAGTTCTTAGAATCAAAATCTCATTCCCTTTAGAAATCTATTTCAAAAATTCATTTAGAGTTCTTGAAATCGAAATCTCATTTTCTCAAATAATGTGCAACCATGTTTTGATTGGTTTGCATCTTTCTTAAATTTCAAATAAAATTACAGTTTTGAGTAAGACATGAATCCAAGCTTGTGGTCCCAAACAAATGGGATAATTCCAGGCTAGATTTGTGTATATCAATCGGGGAATTGATGAAACCCCTACATAAGGAAAATTTTCAAAACTCATCTTTGTTGCCCCCTTTGCTATTTAAGGAAATCATGTCTATTTATTTTTTAGAAATTATATAGAAGATATAAGCGATAATTGATGGTTTTGTATACTGTAATAATTTTTTTTCTATGCTAATTAGATAACAAGCATGCTACAAGAAAAAAGCCTTTTGTTGATAGTTTTTCACCATCAAGGTAGGGTATATCTGTCAAGGTATGTTATAATTTATATATGTCATCTATGCCAGTGTCAAGAAAAGTTTAAATCTACCTTGACATTTACATATGTCAAGGTTGTTTCTATTTCTACCAATGATGGAATCTTTGTTAGTATGACATATGTTAATGTTTCTTTCACTTTTGTCAAGGTTGGATTCAACATATGTCAAGATTTCTTGATCTTATGTCAATGTTAACTTGCTCTTCTATTAAGGTTGCTACAACAAATGTCAAGGATAAGTATAATATGTCAAGGTTTCTAGCTATTGCAATGTCAATGTTGGGCATTGGCCATCTTTGAAGGTTGCCTACGACAAATTTAATATTATTTTACTATAATTTTTAGTTTTAATGGAAAATGAACCCGTTACCATATGAAACTTGTTTCCAAATTAAATTTGATACATATTTAATTATGATAATAATAACTAAGTCCTAAAACAATGTAAATAAACTATTGCTCAAGGGAAAAAAATTATTATATATACATTTGAATATTAAAAACACAATGGAATAAATCTTTTTCTACTTACTCTCTCTTTTCTATATACAAAAAAAAAAAAAAAAAACTAATTATAGACATTCAATTAAGATAATATATAAACTTAAATTGAAAAGTATAATACTATCTTCGTAAGAGGTGGTCACTAATTCTTCATCATCTTCTTCTTTTTGCTATATTTCTTGAATACCTAGTAGGATAGACACAACATTAATAGAAAAGTAAGCAACAAGTATGAAAATAGCAATTTTCAAATTATAAGGTACTTTCAATTGCAAGAATACATCAAACATATATGCAATTTGTAGATACAATATCTCTAGCATTAATCGTCAAGCACTGCCCTCTAGAAAGACCCCAAAATTGCCAACACCTCTATCTCAAACCTATGATAGAAAAAACAAATGATGTTAACAAAAAGAAAAGCTCAAATTGAGAAATTAGATATCTAACTACTATGAAATATTTTTAAGATTGAATCCTAAGTTTAATTATTTTGTTTTTATATTATGGACCTAAATAACTATAAAAAGTATACTTTTTTTTTATTTCTAAAAGGAATGCAAAAAGGGAAAGAGAAAACAAAAGTTTCAAATATATCTTTCATGTTATTTTGGCTTCTAAATAGATAAAAACTCACATTATCTAAGAAATCGTTAAAATTAAAATTGAGCATAAATTTTAATCATCTCAATCATAAATAATGAAATATCTAAATTCAAATTCATAGAAACCACACTAACTATTAATTTCAAGCACCAAATGCATCTAAACTTAACAAAATAAAAATCAAGGATATTTTCCTTCAATTCTAATAGGATAATAGATCTTATGTGTGCAAATTTTGTCTTTATTTCAAGAACTAATAAATGCACAAGCTATCTAGTTGAGAAATTAATCTGTAAATTTTTAAAAGAAATAAATTAATTAAATAAAAAAAAGGTCTAAGAAATGGAAAATCTCCAAAATTAAAGAGAAAATCAAGCACATTTCATAAATGGGAAAAAGTTATGCAATATGCTGCTATTCTTTTCTAACTAATGTGAAATTGAAAACATATTTGACACAAAGTTGTGTCAAAATACATCTATAAGGTTCATAGAAATAATGTGTAGATTGCCATTTAAAGCTATGTAAACTAAGAATGACAAATATCAAATTATATTATTTATATCTATCATGCCTTGTTAAAATACAATGTCAAATATTCCATAGATAGACAACTACGTATGAGTATGAAAATGTTGTCTAGATGTTCCTCTCATAGGCAGCTAATGCATGAGTTCATCAAATTCAAAACTTAACAACAATTAAAGCTGACAAAGCACCCAATTATCAATTATTAAAGAACTCTTGATCTGAACTAAAATTAATAAAGCAACTAATAACAAAATATAAGAGTTGGATTGGCACCCAATATAATGTTCATCCTAATGTAATTGTGCCCATTAAAACAAAAAAATTCATGGCATTAATTAATTGAAGACCCCATTTAAGCAACAAGAAAATACTTCATACCATTACAGTGGTAATTAAGGACTACATAAACAATTTTAGTTGGCTTGTGACTATGAATCGAAGAATTAAAATTTTGTGAGGGTTGATTTATTGCTTATCAATCAAATACCATATCAACATTTAACAAAAGAAAGAGTTTCAAACAATCATGAATCAAAACATTAAAATTTAGCCCTAAAAAAAGAAAAAAACAAAGAGAAAGAACCAAACCAAAGGAGCCCAAATAAAAATTCAAGTGCATAAATAAGTAAAATTAAATAGTTAACCATATTAAAGAGAAAACGATGTCACATTATGCAAATTGTTTTTGTGTGCCCAAATATACAGTTTTGTTTCTTCATATTGCATTAAAAGTCCAATGGTATCGCTATACAATTGCAAAGGAAATAGTAGAGATAAAATTTAAAGGTAATCTACTCATAATTATTTCAATTAACACATCCAAATATTATGGATCAACAAAGAAATCAATTTAAAGAAAACAAAACATCAGCCTTTACTAGCATAAAACGAAAATAAAAGTTTTAAAAAAAATCATTAGATATCAGATTATTTTTGGGGCATTAAAATTGAGACACATAATTGCATTAACCATTGATGCTTATAAACTCAATTCGAAACATAAAAATGAAATTGAACATGAATTCCAAGCTTCAAAATTGCGAACCAAAGAAACACTTATAAAATGTTAGAAAAGAATGGGAAAAAAAAATCTAAAATAGGATATTCCAATATGCCTTTTTTTTTTTTGTTATCTTCCTTATTTTCTATAATCAAAGAGAGTGAAAAAGGAAAAGAAAAAGTGAAGATGGTAGAGAATCAGATAATAGAGTAAAATTCACCAATTATCTTAATTGCAATAATTTTTACAACAATAAACATGACACACGATTACATGAACAACCCATAGTTTATTGAATTAATTCCTCATAGAAATGATAATTGAACCTTCAAATTCTGAAAACAAATTATCATATGCATGATCATTGCGAAATCCTAGAAAATAACAAATTAAAAAAAAAAAAAAAACTTTCAAAATAGGATATTCAAAGCTTTCACTTTAATAGTTCTTTTTTCCTATTATTTTTCCACAAGCAAATACAGAGTTGGTGGTAGTGTGGTGAGGTGCAATGGTAATTTATGTTCATAAAAAGAAATATGTACCCGTTAGAAATTTGATACAATTTCCACATATATCATCACATTTATGTTCATGCCTACTTGCATATAGACCAAATCCCTCTAAATTTTTCATGAAGAGAGTGAAGATTGTCACCAATGTTGCCAAATGTCAAACAACACAATTACAAAACCCTAATCAATCATAATAGATAATGCATCTATGATTCTCATTTTTGTCACAGGGGATAAAAATGGGGTGATGTGGATTGATTCAATTGAAGAAAATCCATAATAGATTTGAGAATAAGAGAGAGAAAGTGGGGAAATGGTCAGTCTCACTCTAACCTCAGTGCCTTAACACCACCCAAATAGGAATATGGCCAAAACCCTTGGGCCTTTAACCCACTGAGCTACATAGGAGAAACCTTATCTGACCCTCCATTTCACATTTGACGGTCATCAGTTTTTTAAACAATTATAATTTTATTTATTTATTTTACATCCACTATTCAATTCAATACAAATAAAAGAGCAAGAAAAATAGGCTAAACAAGAAGAGGGAAGGATTTTGGGTGAGAAGCCTTGGAGAAGATAAAACAAGAGCGTCGTTTTTTTTTTTCTCTTTTTTCTTGGCGTCCAAACACATCTTGCAGAGGCAAAAAGTTGGAAAAACTGATCTGAGGTTGTCTTATTTTCTAGGGAAAATGGGTATTTTTTTTTCCAGAAAATTTGCTTATTTTTCTACGTTTTTGCTACTATGTAATGGACTCTTCTCCTTGTAGTTCTTTTTCTAATCTTTGGAGCTTTATTCATTGATTTTTGTTTGAGGTTTTTCTGATGGGTCATTGTTTATTTGTTGAAAAGTGGAGTAATTATAGATATTTTTGAAGGATTTTATTTGATCTTGAGGTGATTGGAAGACCGTTTTCTTAGAGTTTGTAGTATTTTTTTTACCCTAATATTTTCTAGAGTTTTCTCGAGAAAATCGAGATGGGTGTTGTTAATGTGGTGTCATTTTTGTTGCAGAGATATAGAAATGGATAAGGAAATGAAGAATCAGAAAGGGTGTAGAGGTTCAGAACCAGACTTTCTGTTGAGGTGGGGAAACAGGAAGAGACTTAGATGTTTGAAAGTAAAAAATGGAAGAAACGTTGCAGATAAATTAGACTGTTTGGGTAGCAAGAAAATCACCTCTCGTGTTGATCGTTGCGTTGTCACTGCCGAGAAAGAGACTCCCTCTCCATAAACCCATTGTTTGAATAGGTAATGACGACCATAGGTGGCACATGAAGAGAAGGTGTGGTGGAGCTAATATGGGCGGCAACAAGTGGTTGTCAACTGTGGGCGATGAGAATGGTGCAGAAGGGGTCGCTGTAGTGGGATCATGGAAATGGTGTGCAACCGACTGTGGTTGGCACAACCAACGGTGACGATAAGGGATGGCATGGTGAAGATAGGAAGGTGAGAGTGAGAGAGGAAAAAAATGGAGAGAGAGAGAGAGAGAGAGAGAGAGAGAAAGAGAGAGAGAACGTCGATTGGTGGCATCACCGGACTGATAGTTGCGCTATTGTTGAGATGGGAGAGTGGCATGGGTATGGAGAAAGAATAGGAAAAAAAATAGGAAGGAGGAAAGAAAAAACAGAGAGAGAATGGAGAGTGGCTGTGGTAGAGAAGTGGGTGAGAAAACTGTGATCTCTTAGGGTTCTTTGAAATGAATGGTAGAGATGAGATTAAAAAATAAACGGTTTAGATTTCACCAACATTAATCTTATCACACCAAAATTTAAGTTCTTATTTTATCAGTTAACTTTATAAGAATCAATTTATGGAATATATTTATAACTTTTATAATTTCAATTTACCATAATTAATTTTCTTCTTTCCTAATGTCGAAATTTGTATGAGTTAACTTAAAAAATAAAATTTTGAAACCTAATATTATGTCTGACAATTTATAAATAAAAATTTCAAATATCTTAATTTTCAAGTTTACACAAATTTATTAATTATTTTTAAATCAAATACAAGTTAATTACTAATTTAAAAATAATGAAAAAAAATATTATATTAATATAAAATCAAAAAAAAAAAAAAATCATTAACATCAATGAATAAAAAAAAAGTTTATTAGTATTGATTTTATTTATTTCTAGTTATAAAAAAAACCATAATGTAGCAAATTTTATTTCACTAAATTAGTGAATAAAAATTTATTTATAAAAATTTATTTCATTGCTATTGATATAGACTAAAAAACAATTTAATCAATTTGATAAAAAAAAATGAAAATTGATATTAACATTACTAAAAAAAAATTTATTAAATAAACATTGACTTCCTTAATCAAAATTGTTTGTTGTCACTTCAATTTATAATACTTAGTAAGTAAATTAGATATACACATATCAAACAAATTATTATCATTATTGCTTTTATTTAAGTACCTTGACATATGAACATACTAACTATACATTGACTTATAAATTATCTGTCAAGATTCTATTATATAAGTCATGAAAGAATTCAATAAATTTTATATATGTCATTATTGGTTTAAACAAGTTTTATATGTCATAGTTGTTCATTTAAATAGGCAATATTGACACATATCACCTTAAGTCAAGATAATATATGTCAACAATGACCTTTTTTCTTGTAGTGACTTCTTATTTTATTGTTTGTTATCTAACCTCTCATGTCTTGTGAAAGCACGTTACGAGTTATCTATGCTATCCAGGTACGTCTCCTGTCACCTACCTTCTAAATTCTGTAAATATGATTGTCATTATGAATTATACCTATGTTTGAGAATGCTTGGGATGTCTTGATATTTGCTACATTGTTTGATCACTCATGATAAAACGCATGATGAGTGATATATTATCTAAACTAACCATTGATGTTTTATGATAGCGCTTAAAAAGTGGTCCAGGTACACATCCCAAGTTTCCTTTATGGGCGTGATTGGTTTTTCTTGTTTGGCATGCTAGTTTTGAGATCACCTTAGCCTACCTAGGTACCCTCAATTAATCAGTTGATTGCCATATTTCCTTCAATGTAGTCAGTAGAGACCTTTATGGGGCTTAGAGGGGTGCTATCTCCTGAAGGTACCTTCCCAATAAGTAATCAAATCCCCGGACCTAGACTCGGGTTTTTCAAAGACATGCTTTTCCAAAAACTATGGAGTCATTTTTTTAGGGTTTTTTTTTCTTGTTTTATTTTCCCTTTAAAACAAAATAAAATAAGTGGCGACTCCGACTTTTCCAAAAACAACATTTTCACTAAATAAAAGCGAGTCTCGCCGATCGAGTGGGGGTGTACGTGAAAAATGCGGGTCCACAAATTGGCGACTCCGCTGGGGACTTTGAGGATCAAGCTTGAACACTAGTTGAGGGTACCTCATCTTTTAGGGAAGGTGATTTAGTTAGCTTGCTTGATTGCTTTGCTATCCTAACATGTTTGATTGCCTTGAATGATCACTTGACTGCTTGGTTCACTTTGGTATGATTCACTCTCACATATGATAGATAGGTCTTTGATCGTTTGATATTTATCTGCTTCGCATGGCTGCCTGTTGCATGACAACCATTTCTCTTGCATGATTGTATGTTTGCTTGTCTTTGTTCACTATCTCACTTTAGATCTTAGGTTTTTCGGATGCACCCACATCCTTCACTGTGCACTTTAGATTATCCCTGAGTGTTGAGAGATAGGAGAGCCTTCACAGTTAGGAAAACCCCTGGGAACGCGAGGAAGTGCATGTGTGGAGGTGATGACCACCTTGCATGGAAGCACCCCGTCTCCTTGGAGGCGTGCAGAGGGTTGCATACCATAGGAGGGTACGATCGCTTCTGCTAGGATTCCTTTGACCCACCCATTTTTATCTTATAGAACCACCATAACCTTGTAGGCTAGCCTAGACCCAATTAGGATTTCATTCCTAGACGTGGGTGCATCTGTGGACCTTCAGAGCTGCCTTGGTTACAATTGGGTTTTGTTACCCTCTCCATAGTCTCATTTTGGCATGATCCGATACGGGTATCAGTTTGAGTATACATGGACTATATGGTTGATTACATTTTAGTCGGTTCTTACAAAGCTACCCTTGTACAGCGTCTCATCTAGTGTTTCTATGTTTATAGGAGTATTTTTGGTGCCCAGTCTGGATTCGCCTTCATGGACCAGAGTTAGAGGCAGGTTGATCAGAGTATCAGATCAGCCAGACCAGAGAGTAGATCAGAGAGATATGGACTCCCAGGTAGTCATGGTTGACCAGTTTGCCATGGCCATGACTTCGATTCAAGAAGCTATAGTATGACTCTGCGCCACCACCACCCCCTCCACTCAATCAGTCGGTTCCACACCCGACACCGTATGTTTTACATAGTCAGACTGATGCTACCCCACTTCCTGTCGTAGCACCCATTCATGCCTCAAAGGATGCACATGCTCATATGGATAGACTCGAGCAGAGGATGAGACAGATGAGGGTTTCAGATGGAGCTGTCAGTTGGGATGATTTTGATGGAGCACCGATAGCCAGTTTACCAACCCAGTTCAGGATGCCAGAGATTGAGAGGTATACGGGTATAGGTTGCCCTAAGATTCATTTGAGGCTATACAATAGTATGATGAGGGCCCACAGGTTGGATGAGGCCCACTTGATTATGCTTTTTCCCATGTCCTTGAGTGGTGCAGCATAGCGTTGGTTTGCTTCTTTAGACGCTTCATGTCACAGGACTTGGGATGACTTGGCCCAAGAGTTTTTGAGACAGTTTGCTTTCAATACTGTCATTGATGTCTCGAGGAGAGAGTTAGAGGCCTTGAGACAAGGACCAGAGGAGTCAGTGACTTCATTTATCTCCCGATGGAGGGAGAAGATCGCCTAGATTGTTGATTGTCCTTCCGAGAAGGACTAGATTAATATGATTTTAAGGAGCTTACAACCTAGATTTGCCAGACATTTGATGGGATTTCCTCATAGGGATTTTGGATCCTTGGTACAGGCCTTGTACGGTATAGAGGAGGGCATTGCTAGAGGATTGTGGCCTGAGTCTTCCCCTTCTGATCCAAAGGGGAAGAAGCCCTTAGGAGGATAGAGACCAGGAGATGTGGGTACTATCAGTTCAGCAGGATCGAGATCTCCCAGGCGCTATCAGACATTTGGGCAGACTTCAGGAGCCTATTACCCACAACGTTATGTTCAGTATAGACCTCCCAGGCCCATGGCTCCTATATACCTACACCAGACCCTAGAACTTGTTTTTACTGCACAGGTCTCTGAGAGGCCTCCTACTTTATACCCTCGGCCCCGAGCCCCACAGACTACTATTCCTCTTGTACAGAGGCCAACACTTTCTGTTAATGAAATTTATGTGAAATGATAGTACCATATGGAATACCATCCTAAAAAAACCAAGCAAAATAAGGTTTACCTCTTCGTCTAAAACTTGAGCATTTCCCTACATTACATATACACATATATCTTTTGGACTTATAAAAAAAATATATAAATAAAACAAAAATAAATTGAACATGCCACGACATCATCAACTACAAGATTTCCCATGAAAACAATAAATGACCAAGGGTAATTTGAATAATGAGAAATTGGCCATGCCAAAACCCTTTTCAATTTTTGGCTATAATATGGTCTACTATTATTTTTAACCCATTGGGTCCATGAATAACTAATACATGGATATCCTGTAGAAATATTTGTCAAAGTCCTAAAGGCGAACACGTTTGATGATCAACTATATTGAAGTAGAGATACATGGGCGAGCAAACGAAAAGTAGTACGACAAGAAAGGGTCATAAATAAGGGGTGCTTATGTATGGTCGTGAAAACATCATTGTACAACAAATAAAACCAACAATTAATAATTAATATAAATTAAAACAATAAATAAAAATTAATATATGAATAATCTTACTCATGAAATGCTCGTGAATCCCTTAAAACATCAATAAGTAATCTGAAATCATTAGTTTTATTCATTTCGAGCCCATAGCAGTCATTCAAAAAGTCATGCAAGACACGTGAAATATTATTATGGATAAACTGAAGATATAATCCCATATTGTCATTACATGACCTTGTGAATTTCCCTCTACCGTTCAGCACTGCTACATTATCCATACCAAATCCATCTTCCAGCGTCTTTGATGACACCAAGTATTGAATAGCTTCAAACATGTCACCGGATAGGAAATCTTAACTAAATAAAAATATATAAAATAAAAAAACATTAAAAAGTAAATAAAATATTTATTACAAAAATATCGTAGAATTGATATCAATTCTAGGTTAAGTATATGTTCGATTACAAGTTTGTGTTGTCATATCCAATGTTGTAGGCTGATGTGGAGTTAAAAAACAATTATACGTTGTCCAAATTTTACAAAACTATGATAGGCAGCTAACACATACTGCTTATCCAAAGTTCCTGCAATATAATAGGAACGAAGTTCTTTGTCGTTTGGATGCGTTGTTTTCAAAGTCACCAACCTAAAATAGTTACTTTTTGCTTCAACTTCATATATATTGTCTTTAATATGTTTGATATTATAGTAGCTGATAGTGCTACAGACATTAAACTTGTCATTAATATCAATCATTCGTAAAAAAGTACATATTAATTTTTTTCACGATCTATCCACTGCACATTGAGACTCTCAAGGTGTTAGAAAAGTTAATTAAAAAAAAATGGCATAAGTATGTTGAATGCAACACTTTTTGTTAATCAAATTTATGTGAAATGATAGTACCATATGGAATACCATCCCAAAAATTATGGGTCTTCCAAAGGTTTGAGTTGAGATTGACTTAGGTACTCTCACGGGATCTTAGGATTGCTCATGCACTATGTTATAAGGACACACACTTTGGTCTTGCATTTGTGTGGGTGATGAAATTTGCAAAACAATGCCTAGTCATAATCAACATGCAAAAACTTGTCTTCCAAGTTTGCCTTCATCTCAACCTATATATTGATCCATGGGCCTCCCATTCTTTCATGAGAGCAAACTTGAAATAGGCAAAACAACAAGGTATAGGGAATGATGTGCATCTGAAGCCACTCAACCAACACAGCAGACTCACTCAACATTGCTAATCACAGAATTAATCAACAAGATTAAGCCAAATGCTTGATTGGAATTGATAAATCACTATACTCTAAGATCAAAGTTGAAAACTTGCAAATAAATTTCTGTTTGTTTTCAAACATATATTATTTTTTTGATTTATTCTCATTAAAATTTATAAAATATTACGAGAAGCATTGACTTCAAAATTTTCCCACATATTTGGCCAATATTTTAACAAAATACAACTTAGTTTATAAAATCAACTAATGTACTTCCTAAAATAAGGAAATTTATTACAAGATATACCAAATAGGGTACAACTTTCATATGTTTATATATGTACTTGACTAACCATTTCATCTTGGTTTCCATTTGGCAATGACATGGCTACCATTTTGGCACTACATATATTATTCCAAATATTTTAGGATGCGGGTTGTTTCAAAATAAACTTCTAACTTTAACTTATGTTGTAGGTGTTTCAAGTATAAGCAAGAAAAACTGCAATTGTCACTCATATCCCCAACCAAAAGCAATATAAAACATATGTAATAAAATAATTACTTTGGAAAAAATATCAATCACATAACTCAAAGTCGAAGAAATCACACTCAGAAATGCACACCTTTTCACAGAGGTCACAAGATCACCATATAAACTGAACTATTATATGGATCAAGGGCTCCACTTGCCCAACTGACAAGTACCAATAAACATACGATAACCCATCACTCCATTGAGTCATTAATCACATAAAAAAACAAGCTAAAACATTGATAAGCACCAGAATAACATTCCACTCATTCCACGAAATCATTATTACCTCAAAAGACTAGAACAATGATCAATTTAATTAAGTGATCACAAGTCAAAGATAAATAAGATAACACTTCCAAAGATGAACTAGGCTCTTCATAATACCATCCATCTTAGTCCAGAAAATTTACTAAGGGAGATCTTATAGCTCCTACACAGCAAGATATACATATAAGAATGGAAGGAAGCTGCCAAGTAAGAGACCCTTGGCAAAGACTAGATCTAGCTTACAATGCAATCATATGTAAAGACGTGGAATTTTCAGAGTATTAAGGAAAACATAAATTTGCCTTAAACATTAATGAGAGAAACTTTGATGTAATGATATGTTCTACACTCACGTAAGAGGTACATGTTTAGAAAGAACTCTAAGTTAAACCCAATCAACTTTAAGATACAGAGGTATGGATGATAGATGGTAACAATATGAAGAATTACAATAGTAATTTTAACATATTGGCAAACTTCATCTTTAATAGTATTGGGACTGTAATGGCAAATCAATCCATGTCATCAAATAAAGCCAAAATAGCAGTTTTTAGTCAATCGATTTAAAATAGAAAACTTGGTAATGAGTTGGAAAGTCCAAGATGCAGATTTTGTGGGAGAGCAAACATGGGCATTGAATTTGGCGGCACCCACAAAAAAAGCATGTACCATCAGTTAGGATAAAGAGATAAATAAAGAGTGAATAATAGTTAGAATCTTACAAAACAAGAAAAAAAGCTTTTTTTTTTGCAAATAAAAAGAAAATGACTTTTACTATTAAGCTAAAATCATGCAAGAGTAGCCAAATCTTCCACAAAAGGAAATAGTTAGGATCTTTGAACTGGAAGTAAAAAGGGCTTCATATTTGGTCACACTTAACAAAGAACTTTTGAATTATGAAGGAAAAAAAATGCATCTTGACTCTTAAGGACAACAACCTCACAATCATATAGGAGTTGCATAAGAAAACATGTCATCCATGGTGTGAGGTATATAAGCCCATGTCATCCATGGATCAAGTTCATCAATAACTTATGACAATTTCAAACTACTACTCTTTTTAGTAATAAGATTCCTTCTCCTCATTTTCCTATGCCCATTAGGTTCCATGTCCTAGCAACCAGAAAAGAATAAGTTTCTCATTATAGTCATGAATGATAATTAGAATCATTCGAGAAAATGATGAATAAAAAATATAACCACATGTGTTCCTGAGGAGGGAGTTTATCCTTGATTGCCCAACAACAAAATCAATAGAAGTAAGTAGAAAATAAACCAAATTGCAAAGTTCATAGGACTCGCACAGTAGCAGATCAAGACCTAGAAGGCTGAGTACCAATAGGCCACATATTTTTCTAGGCAGATGAGAATAAGCAAAAATAGAACCTTAAAGAGAACAATTGTCCTTGTTCATTTGAAATGAATGAAGAGAAGATGATAAAGATACCTATTGTGCTATATGTAATGGCAGGATCCAAAATAACAAGGAATTACTTCAAACAACTTCTATAATATAATCTAACTCTTTTGAAACCCTCCATCCAAAACTGCTAGTACAAGATATTAGCATAAACAAAAAGCTAAGCAAAATGAATTCCGGTAAAATTCTCATAGTGTATGGCTTTCATTCCCATGAAGATGAAAGTTCAATCCAACATGGAATTACTAAAAATCATGAAGTACATAGAATGCAAAGTGTTCAGGAAATAGAGGAAAAATGACCACGTATAACTAACTGCACATGTGGAACAAATGAAGTTCCAAAACCATTCTTATTTCCAAAATATGATTAGATAACCCGTTGAGATGAAACTCTAAGATACCACCATCTTTAGACACCTAAGATAAGAAGTTGAATTTAAGAAATGTGTGGATTTAGGAATAAAATTGCTACCATAAGCTTCTAGTTAATGACTTCACCTAATGCAGTGTTCTATGACAAGTTAGAATAGGAATCTAGTAAGTGTCAAGTTTTGTGATTTACAACAAAATAATACACAAGTAACACAACAAAATAAGAAGATAATTGGAATATGCATCACAATATTTTAATGTTTTTTTATAAAGTATTAATTTAAACAGTTAAATTTTACTTACATACGCATAACAGAATCAAAAGAAAAAAACTGGCATAAGTATATTGAATGCAACACTTACTATTAATCAAATTTATGTGAAATGCTAGTAGTATATGGAATACCATCTCAAGAAAACTAGGCCAAAGAAGGTTCAATTCTTCGACTAAAACTTGACCATTTCCCAACATTACACAAACACATATATCTTTTAGATTTATAAAACTAAATAATATATAAATAAAAAGAAATTAATTAAACTTACCATGGCAACCTGAGCTACAAGATTTCCCATGAAGACAAAAAATAACCAAGGGTAATTTGAATAATGAGAACTTGGCTATGCCAAAACACTTTTCAATTCTTGGCTATAATTTGGTCTATTATTATTTTTCACCCATTGGATCCATGAAGAGCTAATACATGGATATCTCGTAGAAATATGTGCCAAAGTCCTCCTAAAGGCTAACACATTTGATGATCTGCTATATTGAAGCAGAGATACGTAGGCGAGCAAACGAAAAGTAGTACGACAACAAGGGGTCATAAATAAGGGATTCTTATATATGGTCATGAAAACATCACTGAACAAAAAAAGAAACAATAATTAATAATTAATATAAATTAAAACAATAAAAAAAAATTAATATATGAATAATCTTACTCATGGAATGCTCGTGGATCCCTTAAAACATCAATAAGCAATCTAAAATCATTAATTTGATTCATATCGAGACAATATCAATTGTTAAAAATATTGTGTAACACACGTGCAATATTATTATGGATAAACTGAAGGTCTAATCCCATATTGTCATCACATAATCTTGTGATTTTCCCTCTACCGTTCACCACTACTACATTATCCATACAAAATCCATCTTCTAGCTTTTTTTATGATACCAAGTATTGAATAGCTTCAAACATGTCACCCGATAGGAAATATTAACTAAATAAAAATATATAAAATAAAAAAACATTAAAAAGTAAATAAAATGTTTATTACATAAATACCGTAGAATTGATATCAATTCTTGGTTAAGTTTATGTCCGATTACAAGTTGGTGTTGTTGGATCCAATCATGTAGGCTAATGTGGTGCTAAAAAACAATTATATGCTGTCCAGATTCAAATAACTATGAGAGCCATCCAAAACATACTGCTTATCCAAAGTTTCTGCAATATCATAGGAACAAAATTCTCTATCATTTGGATGCATTGTTTTCAAAGTCACCAACCTAAAGTAGTTTCCTTTCCCATCTACTTCATATATATTGTCTTTTATATGTATGAAATTATAGTATTTGATAGTGCTATGGACGTTAAACTTGTCATTAATATCAAGCATTCGTAAAAATAAAATATAGTATTTTTTTTCACAATCTATCCACTGCACATTGAGACTCTCAATGTGTTAGAAAAGTTAATAAAAAGAAAAATTGGCATAAGTATCCTGTATGCAACACTTACTATTAATCAAATTTATGTGAAATGCTAGTAGCATATGGAATACCATCCCAAGAAAACTAGACTAAAGGGGTCATAAATAAGGGATGCTTATGTATGGTCGTGAAAACATAACTATACAACAAATGAAACCAATAATTAATAATTAATATAAATTAAAACAATAAATAAAATTAATATATGAATAATCTTACTCATGAAATGCTCATGGATTCCTTAAAACATCATTAAGCAATCTGAAATCATTAGTTTGATTCATTTCTAGCCCATAGTAGTTGTTTAAATAGTCGTGCAAGATACGTGCAATATTATTATGGATAAACTGAAGATCTAGTCCCATATTGTAATCACATGATCTTGTGATTTTCCCTCTACCATTCACCACTGCTACATTATCCAAACCAAATCCATCTTCCAGCTTCTTTGATGATACCAAGTATTGAATAGCTTCAAACATGTCACCCGATAGAAAATGTTAACTAAATAAAAATAAATAAAATAAAAAAACTTTAAAAAGTAAATAAAATGTTTATTACAAAAATACTGTAGAATTGATATCAATTCTTGGTTAAGTCTATGTCCGATTGCAAGTTGGTGTTATTGGATCCAATCTTGTAGGCTAATGTAGTGTTCAAAAACAATTATACGCTGTCCAGATTCTACATAACTATGATAGCCAGCCAACAGATACGACTTATCCAAGGTTTCCGCAATAACATAGGATCAAAATGCTCTGTCATTTGGATGCATTGTTTTCAAAGTCACCAACCTAAAATAGTTTCCTTTTGCTTCTGCTTCATATATATTGTATTTAATATGTTTCACATTATAGTAGCTGATAGTGCTATGGACATTAAACCTATCATTAATATCAATAATTCATAAAAAAATATATAGTAATTTTGTTCACAATCTATCCACTGCACATTGAGACTCTCAATATGTTAGAAAAGTTAATAAAAAAAATAAAAAAATGGCATAAGTATGTTGTATGTAACACTTACTCTCAATCAAATTTATGTGAAATGCTAGTAGCATATCAAACACCATCCCAAGAAAACCAAGCCAAAGAAGGTTTAACTCTTCGTCTAAAACTTAAGCATTTCCATATACTACATTAACACATACATCTTTTAGATTTATAAAAAAAAATGTATAAATATATTAGAAAAATAAATTAAAATTGCCACGACATCAAGAGCTACAAGATTCCCCATGAAGAAAAAAAATGACAAATGGTAATGTGAATAATGAGAACTTGGCCATGCCAAAATCCTTTTCAATTCTTGACTATAATTTGGTCTATTATTATTTTTCACCCATTGGGTCCATGAAGAGCTAATACATGGATATCCTGCACAAATATGTGCCAAAGTCCTCCTAAAGGCCAACACGTTTGATGATATGCTATATTGAAGCAGAGATACGTGGGCGAGCAAACGAAAACTAGTACAACAATAAGGGGTCATAAATAATGGATGTTTATGTATGGTCGTGAAAACATCAATGTACAACAAATAAACTCAATAATTAATAATTAATATAAATTAAAACAATAAATAAAAATTAATATATGAATAATCTTACTCATGAAATGCTTGTGGATCCCTTAAAACATCAATAAGCAATCTGAAATCATTAGTTTGATTCATTTCGAGCCCATAGCAGTTGTTCAGCATGTCGTGTAACACACGTGCAATATTATTATGGATAAACTAAAGATCTAGTCCCATATTGTCAACACATAATCTTGTAAATTTTCCCTCTACCGTTCACCACTACTACATTATCCATACCAAATTTATATTCCAGCTTCTTTGATGACACAAAGTATTGAATAGCTTCAAACATGTTACCGGATAGGAAATATTAACTAAATAAAAAAACGTTAAAAAGTAAATAAAATATTTATTACAAAAATACCGTAGAATTGATATGAATTTTTGCTTAAGTTTATGTCCGATTACAAGTTGGTGTTGTCGTATCCAATATTGTAGACTGATGTGGAGGAAAAAAACAATTATACGTTGTCTAGATTTTACAAAATTATGATAGCCAGCTAACACATACTGCTTATCCAAAGTTTCCGCAATATCATAGGGACGAAATTCTCTGTTATTTGGATTCACCGTTTTCAAAGTCACCAACCTAAAATAGTTTCATTTTGCTTCTGCTTCATATATATTGTCTTTAATATCTTTCACATTATAGTAGCTGATAGTGCTATGGACGTTAAACCTGTCATTAATATCAATAATTCATAAAAAAATATAAAGTTATTTTTTTCAAAATCTATCATTTGCACATTGAGACTCTCAATATGTTAGAAAAGTTAATAAAAAAATAAAAAAATGGCATAAGTATGGGTTATGTAACACTTACTCTCAATCAAATTTATTTGAAATGCTAGTAGCATATCAAATACCATCACAAGAACACCAAGCCAAAGAAGGTTTAACTCTTCGTCTAAATCTTGAGCATTTTCCTATACTACATTAACACATACATTTTTTAGATTTATAAAAAGAAAAAATAATGTATAAATAAATCAGAAATAAATTAAAATTGCTACAACATCAAGAGCTACAAGATTCCCCATGAAAAAAAAAAATGACCAATAGTAATTTGAATAATGAGAACTTGGCCATGCCAAAACCCTTTTCAATTCTTGGCTATAATTTGGTATATTATTATTTTTCACCCATTAGGTCCATGAAGAGCTAATACATGGATATCCTAGAGAAATAAGTCCCAAAGTCCTCCTCAAGGCCAACACGTTTGATGATATGCTATATTGAAACAGAGATACGTGGGTGAGCAAATGAAAAGTAGTACGAAAAGAAGGGGTCATAAATAAGGGATGCTTATGTATGGTCGTGAAATCATCAGTGTACAACAAATAAAACCAACCATTAATAATTAATATAAATTAAAACAATAAATAAATATTAATATATGAATAATATTTCTCATGAAATGCTCGTGGATCCCTTAAAACATCAATAAGCAATTTGAAATCATTAGTTTGATTCATTTCGAGCCTATAGCAATTGTTCAAAATGTCGTGTAACACATGTGCAATATTATTATGGATAAACTGAAGATCTAGTCCTATATTGTCATCACATAATCTAGTAATTTTCCCTCTACTGTTCACCACTACTACATTATCCATACCAAATTCATCTTCCAGCTTCTTCGATGACACAAAGTATTGAATAGCTTCAAACATGTTACCGGATAGGAAATATTACCTAACTAAAAATATATAAAATAAAAAAACGTTAAAGAGTTAATAAAATGATTATTACAAAAATACCGTAGAATTGATATCAATTCTTGCTTAACTCTATGTCCGATTACAAGTTGGTGTTGTCGTATCCAATATTGTAGGCCGATGTGGAGTGAAAAAACAATTATACGTTGTCCAGATTTTATAAAACTATGATAGCCAACTGACAACATACTGCTTTTCCAAAGTTCCCGCAATATCTTAGGGATGAAATTCTCTGTTATTTGGATGCACCGTTTTCAAAGTCACCGACCTAAAATAGTTTCCTTTTGCTTTTGCTTGATATGTATTGTCTTTAATATGTTTGACATTATAGTGGCTGATAGTGCTACGAACATTAAACCTGTCATTAATATCAATAATTCGTAAAAAAATATATACTAATTTTTTTCGCAATCTATCCACTACACATTGAGAATCTCAATGTGCTAGAAAAGTTAATAAAAAAAATAAAAAATGGCATTAGTATGTTGTATGTAACACTTACTCTTAATCAAATTTATGTGAAATGCTAGTAGCATATCGAATACCATCCCAAGAAAACCTAGCCAAAGAAGGTTTAACTCTTCGTCTAAACTTGAGCATTTCCCTACACTACATTAACAGATACATCTTTTAGATTTATAAAAAAATAATAATGTATAAATAAATAAAAAAGAAAGTAAAATTGCCATGACATCATGAGCTACAAGACTCCCCATGAAGAAAAAAAATGATCATGGGTAATTTTTTTCACAATCTATCCTTTGCACATTGAGACTCTCAATATGTTAGAAAAGTTAATAATAAAATAAAAAAAATGGCATAAGTATGGGTTATGTAACACTTACTCTCAATCAAATTTATGTGAAATGCTAGTAGCATATCGAATACCATCATAAGAACAACAAGCCAAAGAAGGTTTGACTCTTCGTCTAAAACTTGAGCATTTTCCTATACTACATTAACACATACATCTTTTAGATTTATACAAAAAAAAAATATATATATAAATAAATCAGAAATAAATTAAAATTGGCACGACATCATGAACTACAAGATTACCCATGAAGAAAAAAAATGACCAATGGTAATTTGAATAATGAGAACTTGGCCATGCCAAAACCCTTTTCAATTATTGGCTATAATTTGGTCGATTATTATTTTTCACCCATTGGATCCATAAAGAGTTAATACATGGATAGCCTACAGAAATATGTGCCAAAGTCCTCCTAAAGGCCAACACGCTTGATGATATGCTATATCGAAGAAGAGATACGTGGGAGAGCAAACAAAAAGTAGTACGACAAGAAGGGGTCATAAATAAGGGATGCTTATGTATGGTCGTGAAAACATCTCTGTGCAACAAGTAAAACCAACAATTAATAATTAATATAAATTAAAATTAATTTATGAATAATCTTACTCACGAAATGCTCGTGGATCCATTAAAACATCAATAAGTAATCTGAAATCATTAGTTTGATTTATTTCGAGCCCCTAGCAGTTGTTCAAAATGTCGTGTAACACACGTGCAATATTATTATGGATAAACTTAAGATCTAGTCCCATATTATCATCACATAATCTTTTAATTTCCTTCTACCGTTCACCACTGCTACATTATCCATACCAAATCCATCTTCCAGCTTCTTTGATGATACCAAGTATTGAATAGCCTAAAACATGTCACCGGATAGGAAATATTAACTAGCTAAAAATATATAAAATTTAAAAAAAATTAAAAAGTAAATAAAATATGTATTAGAAAAATACCGTAGAATTGATATCAATTCTTGGTTAAGTTTATGTCTGATTCCAAGTCGGTGTTATTGTATGCTATCTTCTAGGCTGATATGGAGTTAAAAAAATATTATACGTTGTCCATATTTTACAAAACTATAATTGCCAGCTAACACATACTGCTTATCCAAAGTTCCCACAATATCATAGGAACGAAATTCTCTGTTATTTGGATGCACCGTTTTAAAAGTCACCAACCTAAAATAGTTTCCTTTTGCTTCTGCTTCATATATGTTGTCTTTAATATGTTTGACATTATAGTAGCTGATAGTGCTACGGACATTAAACCTTTCATTAATATCAATAATTCGTAAAAACATATATAGTATTTTTTTTCACACTCTATCCACTGCACATTGAGACTCTTAATATGATAGAAAAGTTAATAAAAAAATTTAAAAAAAATGGCATAAGTGTGTTGTATGTAACACTTACTGTTCATCAAATTTATGTGAAATGCTAGTATCATATAGAATACCTTCCCAAGAAAACCAAGCCAAAGAAGGTTTAACTCTTCGTAAAAAACTTGAGCATTTCCCTACATTACATTAACACATACATCTTTTAGATTTATAAAAAAAAAAAGAATAATGTATAAATAAAACATAAATAAATTAAACTTGCCATGACCTCATGAGCTATAAGATCCACATGAAGAAAAAAAATGACCAAGGGTAATTTGAATAATGAGAACTTGGCCATATGAAAACCCTTTTCAATTCTTGGCTATAATTTGGTATATTATTATTTTCATTCATTGGGTCCATGAAGAGCTAATATATGGATATCCTGAGGAAATATGTGCCAAAGTTCTCTTAAAGGCCAACACTTTTGATGATATGCTATATTGAAGCAGAGATACGTGGGTGAGCAAACGAAAAGTACTACAGCAAGAAGGGGTCATAAATAAGGGATGCTTATGTGTGGTCATGAAAACATCAATGTAAACCAAATAAAACCAACAATTAATAATTAATATAAATTAAAATAATAAATAAAAATTAATATATGAATAATCTTACTTATGAAATGCTCGTGAATCCTTTAAAACATCAATAAGCAATCTAAAATCATTAGTTTGATTCATTTCGAGCCCATAACAGTGGTTCAAAAAGTCGTGCAAGACACCTGCAATATTATTATGGATAAACCGAAGATCTAGTGCCATATTGTCATCAAATGACCTTGTGATTTTCCGTCTACCGTTCACCACTACTACATTATCCATACCAAATCCATCTTCCAGCTTCTTTGATGATACCAAGTATTGAATAGCTTCAAACATGTCACTGGATAGGAAATATTAACTAAATAAAAATATATAAAATAAAAAAACATTAAAAAGTAAATAAAAAATGTATTACAAAAATACTGTAGAATCGATATCAATTCTTGGTTAAGTCTATGTTCAATTACAAGTCGGTGTTGTCGTATCCAATCTTGTAGGCTGATGTGGAGTTAAAAAAATATTATATGTTTCTAGATTTTAAAAAACTATGATTGCCAGCTAACACATATCATAGGAATGAAATTCTCTGTTATTTGGATACGTCGTTTTCAAAGTTACCAACCTAAAATAGTTTCCTTTTGCTTTTGCTTCATATATATTGTTTTTAATATGTTTCACATTATAGTAGCTGATAGTGCTATGGACGTTAAACCTGTCATTAATATCAATAATTCGTAGAAAAATATATAGTAATTTTTTTCATAATCTATCAACTGCACATTGAGACTCTCAATGTGTTAGAAAAGTTTATAAAAAAAAAATAAAAATATGGTATAAGTATTTGTATGTAACACTTACTCTTAATCAAATTTATGTGAAATGCTAGTAGCATATCGAATACAATCTTAAGAAAACCTAGCCAAAGAAGGTTTAACTCTTCGTCTAAAACTTTAGAATTTCCCTCAGTACATTAACACATACATCTTTTAGATTTATAAACAAAAATAGTGCATCAATAAATCATAAATGAAGTAAAATTTCCACGACATCATGAGCTACACGATTCTCCATGAAGAAAAAAAAAACCAAGGGTAATTTGAATAATGAGAACTTGGGCATGCCAAAACCCTTTTCAATTATTGGCTATAATTTGGTCTATTATTAATTTTCACCCATTGGGTCTATGAAGAGCTAATATATGGATATCCTACAAAGTGCCAAAGTTCTCCTAAAGGCCAACAATTAATAATTAATTTAAATTAAAACAATAAATAAAAATTAATATATGAATAATCTTACTCATGAAATGCTCGTGGATCCCTTAAAACATCAATAAGCAATTTGAAATCATAGTTTGATTCATTTCAAGCCCATAATAGTGGTTCAAAAAGTCGTGCAAGACACGTGCAATATTATAATGGATAAACTGAAGATCTAGTCCCATATTGTCATCAAATGACCTTGTGATTTTCCGTTTACCGTTCACCACTGCTACATTATCCATACCAAATCCATCTTCCAGCTTCTTTGATGATACCAAGTATTGAATAACTTCAAACATGTCACCGGATAGGAAATATTAACTAAATAAAAATATATAAAATAAAAAAATATTAAAAAGTAAATAAAATATTTATTACCAAAACACCGTAGAACTGATATCAATTCTTGCTTAAGTCTATGTCCGATTACAAGTTGGTGTTGTCGTATCCAATGTTGTAGGCTGATGTGGAATTAAAAAACAATTATACGTTGTCTAGATTTTACAAAACTATGATTGCCAGCTAACACATATTGCTTATCCAAAATTCTCGGAATATCATAGGAACAGAATTCTCTGTTATTTGGATACACCATTTTCAAAGTCGCCAACCTAAAATAGTTTCCTTTTGCTTTTGCTTCATATATATTGTCTTTAATATGTTTGATATTATAGTAGCTGATAGTTCTACGAACGTTAAACTTGTCATTAATATCAATAATTCATAGAAAAATGTATAGTAATTTTTTTCATAATCTATCCACTGCACATTCATACTCTCAATGTGTTAGAAAAGTTAATAAAAAAATAAAAAGATTACATAAGTATGTTGTATGTAACACTTACTGTTAATCAAATTTATGTGGAATGCTAGTGTAATTTGAATAATGAGAACTTCGCCATGCCAAAACCCTTTTCAATTATTGGCTATAATTTGGTTTATTATCATTTTTCATCCATTAGGTCCATGAAGAGCTAATACATGGATATCCTGCTGAAATATGTGCCAAAGTCCTCCTAAAGGCCCACACGTTTGATGATCTGATATATTGAAGTAGAGATACGTGGGCGAGCAAACGAAAAATAGGTTGGCAGAAGGGGTCATAAATAAGGGATGCTTATGTATGGTCGTGAAAACATCACTGTAAATCAAATAAAACCAACCATTAATAATTAATATAAATTAAAACAATAAATAAAAATTAATATATGAATAATCTTAATCATTAAATGCTCGTGGATCCCTTAAAACATCAAAAAGCAATTTGAAATCATTAGTTCGATTCATTTCGAGCCGATAGCAGTCGTTCAAAAAGTCGTGAAAGACACGTGCAATACTATTATGCATAAACTGAAGATCTAGTCTCATATTGTCATCACATGACCTTGTGATTTTCCCTCTACTGTTCACCACTGCTACATTATCCATACTAAATCCATCTTCCAGCTTCTTTGATGATACCAAGTATCGAATAGCTTCAAACATGTCACCGGATAGGAAATATTAACTAAATAAAAATATATAAAATAAAAAAACATTAAAAAGTAAATAAAATATGTAATATAAAAATACCGTAGAATTGATATCAATTCTTGGTTAAGTTTATGTTCGATTACAAGTTGGTGTTGTCGTATCCAATCTTGTAGGCTGATGTGGAGTTAAAAAAAATATTATAAGTACTCCAGATTTTACAAAACTATGATTGCCAGCTAACAAATACTGCTTATCCAAAGTTCCCGCAATGTCATAGGAACAAAATTCTCTATTATTTAGATGCACCATTTTCAAAGTCACAAACTTAAAATAGTTTCCTTTTGCTTCTGCTTCATATCTATTGTCTTTAATATGTTTGACATTATAGTAGCTGATAATGCTACGGACGTTAAACCTGTCATTAATATCAATAATTCATAAAAAAAATACATATTAAATTTTTTTCACAATCTATCCGCTGCACATTGAGACTCTCAATGTGTTAGAAAAGTTAATAAAAAAAATGGCATAAGTATGTTGTATGTAACACTTACTGTAAATCAAATTTATGTGATATGCTAGTAGCATATCGAATACCATCCCAAGAAAACCTAGCCAAGGAAGGTTTAACTCTTTGTCTAAAACTTCAGCATTTCCCTACATCACATTAACACATACATCTTTTAGATTTATAAAAGAAAATAATGTATAAATAAATCATAAATAAATTAAACGTGCCACGTCATCATGAGCTACAAGATTCCCTATGAAGAAAAAAAAATGACCAAGGGTAATTTGAATAATGAGAACTTGGCCATGCCCAAACCCTTTTCAATTCTTGGCTATAATTTGGCCTATTATTATTTTTCACCCATTGGGTTCACGAAGAGCTAATACATGGATATCCTGTAGAAATATGTGCCAAAGTCCTCCTAAAGGCCAACACGTTTGATGGTATGCTATATTGAAGTAGATATACGTGGGCGAGCAAACGAAAAGTAGTACGACAAGAAGGAGTCATAAATAAGGGATGCTTATGTATAGTCGTGAAAACATCATTGTACAAAAAATAAAACCAACAATTAATAATTAATATAAATTAAAAAAATAAATAAAAATTAATATATGAAAAATCTTACTCATGAAATGCTCGTGGATCCGTTAAAACATCAATAACCAATCTGAAATAATTAGTTTGATTCATTTCGAGACCATAGCAGTCGTTCAAAAAATTGTGCAAGACACGTGCAATATTATTATGGATAAACTGAAGATCTAGTCCCATATTGTCATCACATGACCTTGTGATTTTCCCTCTACCGTTCACCATTGCTACATTATATATACGAAATCCATCTTCCAACTTCTTTCATGATACCAAGTATTGAATAGTTTCAAACATGTCACAGGATAGAAAATATTCACAAAATAAAAATATATAAAATAAAAAAAATTAAAAGGTAAATAAAATATTTATTACAAAAATACCGTACAATTGATATCAATTCTTGCTTAATTCTATGTCCGATTACAAGTTGGTGTTGTCGTATCCAATATTGTAGGCTGAGGTGGAGTTAAAAAACAATTATACGTTGTCCAAATTTTACAAAATTATGATATCCAACTAACACATACTGCTTATCCAAAGTTCCCGCAATATCTTTGGAACGAAATTCTCTATTTTTTTGACGCACCGTTTTCAAAGTCACCAAACTAAAATAGTTTCCTTTTGCTTTTTCTTCATATATATTGTCTTTAATATGTTCGACATTATAGTAGCTGATAGTCCTACGGACGTTAAACCTGTCATTAATATCAATAATTTGTAAAAAAATATAAAGTAATTTTTTTCACAATCTATCCAGTGCACATTGAGACTCTTAATGTGTTAGAAAAGTTAATAAAAAAAAATGGCATAAGTATGTTGAATGCAACACTTTCTATTAATCAAATTTATGTGAAATGATAGTACCTTATGTTATACCATCCTAAAAAAACACAGCAAAAGAAGGTTTAACTCTTCGTTTAAAACTTGAGCATTTTCCTACATTACATAAACATGTATATCTTTTAGATTTATAAAAAAAATAATGTATAAATAAAACAGAAATAAATTAAACTTGCCACGACATCATGGGCTACAAGATTTCGCATGAAAACAAAAAATGACCAAGGGTAATTTGAATAATGAGAACTTGGCCATGCCAAAACCCTTTTCAATTCTTGGCTATAATATAGTCTATTATTATTTTTACCCCAATGGGTTCATGAAAAACTAATACATGAATATCCTGCAGAAATATTAGCCAAAGTCCTCCTAAAGGCCAAGACATTTGATGATCTGCTATATTGAAGTAGAGATACGTGGGCGAGCAAACGAAAAGTAGTACGACAAGAAGGAGTCATAAATAAGGGATGCTTATGTATAGTCATGAAAACATCATTGTACAACAAATAAAACCAACAATTAATAATTAATATAAATTAAAACAATAAATAAAAATTAATATATGAATAATCTTACTCATGAAATGCTCATGGATCCGTTAAAACATCAATAACCAATCTGAAATAATTAGTTTGATTCATTTCGAGCCCATAGCAGTCGTTCAAAAAATCGTGCAAGACACGTGCAATATTATTATGGATAAACTGAAGATCTAGTCCCATATTGTCATCACATGACCTTGTGATTTTCCCTCTACCGTTCACCATTGCTACATTATATATACGAAATCCATCTTCCAACTTCTTTCATGATACCAAGTATTGAATAGTTTCAAACATGTCATAGGATAGAAAATATTCACTAAATAAAAATATATAAAATAAAAAAAATTAAAAGTAAATAAAATATTTATTACAAAAATACCGTAGAATTGATATACATTCTTGTTTAATTCTATGTCCGATTACAAGTTGGTGTTGTCGTATCCAATATTGTAGGCTGAGGTGGAGTTAAAAAACAATTATACGTTGTCCAGATTTTATAAAACTATGATAACCAACTAACACATACTGCTTATCCAAAGTTCCCGCAATATCATTGGAACGAAATTCTCTATTTTTTTGACGCACCGTTTTCAAAGTCACCAAACTAAAATAGTTTCCTTTTGCTTTTGCTTCATATATATTGTCTTTAATATGTTCGACATTATAGTAGTTGATAGTCCTACGGACGTGATACTTGTCATTAATATCAAGAATTTGTAAAAAAATATATAGTAAGTTTTTTTCACAATCTATCCAGTGCACATTGAGACTCTTAATGTGTTAGAAAAGTTAATAAAAAAAATGGCATAAGTATGTTGAATGCAACACTTTCTATTAATCAAATTTATGTGAAATGATAGTACCTTTTGGAATACCATCCTAAAAAAACACAACAAAAGAAGGTTTAACTGTTCGTTTAAAACTTGAGCATTTCCCTACATTACATAAACATATATATCTTTTAGATTTATAAAAAAAATAATGTATAAATAAAACAGAAATAAATTAAACTTGCCATGGCATCATGGGCTACAAGATTTCGCATGAAAACAAAAAATGACCAAGGGTAATTTGAATAATGAGAACTTGGCCATGCCAAAACCCTTTTCAATTCTTGCCTATAATTTGGTCTATTATTATTTTTCACCCATTGGGTTCACGAAGAGCTAATACATGGATATCCTGTAGAAATATGTGCCAAAGTCCTCCTAAAGGCCAACACGTTTGATGGTATGCTATATTGAAGAAGAGATACGTGGGCGAGCAAACGAAAAGTAGTACGACAAGAAGGAGTCATAAATAAGGGATGCTTATGTATAGTCATGAAAACATCATTGTACAAAAAATAAAACCAACAATTAATAATTAATATAAATTAAAACAATAAATAAAAATTAATATATGAATAATCTTACTCATGAAATGCTCGTGGATCCGTTAAAACATCAATAACCAATCTGAAAGCATTAGTTTGATTCATTTTGAGCCCATAGCAGTCGTTCAAAAAATCGTGCAAGACACGTGCCATATTATTATGGATAAACTGAAGATCTAGTCCCATATTATCATCACATGACCTTGTGATTTTCCCTTTACTGTTCACCACTGCTACATTATATATACGAAATCCATCTTCCAACTTCTTTGATGATACCAAGTATTGAATAGTTTCAAACATGTCACCGGATAGGAAATACTATCTAAATAAAAATATATAAAATAAAAAAACATTAAAAGGTAAATAAAATATTTCTTACAAAAACACCGTAGAATTGATGTCAATTCTTGCTTAAGTCTATGTTTGATTACAAGTTGGTGTTGTCGTATCCAATGTTGTAGGCTGATGTGGAATTAAAAAACAATTATACTTTGTCCAGATTTTACAAAACTATGATAGCCATCTAACACATATTGCTTATCCAAAGTTCCAGCAATATCATAGGGACGAAATTCTCTGTTATTTCGATGCACCATTTTCAAAGTGATTACTACTCAAAAAGTGCTATTTTATAGCTTTTAATTAACTCTTTTAAACACTTTTGAGTAGTAGCTATTACCTTTTAACTCAATTGACATGTTAAGGACCCTTGCAATCGTTTCTAATCAAATTATGTTAAGTTTTGGTGTTTTTGATAGCTTTTTAATCACCAAAGCAATCCAAGATTGAGGAGAGTTCTATAGAATCCAGGGCAAATTAAATGGAAGCTCCTTTACAAGAAGAATCCAAGCTTTAGAGCTTCATAGTCCTTTGCCCAAAGTAAATCAAGAATGCAAGGAGGGGAAACAAAGAGAGAAATCTAACATGAAGAAATTCAAGAGGACCGCAACTCTTAGACACATTTCGAGCACTTTCTGGAGTCCATTTTATGCATACCATATGTCATTTCGAAGCTCGGGAAGTCAGGAGTCCAATGCTTCAAACGGTGCACAAAGCTGAAATGAAGAAGTTATGGCCATTGGAAGCAAATCGCAACAAGTTGAAAGGCAATTTCGCAAGCTGCGAAATCACAAAGTGCTAGTTGCGAAATCAGCCTTTTTATGCGAAATGGAGACTTTCAGCTTGCGAGATTTCGCAGCCCATGTTGCATGCTGCGAAATCCACCTAAGTGCTTTTTGATATTTGCAACAGACTCTTTTAGATTTTTTTCTTCAGATATTTGTTGTTTAAATCCCCATTTTCTCCTTGTAATCCACCAATCATAGGATTCCTTAGTTAGTAAGTAAGAAGAAAGGGTGAATAACCTCATATATATATTTGGTAATTTTTTTTTACACAGGACATCTCGAGAGCTTGTTCTTAGAGACCAACTTTTTGTATAGTTTTGAAGGAAGTAATACATAGAGCTTTGCTCTAACTTACCTACTCGCTTTGATTGTATTTTTCTGACTAGCCAAACAAGCACTGAGGATGTTTCCTCAAAGAATGAGTGGCTAAGCTTTTTTTCTCTTGGAGTTAAGGAAGCTGGGTAAGGTGCCGAATGCAAAAATTGGAAGTTTTGTTGTTTTAGCTTTTAATGAAGAGAAAGTGTGTCTCGTTAATGGTTTCTATGTTTTTAGTTAACTTAAAATGCCTTAAAATCACCTGGGCCGACACTTGGTAAGGCAAGTGATCTCTGTCCATTGAGATGCACTAGTTTATCTCTTGCGAGCCTTTGGGAGGTGGTTCAAAGGTAGGATTTTCTAGAATAGCCAACACTTGGTAAGCTTTTAGACTCTAAGAAGACATCCATTAGTTATCTCTTACAAGCTTTTGAAGGGTAATCCAAGGTTAAGGATCACCTTGAATGGAAAATGCTAGGTGAGAGGCACGAGCCATTACAAGATGAATTAGTGAGAGGGATTTAGTGTTTGAATCCATAAAAGGGAAACATCTGTACCACACCGGTTCAAGAAATAACTATATGTTAAATCCCCAATGCGAGGAAAAGATTCAAGTGACCAGAACTCCCTTTTTTGTAATAAGAACCTGAGCTCAATGATCCAAAAACTCCAAGAAACACTTTTCTTTATAAGTAATTTCAGTTACTATTTTTGGTTAGCTTAAAACCAACCCTTTTTCAACCAAAGATTATGTTTTCTTTTAAAGTTAACATTGAAATGAAAAAACACTAATTCAACTTTGAATTAATATCAGTTGTAAATTGAAAACCATTCCCAGTGAACGATCCTAGAGCCACTATGCTATGCTAGCTGAGGCTATCCTAGTACATGGTGAAATAGGTTATAAATTTTGTTGATTACTCCCGTCTGAGGACCGAAATCAAGGTATACCAGTTGATTGAGCACCAATCAACAGAACATACACCAGCTGGGCACGGAATCACAAAGTCGCCAACCTAAAATAGTTTCCTTTTGCTTCTGCTTCATATATATTGTCTTTAATATGTTTGACATTATAATAGCTCATTGTGCTACGAACGTTAAACTTGTTATTAATATCAACAATTCGTAAAAAAATATATAATAATTTTTTTCACAATCTATCCACTGCACATTGAGACTCTCAAGGTGTTGGAAATATTAATAAAACAAATGCCATAAGTATGTTGAATGCAACACTTTCTATTAATCAAATTGATGTGAAATAAGAATACCATATGGAATACCATCCGAAAAAAACCAAGCAAAAGAAGGTTTAACTATTCGTCTAAAACTTGAGCATTTCCCCACATTACATAAACACATATATCTTTTAGGTTTATAAAAAAAAAAAATAATGTGTAAATAAAACATAAATAAATTAAACTTTTCATGGCATCATGAGCTACAAGATTTCCCATGAAAACAAAAAAATAACCAAGGGTAATTTGAATAATGAGAACTTGGCCATGCCAAAACCATTTTCAATTCTTCACTATCATTTGGTCTATTATTATTTTTAACCCATTGGGTTCGTGAAAAATTAATACATGGATATCTTGCAGAAATATTTGCCAAAAAATAGTTTCCTTTTGCTTCTACTTCATCTATATTGTCTTTAATATGTTTGACATTATAGTAGCTGATAGTACTACAGATGTTAAACCTATCATTAATAACAATAATTCGTAAAAAGATATATAGTAATTTTTTTTCCAATCTATCCACTACACATTGAGACTCTCAATGTGTTAGAAAAGTTAATAAAACAATAAAAAAAAGTGGCATAAGTATGTTGTATGTAACACTTACTCTTAATCAAATTTATGTGAAATGCTAGTGCCATATCAAATACCATCCCAAGGAAACCAAGCCAAAGACGGTTTAACTCTTCCTCTAAAACTTGAGCATTTCCCTACATTACATTAACACATACATCTTTTAGATTTATAAAAAAAAATAATGTACAAATAAAACAAAAATAAATTAAAGTTGCCTCGACATCATGAGCTACAAGATTCCCCATGAAGAAAAAATTGACCAAGGGTAATTTGAATAATGAGAACTTGGCCATGCCAAAACCCTTTTCAATTCTTGGCTATAATTTGGTGTATTTTTATTTTTCATCCATTGGGTCCATGAAGAGCTAATACATGGATATCCTGCGGAAATATGTGCCAAAGTCCTCCTAAAGGCCCACACGTTTGATGATTTGCTATATTGAAGCAGAGATACGTGGGCGAGCAAAAGAAAAGTAGTACGACAAGAAGGGGTCATAAATAAGGGATGCTTATGTATGGTCGTGGAAACATCATTATACAACAAATAAAACCAAAAATTAATAATTAATATAAATTAAAACAATAAATAAAATTAATATATGAATAATCTTACTCATGAAATGCTCGTGGATCCCTTAAAACATCAATAAGCAATCTGAAATCATTAGTTTGATTCACTTCGAGCCCATAGCAGTTGTTCAAAATATCGTGTAACACACGTGCAATATTATTAAGGATAAACTGAAGATCTAGTCCCATATTGTTATCACATAATCTTGTAATTTTCCCTTTACCGTTCACCACTACTACATTATCCATACCAAATGCATCTTCCAGCTTCTTTAATGACACAAAGTATTGAATAGCTTCAAACATGTTACCGGATAGGAAACATTAACTAAATAAAAATATATAAAATAAAAAAATGTTAAAAAGTAAATAAAATATTTATTACAAAATGTCGTAGAATTGATATCAATTCTTGTTTAAGTCTATGTCCGATTACAAGCTGGTGTTGTCGTATCCAATGTTGTAGGCTCATGTGGAGTTAAAAAACAATTTTATGTTGTCCAGATTTTACAAAACTATGATAGCCAGCTAACACACACTGCTTATCCAAAGTTCTCGCAATATCATAGGGACGAAATTCTCTCTTATTTGGATGCACGGTTTTCAAAGTCACCACCCTAAAATAGTTTCCTTTTACTTCTGCTTCATATATATTGTCTTTAATATGTTTGACATTATAGTAGTTGATAGTGCTACGGACGTTAAACTTGTCATTAATATAAATAATTTGTAAACAAAATATATAGTAATTTTTTTCACAATCTATCCACTACACATTGGGACTCTGATTCGTGCCCAATTGGTGTATTAGCTGATTCATGTCCAGCTGGTGCTCCTTGATTGAGGGAGTAATCAACAAAATTTATAGCCTATTAAACCATGAACTAGGGTAGCAAAGACAAAGCTACTATAGCATAGTGGCTCTAGGATCGTTCACTGGGAAGGGTTTTCAACTCATAAATGATACCAATTGAAAGTGAATTGGTGCTTTTTCATTTCAAGGTTAGCTTAAGAAATAAAACACAAACTTTGATTGAAAAAGGTTTAGGTTTAAGCTAACGGCAAAGGAAGTAATGGAAATTACTTATGAAGAAAAACATTCCTTGGAGGTTTAGGTTCACAGGGGAGGTTCCTCGTGCAAAAACAGAGCTCCGGTCATTTGGTTCATTTCCTCGCATTAGAGAATTAACATATAGTCAATTCTCTAACCGGTGTTGTACAGATGCATCCTTTAAATGGATTTCAGCTCTAATTCCCTCTCACTGATGCAACTTGCAATGGCTCATGCCTCTCACCTAGCATTTGCCATTCAAGGTGATCTTTAACCTTGGATTACCCGTCAAAAGCTCGCAAGAGATAACTAATGGATGTCTCCTTGGACTCCAAAAGCTTACCAAGTGTTGGCTATTCTAGAAAATCCTACCTTCAAACCACCTACCAAAGGCTCGCAAGAGATAAACTAGTGCATCTCAATGGATGGAGATCACTTGCCTTACCAAGTGTTGGCCTAGGTGATTTAAAGGCGTTTTAAGTTAACTAAAAACATAGAAATCATTAAAGGATCACACTTTCTCTTCATTAATGGCTAAAACCACAAAGCTATTAATTCTTGCACTTGGAACCTTTCCCGACAACCTTAGCTCCAAGGAACTAAAAGTCTAGCCACTCATTCTCTGAGGAAACATCCTCAGAGCTTGTTTGGCTAGTAAGAAAAATTAAATGAATATAAACAATCAAAACAAATAGGTAAGGTAGAGCAAAGGCTCTGTATTTTACTTCCTTCCAAAACTTGTACCCTCGATACAAGATCTTTACAAACTATATATAAGGGGTTATTCACCCTTTGTTCTTAGTTAAAGACTAAGGAATCCTATGATAGGTGGGTTATAAGGAGAGTTTGGGGATTTAGACATCAAATATCTAAAGCAAAATATCTAAAGATAAATATCTAAAGATATCGGTCGCACATATCGGGAAGCTTCAGGAGAACACTGTGGCACTGTGCAAAATGGCTGCGCAATTCTTCAGGTGAGCGCTATTAGAGGATCCGGATATGTATATCCGGAGAAGTTAGAAAGCCCTCCTCTCCCATCCGGCTCCTGAATTCCGGGTGTAAGACATCTGGGTGGAATGGCGGCGGAGTAGAATTCCAGATGGAATTCCTACCAGGTGGAATGTGGGGCAGCCGGATGGAATGTGGCGGCAGCCGGATGTAATTCCTTCTCGGGTGGAATGTGTAGGATCCCATACTCCTTGTATTTTGGATTTGCTTATGGATTCCAAAGAACTTTCCTCAAACTCGGATTGCTTTGGTGATAAAAAAAGCTATCAAAACACCAAAACTTAACACAATTTGATTAGAATTAAATGCAAGGGTCCTTAATATGTTAATTGGGTTAAAATGTGATAACTACTACTAAAAAGTGTTTAAAAGAGTTAATTACAAGCTATGAAATAGTACTTTTTGAGTAGTAATTAGACTCTCAATGTGTTAGAAAAGTTAATAAAAAAAGTGGCATAAGTATGTTGTATGTAACACTTACTCTTAATCAAATTTATGTGAAATGCTAGTGGCATATCAAATACCATCCCAAGGAAACCAAGCCAAAGACGGTTTAACTCTTCCTCTAAAACTTGAGCATTTCCCTACATTACATTAACACATACATCTTTTAGATTTATAAAAAAAAAAATAATGCATAAATATAAAGTAAAATTGCCACAACATCAGCTACAATATTCCCCATGAAGAAAAAAACTGACAAAGGGTAATTTGAATAATGAGAACTTGGCCATGCCAAAACCCATTTCAATTCTTGGCTATAATTTGGTCTATTATTATTTTTCACCCATTGGGTCCATGAAGAGCTAATACATGGATATCTAGCAGAAATATGTGCCAAAGTCCTCCTCAAGGCCCATACGTTTGATGATTTGCTATATTGAAGCAGAGATATGTGAGCGAGCAAATGAAAAATTGTATGACAAGAAGGGGTCATAAATAAGGGATGATTATGTATGGTCGTGAAAACATCACTATACAACAAATAAAACAAACAATTAATAATTAAAATAAATAAAAACAATAAATAAAAATTAATATATGAATAATCTTACTCATGAAATGCTTGTGGATCCCCTAAAACATCAATAAGCAATCTGAAATCATTAGTTTGATTTATTTCGAGCCCATAGCAGTTGTTCAAAATGTCATGTAACACACGTGCAATATTATTATGGATAAACTTAAGATCTAGTCCCATATTGTCATTACATAATCTTGTAATTTTCCTCTACCGTTCACCACTGCTACATTATCCATACCAAATCCATCTTCCAGCTTCTTTGATGATACCAAATATTGAATTGCTTCAAACATGTGACCGAATAGGAAATATTAACCAAATAAAAATATATAAAATAAAAAATATGTATTACAAAAATACCGAAGAATTGATATCAATTATTGGTTAAGTCTATGTCTGATTACAAGTTGGTGTTGTCGTATACAATCTTGTAAGCTGATATGGAGTTAAAAAAATATTATACGTTGTCCAGATTTTACAAAACTATGATTGCCAGCTAACACATACTGCTTATCCAAAGTTCCTGCAATATCATAGGAACGAAATTCTCTGTTATTTGGATGCAGCGTTTTCAAAGTCACCGACCTAAAATAGTTTCCTTTTACTTCTGCATCATATATATTGTCTTTAATATGTGTGACATTATAGTAGTCAATAGTGCTACGGACATTAATCCTTTCATTAATATCAATAATTCGTAAAAAAATATATAGTAATTTTTTTCACAATCTATCCATTGCACATTGAGACTCTCAATGTGTTAGAAAAGTTAATAAAAAAATAAAAAAAATGAATTAAGTATGTTGTATGTAACACTTACTCTTAATCAATTTTTTTTGAAAATGGTAGTAGCATATCGAATACCATCCCAAGAAAACCTAGCCAAAGAAGGTGTAACTCTTCGTCTAAAACATGAGCATTTTCCTATACTACATTAACACATAAATCTTTTAGATTTATAAAAAAAAATGTATAAATAAATCAGAAATAATGTAAAATTGCCACAACATCATGAGCTACAAGATTCCCCATGAAGAAAAAAAATGACCAAGGGTAATTTGAATAATGAGAACTTGGCCATGCCAAAACCCTTTTCAATTCTTGGCTATAATTTCGTCTATTATTATTTTGCACCCATTTGGTCCATGAAGAGCTAATACATGGATATCCTATAGAAATATGTGCCAAAGTCCTTCTATAGGCTAACACGTTTGATGATATGCTATATTGAAGCAAAGATACACGGGCGAGCAAACGAAAAGTAGTATAGCAAGAAGGGGTCATAAATAAGGAATGCTTACATATGGTCATGAAAACATCACTGTAGAACAAATCAAACCAACAATTAATAATTAATATAAATTAAAATAATCAATAAAAATAATATATGAATATTCTTACTCATGAAATGCTCGTGGATCCCTTAAAACATCAATAAGCAATCTAAAATCATTAGTTTAATTCATTTCGAGCCCATAACAGTCATTCAAAAAGTCATGCAAGACACGTGCAATATTATCATGGATAAACTAAAGATCTAGTCCCATATAGTCATCACATGACCTTGTGATTTTCCGTCTACCATTCACCATTGCTACATTGTCCATACCAAATCCATCTTCCAACTTCTTTGAAGATACACAGTATTGAATAGCTTCAAACATGTCACCGGATAGGAAATATTAACTAAATAAAAATATATAAAATAAAAAAGCATTAAAAAGTAAATAAAATATGTATTATAAAAATATCGTAGAATCGATATCAATTCTTGGTTAAGTCTATGTCTGATTACAAGTTGGTGTTGTCCTATCCAATCTTGTAGGCTGATGTGGAGTTAAAAAAAATATTATACGTTGTCCAGATTTTACAAAACTATGATTACCAGCTAACACATACCGCTTATCCAAGGTTCTCATAATATCACAGGAACGAAATTCTCTGTTATTTAGATGCACCGTTTTCAAAATCACAAGCCTAAAACAGTTTCCTTTTGCTTCTGCTTTATATATATTGTCTTTAATATGTTTGATATTATAGTAGCTGATAATGCTACGGACGTTAAACCTGTCATTAATATCAATAATTCATAAAAAAAATTATATGTTAAATTTTTTTCACAATCTATCCGCTGCACATTGAGACTCTCAATGTGTTAGAAAAGTTAATAAAAAAAATGGCATAAGTATGTTATATGTAACACTAACTGTTCATCAAATTTATGTGAAATGCTAGTAGCATATAGAACACCATCCCAAGAAAACCAAGCCAAAGAAGGTTTAACTCTTCGTTTAAAACTTGAGCATTTCCCTACGTTACATTAACACATACATCTTTTAGATTGATAAAAAAAAAATAATGTATAAATAAAACAGAAATAAATTAAACTTGCCACGACATCATGAGCTACAAGATTCCCCATGAAGAAAAAAAATTACCATGGGTAATTTGAATAATGAGAACTTGGCCATGCCAAAACCTATTTCAATTCTTGGCTTTAATTTTGTCTATTATTATTTTTCATCCATTGCGTCCATGAAGAGCTAATACATGGATATCCTACAGAAATATGTGACAATGTCCTCCTAAAGGCCCACACGTTTGATGATCTGCTATATTGAAGCAGAGATACGTGGGCGAGCAAACGAAAAGTAGTACGGCAAGAAGGGGTCATAAATAAGGGATGCTTATGTATAGTCATGAAAACATCATTGTACAATAAATAAAACCAACAATTAGTAATTAATATAAATTAAAACAATAAATAAAATTAATATATGAATAATCTTACTCATGAAATGCTCGTGGATCCCTTAAAACATCAATAAGCAATCTGAAATCATTAGTTTGATTTATTTCGAGCCCATAACAGTTGTTCAAAATATTGTGTAACACATATGCAATATTATTATGGATAAACATAAGATCTAGTCCCATATTGTCATCACATAACTTGTAATTTCCCTCTATCGTTCACCACTGCTACATTATCCATACCATATCCATCTTCTAGCTTCTTTGATGATACCAAGTATTGAATTGCTTCAAACATGTCACCGAATAGGAAATATTAACCAAATAAAATAAAAAACATGAAAAAGTAAATAAAATATGTATTAGAAAAATACCGTAGAATTGATATCAATTCTTGGTTAAGTCTATGTCCGATTACAAGTTGGTGTTGTCGTATCCAATCTTGTAGGCTAATGTGGAGTTAAAAAAATATTATACGTTGTCTAGATTTTACAAAACTATGATTACCAGCTAACACATATCGCTAAAACGAAATTCTCTGTTATTTAGATGCACCGTTTTCAAAGTCACAAGCTTAAAACAATTTCCTTTTGCTTCTGGTTCATATATATTGTCTTTAATATGTTTGATATTCAAGTAACTGATAATGGTACGGACTTTAAACCTGTTATTAATATCAATAATTCATAAAAAAAAAATTAATTTTTTTTTCACAATCTATCCACTGCAAATTGAGACTATGAATGTGTTAGAAAAGTTAATAAAAAAAAAAAAGGCATAAGTATGTTGTATGTAACATTTACTGTTAATCAAATTTATGTGAAATGCTAGTAGCATATAGAATATCATCCTAAGAAAACCAAGCCAAAGAAGGTTTAACTCTTCGTCTAAAACTTGAGCATTTCCCTACATTACATTAACACATACATCTTTTAGATTTATATAAAAAAAAATAATGTATAAATAAAACATAAATAAATTAAACTTGTCACGACATCATGAGCTACAAGATTCCCCATGAAGAAAAAAAATGACCAAGGGTAATTTGAATAATGAGAACTTGGCCATGCCAAAACCCTTTTCAATTCTTGGCTATAATTTAGTCTATTATTATTTTTCACCCATTAGGTCCACGAAGAGCCAATACATGGATATCCTGTAGAAATCTGTGCCAAAGTCCTTCTAAAAGCCAACAAGTTTGATGATATGCTATATTGAAGCAGAGATACGTGAGCGAGAAAACGAAAAGTAGTACGACAAGAAGGGGTCATAAATAAGGAATGCTTATGTATGGTCGTGAAAACATCACTGTACAACAAATAAAACCAATAATTAATAATTATTATAAATTAAAACAATAAATAAAAATTAATATATGAAGAATCTTACTCATGAAATGCTCGTGGATCCCTTAAAATATCAATAAGCAATTTGAAATCATTAGTTTGATTCATTTCGAGCCCATATCGGTCGTTCAAAAAGTCGTGCAAGACATGTGCAATATTATTATGGATAAACTGAAGATCTAGTCTCATATTGTCATCACATGACCTTGTGATTTTCCCTCTACCGTTCACCACTGCTACATTATCCATACCAAATCCATCTTCCAGCTTCTTTGATGACACCCAGTATTGAATAGCTTCAAACATGTCACTAGATAGGATTTATTAACTAAATAAAAATATATAAAATAAAAAAACATTAAAGAGTAAATAAAATATGTATTATAAAAATACCATAGAATCGATATCAATTCCTGGATAAGTCTATGTCCGCTTACACGTTGGTGTTGTTGGATCCAATCTCTTAGGCTGATGTGGTGTTCAAAATCAATTATACACTGTCCAGATTCTATATAACTATGATAGCCATCGAAAACATACTGCTTATCCAAAGTTTTTGCAAGAATGAAATTCTCTGTCGTTTGGATGCACAATTTTCAAAGTCACCAACCTAAAATAGTTTCATTTTGCTTCTGTTTCATATATATTATCTTTAATATGTCTGAAATTATAGTAGCTGATAGTGCTACAAACATGAAACTTGTCATTAATATCAATCATTCGTAAAAAAAATATATACTAATTTTTTTCACAATCTATCCACCGCACATTGAGACTCTTAAGGTGTTAGAAAAGTTAATAAAAAAAAATGGCATAAGTATGTTGAATGCAACACTTTCTATTAATCAAATTTGTGTGAAATGATAGTACCATATGGAATACCATTCCAAAAATTATGGGTCTTCCAAAGGTTTGAGTGGAGATTGACTTAGGTACTTTCACAAGATCTTAGGATTGCTCATGCAATGTGTTATAAGCACACACACTTTGGTCTTGCATTTGTGTGGGTGATGAAATTTACAAAACAATGCCTAGTCATAATCAACATGAAAAAACTTGTCTTCCAACTTTGCCTTCATCTCAACCTATATATTGATTCATGGACCTCCCATTCTTTCATGATAGCAAACTTGAAATAGGCAAAACAACAAGGTATAGGGAATGATGTGCATCTGAAGCCACTCAACCAACACAGCAGACTCACTCAACATTGCTAATCGCATAATTAATCAATAAGATTAAGCCAAATGCTTGATTGGAATCGATAAATCACTATACTCTAAGATCAAATTTGAAAACTTGCAAATAACTTTTCTATTTGTTTTCAAACATATATTATTTTTTTCATTTATTCTCATTAAAATTTATAAAATATTACGAGAAGCATTGACTTCAAAATTTTCCCACATATTTGGCCAATATTTTAACAAAATACAACTTAGTCTATAAAATCAACTAATCTACTTCCTAAAATAAGGAAATTTATTACAAGATATACTAAATAGGGTACAACTTTCATATGTTTATATATGTACTTGACTAACCATTTCATCTTGGTTTCCATTTGGCAATGACATGGCTACCATTTTGGCACTACATATATTATACCAAATATTTTAAGATGTAGGTTGTTTCAAAATAAACTTCTAACTTTAACTTATATTGTAGGTGCTTCAAGTAAGCTATAAGTAAGAAAAACTACAATTGTCACTCATATCCCCAACCAAAAGCAATATAAAACATATGTACTAAAATAATTACTTTGGAAAAAATATCAATCACAAAACTCAAAGTCGAAGAAATCACACTCAGAAATGCACACCTTTTCACAGAGGTCACAGATCACCATACGAACTAAACTATTACCTGGATCAAGGGCTCCACTTGCCCAACTGACAAGTACCAATAAACATACGATAACCCATCACTCCATTGAGTCATTAATCACATAAAAAAACAAGCTAAAACATTGATAAGCACTAGAATAACATCCCACTCATTCCACGAAATCATTATTACCTAAAAAGACTAGAACAATGATCAATTTAATTAAGTGATCACAAGTCAAAGTGCAATAAGATAACACTTCCAAACATGAACTAGGCTCTTCATAATACCATCCATGTTAGTCCAAAAAATTTACTGAAGGAGATCTTATAGCTCCTACACAGCAAGATATACATATAAGAATGGAAGGAAGCTGCCAAGTAAGAGACCCTTGGCAAAGACTAGATCTAGCATACAATGCAATCATATGTAAAGACATGGAATTTTCAGAGTATTAAGGAAAACAGAAATTTGCCTTAAAGATTAATGAGAGAAACTTTGATGTAATGATATGTTCTACACTTATGTAAGAGGTACATGTTTAGAAAGAACTCTAAGTTAAACCCAATCAACTTTAAGATACAGAGGTATGGATGATAAATGGTAACAATATGAAGAATTACAATAGTAATTTAGACATATCAACAAACTTCATCTTTAATAGTACTAGGATTGTAATGGCAAATCAATCCATGTCATCAAATAAAGCCAAAAGAGCAATTTCCAATCAATCGATTTAAAATAGCAAACTTGGTAATGAGTTGGAAAGTCCAAGATGCACATTTTATGGGAGAGCAAACATAGGCATTGAATTTGGCGGCACCACAAAAAAAACATGTACCATCAGTTGGGATAAAGAGATAAATAAAGAGTGAATAATAGTTAGTATCTTACAAAGCAAGAATTTTTTTTTTTTTTTTTTTGCAAATAAAAAGAAAATGACTTTTACTATTTAGCTAAAATCATGCAAGAGTAGTCAAATCTTCCACAAAAGGAAATAGTTAGGATCTTTGAACTACTACTCTGTTTAGTAATAAGATTCCTTCTCCTCATTTTCCTATGCCCATTAGGTTCCATGTCCTAGCAACCAGAAAAGGATAAGTTTCTCATTATAATCATGAATGATAATTAGAATCATTCGAGAAAATGATGAATAAAAAATATAACCACATGTGTTCCTGAGGGGGAAGTTTATCCTTGATTGCCCAACAACAAAATCAATAGAAGCAAGTAGAAAATAAACCAAATTTCAAAGTTCATAGGACTTGCACAGTAGCAGATCAGGACCTCGAAGGTTGCGTACCAACAGGCCACATCCTTTTCTAGGCAGATGAGAATAAGCAAAAACAGAACCTTAAAGAGAACAATTGTCCTTGTTCATTTGAAATGAATGAAGAGAAGATGATAAAGATACCTATTGTGTATTATGTAATGGCAAGATCCAAAATAACAAGGAATTACTTCAAACAACTTCTACAATATAATCTAACTATCTTGAAACCCTCCATCCAAAACTGCTAGTAAAAGATATTAGCAGAAACAAAAAGCTAAGCAAAATCAATTCCAGTAAAATTCTCTTAGTGTGTGGCTTTCATTCCCATGAAGATGAAAGTTCAATCCAACATGGAATTACTAAAAATCATGAAGTACATTGAATGCAAAGTGTTTAGGAAATAGAGGAAAAATGACCACGTATAACTAACTGCACACATAGAACAAATGAAGTTCCAAAACCATTCTTATTTCCAAAATATGATTAGATAACTCGTTGAGATGAAACTCTAAGATACCACCATCTTCAGACACCTACGATAAGAAGTTGAATTTAAGAAATGTGTGGATTTAGGAATAAAATTGCTACCATAAGCTTCTAGCTAATGACTTCACATAATGCAGTGTTCTATGATAAGTTAGAATAGAAATCTAGTAAGTGTAAAGTTTTGGGATTTACAACAAAATAATACACAAGTAACACCACTAAATAAGAAGATAATTGGAATATGCATCACAATATTTTAATGTTTTTTTATAAAGTATTAATTCAAACAGTTGAATTTTACTTACATACGCATAACATAATCAAAAGAAAAAAACTGGCATAAGTATATTGAATGCAACACTTACTATTAATCAAATTTATGTGAAATGCTAGTAGCATATGGAATACCATCCCAAGAAAACCAAGCTAAAGAAGGTTCAATTCTTCGTCTAAAACTTGAGAATTTCCCAACATTACATTAACACATATATCTTTTAGATTTATAAAACTAAATAATATATAAATAAAATAGAAATTAATTAAACTTACCATGGCATCATGAGCTACAAGATTTCCCATTAAGAAAAAAAATAACCAAGGGTAATTTGAATAATGAGAACTTGGCTATGCTAAATCCCTTTTCAATTCTTGGCTATAATTTAGTCTATTATTATTTTTCACCCACTGGGTCCATGAAGAGCTAATACATGGATATCTTGTAGAAATATGTGCCAAAGTTCTCCTAAAGGCTAACACATTTGATGATCTGCTATATTGAAGCAAAGATACATGGGCGAGCAAATGAAAAGTAGTACGACAACAAGGGGTCATAAATAAGGGATGCTTATGTATAGTCGTGAAAACATCACTGTACAACAAATGAAACCAATAATTAATAATTAATATAAATTAAAACAATAAATACAAATTAATATATGAATAATCTTACTCATGAAATGCTCGTGGATCCCTTAAAACATCAATAAGCAATCTAAAATCATTAATTTGATTCATTTCGAGACAATATCAGTTGTTAAAAATGTTGTGTAAAACACGTGCAATATTATTATGGATAAACCGAAGATCTAGTCCCATATTGTCATCACATAATCTTGTGATTTTTCCTCTACTGTTCACCATTGCTACATTATCCATACCAAAATCCATCTTCTAGCTTCTTTGATGATACCAAGTATTGAATAGCTTCAAACATGTCACCCGATAGGAAATATTAACTAAATAAAAATATATAAAATAAAAAAACTTTAAAAAGTAAATAAAATGTTTATTACAAAAATACCGTAGAATTGATATCAATTCTTGGTTAAGTCTATGTCCGATTATAAGTTGGTGTTGTTGGATCCAATCATGTAGGCTAATGTGGTGCTCAAAAACAATTATACGCTGTCCAAATTCTACATAACTATGATAGCCATCCAAAACATACTGCTTATCCAAAGTTTCTGCAATATCATAGGAACAAAATTCACTATCATTTGGATGCACTGTTTTCAAAGTCACCAACCTAAAGTAGTTTCTTTTTCCATCTACTTCATATATATTGTCATTAATATGTATGACATTATAGTATTTGATAGTGCTACGAATGTTAAACTTGTTATTAATACCAATCATTCGTAAAAAAAAATATAGTATTTTTTTTCACAATCTATCTACTGCACATTAAGACTCTCAAAGTGTTAGAAAAGTTAATAAAAAAAAATTGGCATAAGTTTGATGTATGCAACACTTATTATCAGTCAAATTTATGTGAAATGCTACTAGCATATGGAGTACAATCCCAAGAAAACCAAGCCAAAGGGGTCAGAAATAAGGGATGCTTATGTATGGTCGTGAAAACATCACTGTATAACAAATGAAACCAACAATTAAGAATTAATATAAATTAAAACAATAAATAAAACTTAAAATATGAATAATCTTACTCATGAAATGCTCGTGGATACCTTAAAATATCAATAACCAAACTGAAATCAGTAGTTTTATTCATTTCGAGCCCATAGCAGTCGTTCAAAAATTCGTGCAAGACACGTTCAATATTATTATGGATAAACTAAAGATCTAGTCCGATATTATCATCACATGACCTTGTGATTTTCCCTTTACCGTTCACCACTACTACATTATCCATACCAAATCCATCGTCCAACTTCTTTGATGATACCAAGTATTGAATAGCTTCAAACATATCACCAGATAGGAAATCTTAACTAAATAAAAATATATAAAATAAAAAAACATTAAAAAGTAAATAAAATATTTATTACAAAAATACCATAGAATTGAAATCAATTATTGCTTAAGTCTATGTCCGATTACAAGTTTGTGTTGTCGTATCCAATCTTGTAGGCTGATGTGGAGTTAAAAAACAATTATACGTTGTCCAAAGTTTACAAAATTATGATAGCCAGTTAACACATACTGCTTATCCAAAGTTCCTGCAATATCATAGGAACGAAATTCTCTGTCCTTTAGATGCACTGTTTTGAAAGTCACCAATCTAAAATAGTTTTACTTTTGCTTTTGCTTCATATATATTGTCCTTAATATGTTTGAAATTATAGTAGCTGATAGTGCTACAGACGTTAAACCTGTCATTAATATCAATCATTCGTAAAAAAATATATACTAATTTTTTTCACAATTTATCCACTGCACATTGAGACTCTTAAGGTGTTAGAAAAGTTAATAAAAAAATGGCATAAATATGTTGAATGCAACACTTTCTATTGATCAAATTTATGTGAAATGATAGTACCATATGGAATACCATCCTAAAAAAACCAAGCAAAAGAAGCTTTCATTCTTTGTCTAAAACTTGAGCATTTCCCTACATTACATAAACACATATATCTTTTAGATTTATATAAAAAAAATTAATGTATAAATAGAACAGAAATAAATTAAACTTGCCATGACATCATGAGCTACAAGATTTCGCATGAAAACAAAAAATGACCAAGGGTAATTTGAATAATGAGAACTTGGCCATGCCAAAACCCTTTTCAATTCTTGGCTATAATTTGGTCTATTATTATTTTTAACCCATTGGGTCCATGAAAAACTAATACATGGATATCCTGCAGAAATATTTGCCAAAGTCCTCCTAATGGGCAACATGTTTGATGATCTGCTATATTGAAGTAGAGATACGTGGGCGAGTAAACGAAAAGTAGTACGATAAGAAGGGGTCATCAATAAGGGATGCTTATGCATTGTCGTGAAAACATCATTGTACAACAAATAAAACCAACAATTAATAATTAATATAAATTCAAAAAATAAATAAAAATTAATATATGAATAATCTTACTCATGAAATGCTCGTGGATCCCTTAAAACATCAATAAGCAATCTGTAATCATTAGTTTGATTCATTTCGAGCCCATAGCAGTCGTTCAAAAAGTCGTGCAAGACACCTGCAATATTATTATGGATAAACTGAAGATCTAGTCACATATTGTCATCACATGACCTTGTGATTTTCCCTCTACTATTCACCATTGCTACATTATCCATACCAAATCCATCTTCCAGCTTCTTTGATGATACCAAGTATTGAATAGCTTCAAACATGTCACTGGATATGAAATATTAACTAAATAAAAATATATAAAATAAAAAAACATTAAAAAGTAAATAAAAGATATATTACAAAAATATCGTAGAATTGATATCAATTCTTGCATAAGTTTATGTCTGATTACAAGTTTGTGTTGTTGTATTGATTCGTTCCCATTTGGTGTATCAACTGATTCATGTCCAGCTGGTGTCCCTTGATTTTGGTCCTCAGGGAGTAATCAACAAAATTTATAACCTATTACACCATGAACTAGGGTAGCATAGACAAAGCTACTATAGCATAGTGGCTCTAAGATCGTTCACTGAGATGGGTTTTCACTTCACAATTGATATTAATTCAAAGATGAATTGGTGTCTTTTCATTTCAAGGTTAGCTTTAAAAGAAAACATAAAGATGTTTGAGTAAAAAAGGTTTGGTTTTAAACTAACCAAAAATAGTAACTGATTTTACTTACAAAGAAAAGTGTTTCTTGGAGTTTAGATCACTAGGCTCAGGTTCCTTGTACAAAAAGGAAGTTCCGGTCACTTGTTTCTTTTCCTCGCATTGGGGATTTAACATATAGTTATTTTCCGAATCGGTGTGGTACAGATGCTTCCCTTTAATGGGTTTAAACACTAAATCCCTCGCACTAATGCATCTTGCAATGGCTCATACCTCTCACCTAGCACTTGCCATTCAAGGTGATCCGGAGAAGGTGGAACATCACCCGGCCAGAATTCCGGATATGGGATATCCGAAGAAGATGGAACGTCGCAAGGGTGACCGTCTGCGTGTGCATGGTGTAGGGACCCCTCCCCCTGATGACACGGAGCACAAATTGCTATCTGGAGCAACTCCATCCTGATTCCCCAAGAGGACACGTGACGCACTCCCCTATCTGGACTCCCTTAGGGAGAAGCACATGGCACTCGTGATCATCACACCTGGACGATAGCATATCCTATCCGGATATGTTGTCCGGATCATTGACTAAAGTGCACAAGCCTTGCTACATCATTCCGACAGTCTGCCCATACTCCTTGCATTCCGTATTTGCTTATGGCAAAGGACTTCAAAGCTTCGGTTCTTCATGTTTCTAAGCTTTCCATTGCTTTGCCATGGATTCCAAAGAACTCACCTCAATCTCGGATTGCTTTGGTGATAAAAAAGCTATCAAAACACCAAAACTTAACACAATTTGATTAGAATTGATTGCAAGGGTCCTTAATATGTTAATTGGGTTAAAAGGTGATAACTACTACTCAAAAGTGTTTAAAAGAGTTAATTACAAGCTATGAAATAACACTTTTTGAGTAGTAATCATGTATCCAATATTGTAGGTTGATGTGGAGTTAATAAACAATTATACGTTGTCCAGATTTTACAAAACTATGATAGCCAGCTCACATATACTGCTTATCTAAAGTTCCCGCAATATCATAGGAACGAAGTTCTCTATTGTTTGGATGCACTACTTTCAAAGTCACCAACATAAAATAGTTTCCTTTTGCTTTTGCTTCATATATATTGTCTTTAATATGTCTGGCAATATAGTAGCTGATAGTGCAACAAACGTTGAACCTGTCATTAATATCAATCATTCGTAGAAAAATATATACTAATTTTTGTCACAATCTATCCACTGCACATTGAGACTCTCAAGGTGTTAGAAAAGTGAATAAAAAAATGGCATAAGTATGTTGAATGAAACACTTTCTATTAATCAAATTTATGTGAAATGATAGTACCATATGGAATACCATCCCCAAAAAAACCCAGCAAAAGAAGGTTTAACTATTTGACTAAAACTTAAGCATTTTCCTACATTACATAAACATATATATATATTTTAGATTTATAAATAAAAAAAATAATGTACAAATAAAAAAAAAAAATTAAACTTGCCACGACATCATGACCTACAAGATTTCCCATGAAAACAAAAAATGACCAAGGGTAATTTGAATAATGAGACTTGGCCACGCCAAAACCCTTTTCAAATCTTGGCTATAATATGGTCTATTATTATTTTTAACCCATTGGGTCCATGAAAAATTAATACATGGATATCCTATAGAAATATTTGCTAAAGTCCTCCTAAAGGCCAATAGGTTAGATGATCTGCTATATTGAAGTAGAGATACGTGGGCGAGCAAACGAAAAGTAGTACAACAAGAAGGGGTCATAGATAAGGGATGCTTATGTATAGTCGTAAAAACATCATTGTACAACAAATAAAACCAAGAATTAATAATTAATATAAATTAAACAATAAATAAAAATTAATATATTAATAATCTTCCTCATGAAATGCTCGTGGATCCTTTAAAACATCAATAAGCAATTTGAAATCATTAGTTTGATTCATTTCGAGCCCATAGCAGTCATTCAAAAAGTCGTGCATGACACGTGCAATATTATTATGGATAAATTGAAGATCTAGTCCCATACTGTCATCACATGACCTTGTGATTTTCCCTCTACCGTTCACTGCTGCTACATTATCCATACCAAATCCATCTTCCAGCTTCTTTGATAATACCAAGTATTGAATAGCTTGAAACATGTCAAATGTCTGATTACAATTTGGTGTTGTCATATCCAATATTGTAGGCTGATGTGGAGTTAAAAAACAAATATACGTTGTCCAAATTTTACAAAACTATGATGGTCAGCTAACACATATTGCTTATCCAAAGTTCCCGCAATATCATAAGGACGAAATTCTCTATTATTTGGATGCACTATTTTCAAATTCACTAACCTAAAATAGTTTCCTTTTGCTTCTGTTTCATATATACTGTCTTTAATATGTTTGACATTATAGTAGCTGATAGTGCTACGGACATTAAACCTGTCATTAATATCGATAATTCGTAAAAAAATATATAGCAATTTTTTTCACAATCTATCCACTACACATTGAGATTCTGAATATGTTAGAAAAGTTAATAAAAAAAATAAAAAAATGGCATAAGTATGTTGTATGTAACACTTACTCTCAATCAAATTTATGTGAAATGCTAGTAGCATATCGAATACCATCCCAAGAAAACCAAGCCAAAGAAGGTTTAACTCTTTGTCTAAAACTTGAGCATTTCCCTATACTACATTAACACATACATCTTTTAGATTTATAAAAAAAATAATAATGTATAAATAAATCAGAAATAAATTAAAATTGTCACGATATCATGAGGTACAAGATTCTCCATGAAGAAAAAACACGACCAACGGTAATTTGAATAATGAGAACTTGGTCATGCCAAAATCCTTTTCAATTCTTGGTTATAATTTGGTATATTATTATTTTTCACCCATTGGGTCCATGAAGAGCTAATACATGGATATTCTACAGAAATATTTTCCAAAGTCCTCCTAAAGGCCAATACGTTTGATGATATACTCTATTGATGCAGAGATACGTGGGCGAGTAAACCAAAAGTAGTACGGCAAGAAGGGGTGATAAATAAGGGATGCTTATGTATGGTCGTGAAAACATCAGTGTACAACAAATAAAACGAACAATTAATAATTAATATAAATTAAAACAATAAATAACAATTAATATATGAATAATCTAACTCATCAAATGGTTGTGGATCCCTCAAAACATCAATAAGCAATCTGAAATCATTAGTTTGATTCATTTCGAGCCCATAACAGTTGTTCAAAATGTCGTGTAACACACGTGTAATATTATTATGGATAAACTGAAGATCTAGTCCCATATTATCATCACATAATCTTGTAATTTTCCCTCTACCGTATACCACTTCTACCTTATCCATACTAAATTAATCTTCTAGCTTCTTTGATGACACAAAGATTGAATAGCTTCAAACATGTTACCATATAAAATAAAAAACGTTAAAAAGTAAATAAAGTATTTATTACAAAATACTATAGAATTGATATCAATTCTTACTTAAGTATAGGTCCGATTACAAGTTGGTGTTGTCGTATCCAATATTGTAGGGTGATGTGGAGTTAAAAAACAATTATACGTTGTCCAGATTTTACAAAACTATGATAGCCAGCTAAAACATACTTCTTATCCAAAGTTCCTGCAATATCATAGGGACGAAATTCTCTACTATTTGGATGCACCTTTTTCAAAGTCACTAATCTAAAATAGTTTCATTTTGCTTCTGATTCATATATATTGTCTTTAATATGTTTAACATTATAGTAGCTGATAGTGCTATGAATGTTAAACCTTTCATTAATATGAAGAATTCATAAAAAAAATATATAGTAATTTTTTTCACAATCTATCCACTGCACATTGAGACTTTGAATGTGTTAGAAAAGTTAATAAAAAAAAAAGGCATAAGTATGTTGTATGTAACACTTAATCTTAATCAAATTTATGTGAAATGCTAGTAGCATATCAAATACCATCCTAAGAAAACCTACCAAAGAAGGTTTAACTCTTCGTCTAAAACTTGAGCATTTCCCTACATTACATTAACACATACATCTTTTCAATTTATTAATAAAACATAAATAAATTAAACTTGCCACCACATCATGAGATACAAGATTCCCCATGAAGAAAAAAAATGACCAAGGGTAATTTGAATAATGAGAACTTGGCCATGCTAAAACCTTACTCATGAAATGCTCGTGAATCCCTTAAAACATCAATAAGTAATCTGAAATCATTAGTTTTATTCATTTCGAGCCCATAGCAGTCATTCAAAAAGTCATGCAAGACACGTGAAATATTATTATGGATAAACTGAAGATATAATCCCATATTGTCATTACATGACCTTGTGATTTTCCCTCTACCGTTCAGCACTGCTACATTATCCATACCAAATCCATCTTCTAGCGTCTTTGATGACACCAAGTATTGAATAGCTTCAAACATGTCACCGGATAGGAAATCTTAACTAAATAAAAATATATAAAATAAAAAAACATTAAAAAGTAAATAAAATATTTATTACAAAAATATCGTAGAATTGATATCAATTCTAGGTTAAGTATATGTTCGATTACAAGTTTGTGTTGTCATATCCAATGTTGTAGGCTGATGTGGAGTTAAAAAACAATTATACGTTGTCCAAATTTTACAAAACTATGATAGGCAGCTAACACATACTGCTTATCCAAAGTTCCTGCAATATAATAGGAACGAAGTTCTTTGTCGTTTGGATGCGTTGTTTTCAAAGTCACCAACCTAAAATAGTTACTTTTTGCTTCAACTTCATATATATTGTCTTTAATATGTTTGATATTATAGTAGCTGATAGTGCTACAGACATTAAACTTGTCATTAATATCAATCATTCGTAAAAAAGTACATATTAATTTTTTTCACGATCTATCCACTGCACATTGAGACTCTCAAGGTGTTAGAAAAGTTAATTAAAAAAAAATGGCATAAGTATGTTGAATGCAACACTTTTTGTTAATCAAATTTATGTGAAATGATAGTACCATATGGAATACCATCCCAAAAATTATGGGTCTTCCAAAGGTTTGAGTTGAGATTGACTTAGGTACTCTCACGGGATCTTAGGATTGCTCATGCACTATGTTATAAGGACACACACTTTGGTCTTGCATTTGTGTGGGTGATGAAATTTGCAAAACAATGCCTAGTCATAATCAACATGCAAAAACTTGTCTTCCAACTTTGCCTTCATCTCAACCTATATATTGATCCATGGGCCTCCCATTCTTTCATGAGAGCAAACTTGAAATAGGCAAAACAACAAGGTATAGGGAATGATGTGCATCTGAAGCCACTCAACCAACACAGCAGACTCACTCAACATTGCTAATCACAGAATTAATCAACAAGATTAAGCCAAATGCTTGATTGGAATTGATAAATCACTATACTCTAAGATCAAAGTTGAAAACTTGCAAATAAATTTCTGTTTGTTTTCAAACATATATTATTTTTTTGATTTATTCTCATTAAAATTTATAAAATATTACGAGAAGCATTGACTTCAAAATTTTCCCACATATTTGGCCAATATTTTAACAAAATACAACTTAGTTTATAAAATCAACTAATGTACTTCCTAAAATAAGGAAATTTATTACAAGATATACCAAATAGGGTACAACTTTCATATGTTTATATATGTACTTGACTAACCATTTCATCTTGGTTTCCATTTGGCAATGACATGGCTACCATTTTGGCACTACATATATTATTCCAAATATTTTAGGATGCGGGTTGTTTCAAAATAAACTTCTAACTTTAACTTATGTTGTAGGTGTTTCAAGTATAAGCAAGAAAAACTGCAATTGTCACTCATATCCCCAACCAAAAGCAATATAAAACATATGTAATAAAATAATTACTTTGGAAAAAATATCAATCACATAACTCAAAGTCGAAGAAATCACACTCAGAAATGCACACCTTTTCACAGAGGTCACAAGATCACCATATAAACTGAACTATTATATGGATCAAGGGCTCCACTTGCCCAACTGACAAGTACCAATAAACATACGATAACCCATCACTCCATTGAGTCATTAATCACATAAAAAAACAAGCTAAAACATTGATAAGCACCAGAATAACATTCCACTCATTCCACGAAATCATTATTACCTCAAAAGACTAGAACAATGATCAATTTAATTAAGTGATCACAAGTCAAAGATAAATAAGATAACACTTCCAAAGATGAACTAGGCTCTTCATAATACCATCCATCTTAGTCCAGAAAATTTACTAAGGGAGATCTTATAGCTCCTACACAGCAAGATATACATATAAGAATGGAAGGAAGCTGCCAAGTAAGAGACCCTTGGCAAAGACTAGATCTAGCTTACAATGCAATCATATGTAAAGACGTGGAATTTTCAGAGTATTAAGGAAAACATAAATTTGCCTTAAACATTAATGAGAGAAACTTTGATGTAATGATATGTTCTACACTCACGTAAGAGGTACATGTTTAGAAAGAACTCTAAGTTAAACCCAATCAACTTTAAGATACAGAGGTATGGATGATAGATGGTAACAATATGAAGAATTACAATAGTAATTTTAACATATTGGCAAACTTCATCTTTAATAGTATTGGGACTGTAATGGCAAATCAATCCATGTCATCAAATAAAGCCAAAATAGCAGTTTTTAGTCAATCGATTTAAAATAGAAAACTTGGTAATGAGTTGGAAAGTCCAAGATGCAGATTTTGTGGGAGAGCAAACATGGGCATTGAATTTGGCGGCACCCACAAAAAAAGCATGTACCATCAGTTAGGATAAAGAGATAAATAAAGAGTGAATAATAGTTAGAATCTTACAAAACAAGAAAAAAAGCTTTTTTTTTTTGCAAATAAAAAGAAAATGACTTTTACTATTAAGCTAAAATCATGCAAGAGTAGCCAAATCTTCCACAAAAGGAAATAGTTAGGATCTTTGAACTGGAAGTAAAAAGGGCTTCATATTTGGTCACACTTAACAAAGAACTTTTGAATTATGAAGGAAAAAAAATGCATCTTGACTCTTAAGGACAACAACCTCACAATCATATAGGAGTTGCATAAGAAAACATGTCATCCATGGTGTGAGGTATATAAGCCCATGTCATCCATGGATCAAGTTCATCAATAACTTATGACAATTTCAAACTACTACTCTTTTTAGTAATAAGATTCCTTCTCCTCATTTTCCTATGCCCATTAGGTTCCATGTCCTAGCAACCAGAAAAGAATAAGTTTCTCATTATAGTCATGAATGATAATTAGAATCATTCGAGAAAATGATGAATAAAAAATATAACCACATGTGTTCCTGAGGAGGGAGTTTATCCTTGATTGCCCAACAACAAAATCAATAGAAGTAAGTAGAAAATAAACCAAATTGCAAAGTTCATAGGACTCGCACAGTAGCAGATCAAGACCTAGAAGGCTGAGTACCAATAGGCCACATATTATTCTAGGCAGATGAGAATAAGCAAAAATAGAACCTTAAAGAGAACAATTGTCCTTGTTCATTTGAAATGAATGAAGAGAAGATGATAAAGATACCTATTGTGCTATATGTAATGGCAGGATCCAAAATAACAAGGAATTACTTCAAACAACTTCTATAATATAATCTAACTCTTTTGAAACCCTCCATCCAAAACTGCTAGTACAAGATATTAGCATAAACAAAAAGCTAAGCAAAATGAATTCCGGTAAAATTCTCATAGTGTATGGCTTTCATTCCCATGAAGATGAAAGTTCAATCCAACATGGAATTACTAAAAATCATGAAGTACATAGAATGCAAAGTGTTCAGGAAATAGAGGAAAAATGACCACGTATAACTAACTGCACATGTGGAACAAATGAAGTTCCAAAACCATTCTTATTTCCAAAATATGATTAGATAACCCGTTGAGATGAAACTCTAAGATACCACCATCTTTAGACACCTAAGATAAGAAGTTGAATTTAAGAAATGTGTGGATTTAGGAATAAAATTGCTACCATAAGCTTCTAGTTAATGACTTCACCTAATGCAGTGTTCTATGATAAGTTAGAATAGGAATCTAGTAAGTGTCAAGTTTTGTGATTTACAACAAAATAATACACAAGTAACACAACAAAATAAGAAGATAATTGGAATATGCATCACAATATTTTAATGTTTTTTTATAAAGTATTAATTTAAACAGTTAAATTTTACTTACATACGCATAACAGAATCAAAAGAAAAAAACTGGCATAAGTATATTGAATGCAACACTTACTATTAATCAAATTTATGTGAAATGCTAGTAGTATATGGAATACCATCTCAAGAAAACTAGGCCAAAGAAGGTTCAATTCTTCGACTAAAACTTGACCATTTCCCAACATTACACAAACACATATATCTTTTAGATTTATAAAACTAAATAATATATAAATAAAAAGAAATTAATTAAACTTACCATGGCAACCTGAGCTACAAGATTTCCCATGAAGACAAAAAATAACCAAGGGTAATTTGAATAATGAGAACTTGGCTATGCCAAAACACTTTTCAATTCTTGGCTATAATTTGGTCTATTATTATTTTTCACCCATTGGATCCATGAAGAGCTAATACATGGATATCTCGTAGAAATATGTGCCAAAGTCCTCCTAAAGGCTAACACATTTGATGATCTGCTATATTGAAGCAGAGATACGTAGGCGAGCAAACGAAAAGTAGTACGACAACAAGGGGTCATAAATAAGGGATTCTTATATATGGTCATGAAAACATCACTGAACAAAAAAAGAAACAATAATTAATAATTAATATAAATTAAAACAATAAAAAAAATTAATATATGAATAATCTTACTCATGGAATGCTCGTGGATCCCTTAAAACATCAATAAGCAATCTAAAATCATTAATTTGATTCATATCGAGACAATATCAATTGTTAAAAATATTGTGTAACACACGTGCAATATTATTATGGATAAACTGAAGGTCTAATCCCATATTGTCATCACATAATCTTGTGATTTTCCCTCTACCGTTCACCACTACTACATTATCCATACAAAATCCATCTTCTAGCTTTTTTTATGATACCAAGTATTGAATAGCTTCAAACATGTCACCTGATAGGAAATATTAACTAAATAAAAATATATAAAATAAAAAAACATTAAAAAGTAAATAAAATGTTTATTACATAAATACCGTAGAATTGATATCAATTCTTGGTTAAGTTTATGTCCGATTACAAGTTGGTGTTGTTGGATCCAATCATGTAGGCTAATGTGGTGCTAAAAAACAATTATATGCTGTCCAGATTCAAATAACTATGAGAGCCATCCAAAACATACTGCTTATCCAAAGTTTCTGCAATATCATAGGAACAAAATTCTCTATCATTTGGATGCATTGTTTTCAAAGTCACCAACCTAAAGTAGTTTCCTTTCCCATCTACTTCATATATATTGTCTTTTATATGTATGAAATTATAGTATTTGATAGTGCTATGGACGTTAAACTTGTCATTAATATCAAGCATTCGTAAAAATAAAATATAGTATTTTTTTTCACAATCTATCCACTGCACATTGAGACTCTCAATGTGTTAGAAAAGTTAATAAAAAGAAAAATTGGCATAAGTATCCTGTATGCAACACTTACTATTAATCAAATTTATGTGAAATGCTAGTAGCATATGGAATACCATCCCAAGAAAACTAGACTAAAGGGGTCATAAATAAGGGATGCTTATGTATGGTCGTGAAAACATAACTATACAACAAATGAAACCAATAATTAATAATTAATATAAATTAAAACAATAAATAAAATTAATATATGAATAATCTTACTCATGAAATGCTCATGGATTCCTTAAAACATCATTAAGCAATCTGAAATCATTAGTTTGATTCATTTCTAGCCCATAGTAGTTGTTTAAATAGTCGTGCAAGATACGTGCAATATTATTATGGATAAACTGAAGATCTAGTCCCATATTGTAATCACATGATCTTGTGATTTTCCCTCTACCATTCACCACTGCTACATTATCCATACCAAATCCATCTTCCAGCTTCTTTGATGATACCAAGTATTGAATAGCTTCAAACATGTCACCCGATAGAAAATGTTAACTAAATAAAAATAAATAAAATAAAAAAACTTTAAAAAGTAAATAAAATGTTTATTACAAAAATACTGTAGAATTGATATCAATTCTTGGTTAAGTCTATGTCCGATTGCAAGTTGGTGTTATTGGATCCAATCTTGTAGGCTAATGTAGTGTTCAAAAACAATTATACGCTGTCCAGATTCTACATAACTATGATAGCCAGCCAACAGATACGACTTATCCAAGGTTTCCGCAATAACATAGGATCAAAATGCTCTGTCATTTGGATGCATTGTTTTCAAAGTCACCAACCTAAAATAGTTTCCTTTTGCTTCTGCTTCATATATATTGTATTTAATATGTTTCACATTATAGTAGCTGATAGTGCTATGGACATTAAACCTATCATTAATATCAATAATTCATAAAAAAATATATAGTAATTTTGTTCACAATCTATCCACTGCACATTGAGACTCTCAATATGTTAGAAAAGTTAATAAAAAAAATAAAAAAATGGCATAAGTATGTTGTATGTAACACTTACTCTCAATCAAATTTATGTGAAATGCTAGTAGCATATCAAACACCATCCCAAGAAAACCAAGCCAAAGAAGGTTTAACTCTTCGTCTAAAACTTAAGCATTTCCATATACTACATTAACACATACATCTTTTAGATTTATAAAAAAAAATGTATAAATATATTAGAAAAATAAATTAAAATTGCCACGACATCAAGAGCTACAAGATTCCCCATGAAGAAAAAAAATGACAAATGGTAATGTGAATAATGAGAACTTGGCCATGCCAAAATCCTTTTCAATTCTTGACTATAATTTGGTCTATTATTATTTTTCACCCATTGGGTCCATGAAGAGCTAATACATGGATATCCTGCACAAATATGTGCCAAAGTCCTCCTAAAGGCCAACACGTTTGATGATATGCTATATTGAAGCAGAGATACGTGGGCGAGCAAACGAAAACTAGTACAACAATAAGGGGTCATAAATAATGGATGTTTATGTATGGTCGTGAAAACATCAATGTACAACAAATAAACTCAATAATTAATAATTAATATAAATTAAAACAATAAATAAAAATTAATATATGAATAATCTTACTCATGAAATGCTTGTGGATCCCTTAAAACATCAATAAGCAATCTGAAATCATTAGTTTGATTCATTTCGAGCCCATAGCAGTTGTTCAGCATGTCGTGTAACACACGTGCAATATTATTATGGATAAACTAAAGATCTAGTCCCATATTGTCAACACATAATCTTGTAAATTTTCCCTCTACCGTTCACCACTACTACATTATCCATACCAAATTTATATTCCAGCTTCTTTGATGACACAAAGTATTGAATAGCTTCAAACATGTTACCGGATAGGAAATATTAACTAAATAAAAAAACGTTAAAAAGTAAATAAAATATTTATTACAAAAATACCGTAGAATTGATATGAATTTTTGCTTAAGTTTATGTCCGATTACAAGTTGGTGTTGTCGTATCCAATATTGTAGACTGATGTGGAGGAAAAAAACAATTATACGTTGTCTAGATTTTACAAAATTATGATAGCCAGCTAACACATACTGCTTATCCAAAGTTTCCGCAATATCATAGGGACGAAATTCTCTGTTATTTGGATTCACCGTTTTCAAAGTCACCAACCTAAAATAGTTTCATTTTGCTTCTGCTTCATATATATTGTCTTTAATATCTTTCACATTATAGTAGCTGATAGTGCTATGGACGTTAAACCTGTCATTAATATCAATAATTCATAAAAAAATATAAAGTTATTTTTTTCAAAATCTATCATTTGCACATTGAGACTCTCAATATGTTAGAAAAGTTAATAAAAAAATAAAAAAATGGCATAAGTATGGGTTATGTAACACTTACTCTCAATCAAATTTATTTGAAATGCTAGTAGCATATCAAATACCATCACAAGAACACCAAGCCAAAGAAGGTTTAACTCTTCGTCTAAATCTTGAGCATTTTCCTATACTACATTAACACATACATTTTTTAGATTTATAAAAAGAAAAAATAATGTATAAATAAATCAGAAATAAATTAAAATTGCTACAACATCAAGAGCTACAAGATTCCCCATGAAAAAAAAAATGACCAATAGTAATTTGAATAATGAGAACTTGGCCATGCCAAAACCCTTTTCAATTCTTGGCTATAATTTGGTATATTATTATTTTTCACCCATTAGGTCCATGAAGAGCTAATACATGGATATCCTAGAGAAATAAGTCCCAAAGTCCTCCTCAAGGCCAACACGTTTGATGATATGCTATATTGAAACAGAGATACGTGGGTGAGCAAATGAAAAGTAGTACGAAAAGAAGGGGTCATAAATAAGGGATGCTTATGTATGGTCGTGAAATCATCAGTGTACAACAAATAAAACCAACCATTAATAATTAATATAAATTAAAACAATAAATAAATATTAATATATGAATAATATTTCTCATGAAATGCTCGTGGATCCCTTAAAACATCAATAAGCAATTTGAAATCATTAGTTTGATTCATTTCGAGCCTATAGCAATTGTTCAAAATGTCGTGTAACACATGTGCAATATTATTATGGATAAACTGAAGATCTAGTCCTATATTGTCATCACATAATCTAGTAATTTTCCCTCTACTGTTCACCACTACTACATTATCCATACCAAATTCATCTTCCAGCTTCTTCGATGACACAAAGTATTGAATAGCTTCAAACATGTTACCGGATAGGAAATATTACCTAACTAAAAATATATAAAATAAAAAAACGTTAAAGAGTTAATAAAATGATTATTACAAAAATACCGTAGAATTGATATCAATTCTTGCTTAACTCTATGTCCGATTACAAGTTGGTGTTGTCGTATCCAATATTGTAGGCCGATGTGGAGTGAAAAAACAATTATACGTTGTCCAGATTTTATAAAACTATGATAGCCAACTGACAACATACTGCTTTTCCAAAGTTCCCGCAATATCTTAGGGATGAAATTCTCTGTTATTTGGATGCACCGTTTTCAAAGTCACCGACCTAAAATAGTTTCCTTTTGCTTTTGCTTGATATGTATTGTCTTTAATATGTTTGACATTATAGTGGCTGATAGTGCTACGAACATTAAACCTGTCATTAATATCAATAATTCGTAAAAAAATATATACTAATTTTTTTCGCAATCTATCCACTACACATTGAGAATCTCAATGTGCTAGAAAAGTTAATAAAAAAAATAAAAAATGGCATTAGTATGTTGTATGTAACACTTACTCTTAATCAAATTTATGTGAAATGCTAGTAGCATATCGAATACCATCCCAAGAAAACCTAGCCAAAGAAGGTTTAACTCTTCGTCTAAACTTGAGCATTTCCCTACACTACATTAACAGATACATCTTTTAGATTTATAAAAAAATAATAATGTATAAATAAATAAAAAAGAAAGTAAAATTGCCATGACATCATGAGCTACAAGACTCCCCATGAAGAAAAAAAATGATCATGGGTAATTTTTTTCACAATCTATCCTTTGCACATTGAGACTCTCAATATGTTAGAAAAGTTAATAATAAAATAAAAAAAATGGCATAAGTATGGGTTATGTAACACTTACTCTCAATCAAATTTATGTGAAATGCTAGTAGCATATCGAATACCATCATAAGAACAACAAGCCAAAGAAGGTTTGACTCTTCGTCTAAAACTTGAGCATTTTCCTATACTACATTAACACATACATCTTTTAGATTTATACAAAAAAAATATATATATATAAATAAATCAGAAATAAATTAAAATTGGCACGACATCATGAACTACAAGATTACCCATGAAGAAAAAAAATGACCAATGGTAATTTGAATAATGAGAACTTGGCCATGCCAAAACCCTTTTCAATTATTGGCTATAATTTGGTCGATTATTATTTTTCACCCATTGGATCCATGAAGAGTTAATACATGGATAGCCTACAGAAATATGTGCCAAAGTCCTCCTAAAGGCCAACACGCTTGATGATATGCTATATCGAAGAAGAGATACGTGGGAGAGCAAACAAAAAGTAGTACGACAAGAAGGGGTCATAAATAAGGGATGCTTATGTATGGTCGTGAAAACATCTCTGTGCAACAAGTAAAACCAACAATTAATAATTAATATAAATTAAAATTAATTTATGAATAATCTTACTCACGAAATGCTCGTGGATCCATTAAAACATCAATAAGTAATCTGAAATCATTAGTTTGATTTATTTCGAGCCCCTAGCAGTTGTTCAAAATGTCGTGTAACACACGTGCAATATTATTATGGATAAACTTAAGATCTAGTCCCATATTATCATCACATAATCTTTTAATTTCCTTCTACCGTTCACCACTGCTACATTATCCATACCAAATCCATCTTCCAGCTTCTTTGATGATACCAAGTATTGAATAGCCTAAAACATGTCACCGGATAGGAAATATTAACTAGCTAAAAATATATAAAATTTAAAAAAAATTAAAAAGTAAATAAAATATGTATTAGAAAAATACCGTAGAATTGATATCAATTCTTGGTTAAGTTTATGTCTGATTCCAAGTCGGTGTTATTGTATGCTATCTTCTAGGCTGATGTGGAGTTAAAAAAATATTATACGTTGTCCATATTTTACAAAACTATAATTGCCAGCTAACACATACTACTTATCCAAAGTTCCCACAATATCATAGGAACGAAATTCTCTGTTATTTGGATGCACCGTTTTAAAAGTCACCAACCTAAAATAGTTTCCTTTTGCTTCTGCTTCATATATGTTGTCTTTAATATGTTTGACATTATAGTAGCTGATAGTGCTACGGACATTAAACCTTTCATTAATATCAATAATTCGTAAAAACATATATAGTATTTTTTTTCACACTCTATCCACTGCACATTGAGACTCTCAATATGATAGAAAAGTTAATAAAAAAATTTAAAAAAAATGGCATAAGTGTGTTGTATGTAACACTTACTGTTCATCAAATTTATGTGAAATGCTAGTATCATATAGAATACCTTCCCAAGAAAACCAAGCCAAAGAAGGTTTAACTCTTCGTAAAAAACTTGAGCATTTCCCTACATTACATTAACACATACATCTTTTAGATTTATAAAAAAAAAAGAATAATGTATAAATAAAACATAAATAAATTAAACTTGCCATGACCTCATGAGCTATAAGATCCACATGAAGAAAAAAAATGACCAAGGGTAATTTGAATAATGAGAACTTGGCCATATGAAAACCCTTTTCAATTCTTGGCTATAATTTGGTATATTATTATTTTCATTCATTGGGTCCATGAAGAGCTAATATATGGATATCCTGAGGAAATATGTGCCAAATTTCTCTTAAAGGCCAACACTTTTGATGATATGCTATATTGAAGCAGAGATACGTGGGTGAGCAAACGAAAAGTACTACAGCAAGAAGGGGTCATAAATAAGGGATGCTTATGTGTGGTCATGAAAACATCAATGTAAACCAAATAAAACCAACAATTAATAATTAATATAAATTAAAATAATAAATAAAAATTAATATATGAATAATCTTACTTATGAAATGCTCGTGAATCCTTTAAAACATCAATAAGCAATCTAAAATCATTAGTTTGATTCATTTCGAGCCCATAACAGTGGTTCAAAAAGTCGTGCAAGACACCTGCAATATTATTATGGATAAACCGAAGATCTAGTGCCATATTGTCATCAAATGACCTTGTGATTTTCCGTCTACCGTTCACCACTACTACATTATCCATACCAAATCCATCTTCCAGCTTCTTTGATGATACCAAGTATTGAATAGCTTCAAACATGTCACTGGATAGGAAATATTAACTAAATAAAAATATATAAAATAAAAAAACATTAAAAAGTAAATAAAAAATGTATTACAAAAATACTGTAGAATCGATATCAATTCTTGGTTAAGTCTATGTTCAATTACAAGTCGGTGTTGTCGTATCCAATCTTGTAGGCTGATGTGGAGTTAAAAAAATATTATATGTTTCTAGATTTTAAAAAACTATGATTGCCAGCTAACACATATCATAGGAATGAAATTCTCTGTTATTTGGATACGTCGTTTTCAAAGTTACCAACCTAAAATAGTTTCCTTTTGCTTTTGCTTCATATATATTGTTTTTAATATGTTTCACATTATAGTAGCTGATAGTGCTATGGACGTTAAACCTGTCATTAATATCAATAATTCGTAGAAAAATATATAGTAATTTTTTTCATAATCTATCAACTGCACATTGAGACTCTCAATGTGTTAGAAAAGTTTATAAAAAAAAATAAAAATATGGTATAAGTATTTGTATGTAACACTTACTCTTAATCAAATTTATGTGAAATGCTAGTAGCATATCGAATACAATCTTAAGAAAACCTAGCCAAAGAAGGTTTAACTCTTCGTCTAAAACTTTAGAATTTCCCTCAGTACATTAACACATACATCTTTTAGATTTATAAACAAAAATAGTGCATCAATAAATCAGAAATGAAGTAAAATTTCCACGACATCATGAGCTACACGATTCTCCATGAAGAAAAAAAAAACCAAGGGTAATTTGAATAATGAGAACTTGGGCATGCCAAAACCCTTTTCAATTATTGGCTATAATTTGGTCTATTATTAATTTTCACCCATTGGGTCTATGAAGAGCTAATATATGGATATCCTACAAAGTGCCAAAGTTCTCCTAAAGGCCAACAATTAATAATTAATTTAAATTAAAACAATAAATAAAAATTAATATATGAATAATCTTACTCATGAAATGCTCGTGGATCCCTTAAAACATCAATAAGCAATTTGAAATCATAGTTTGATTCATTTCAAGCCCATAATAGTGGTTCAAAAAGTCGTGCAAGACACGTGCAATATTATAATGGATAAACTGAAGATCTAGTCCCATATTGTCATCAAATGACCTTGTGATTTTCCGTTTACCGTTCACCACTGCTACATTATCCATACCAAATCCATCTTCCAGCTTCTTTGATGATACCAAGTATTGAATAACTTCAAACATGTCACCGGATAGGAAATATTAACTAAATAAAAATATATAAAATAAAAAAATATTAAAAAGTAAATAAAATATTTATTACCAAAACACCGTAGAACTGATATCAATTCTTGCTTAAGTCTATGTCCGATTACAAGTTGGTGTTGTCGTATCCAATGTTGTAGGCTGATGTGGAATTAAAAAACAATTATACGTTGTCTAGATTTTACAAAACTATGATTGCCAGCTAACACATATTGCTTATCCAAAATTCTCGGAATATCATAGGAACAGAATTCTCTGTTATTTGGATACACCATTTTCAAAGTCGCCAACCTAAAATAGTTTCCTTTTGCTTTTGCTTCATATATATTGTCTTTAATATGTTTGATATTATAGTAGCTGATAGTTCTACGAACGTTAAACTTGTCATTAATATCAATAATTCATAGAAAAATGTATAGTAATTTTTTTCATAATCTATCCACTGCACATTCATACTCTCAATGTGTTAGAAAAGTTAATAAAAAAATAAAAAGATTACATAAGTATGTTGTATGTAACACTTACTGTTAATCAAATTTATGTGGAATGCTAGTGTAATTTGAATAATGAGAACTTCGCCATGCCAAAACCCTTTTCAATTATTGGCTATAATTTGGTTTATTATCATTTTTCATCCATTAGGTCCATGAAGAGCTAATACATGGATATCCTGCTGAAATATGTGCCAAAGTCCTCCTAAAGGCCCACACGTTTGATGATCTGATATATTGAAGTAGAGATACGTGGGCGAGCAAACGAAAAATAGGTTGGCAGAAGGGGTCATAAATAAGGGATGCTTATGTATGGTCGTGAAAACATCACTGTAAATCAAATAAAACCAACCATTAATAATTAATATAAATTAAAACAATAAATAAAAATTAATATATGAATAATCTTAATCATTAAATGCTCGTGGATCCCTTAAAACATCAAAAAGCAATTTGAAATCATTAGTTCGATTCATTTCGAGCCGATAGCAGTCGTTCAAAAAGTCGTGAAAGACACGTGCAATACTATTATGCATAAACTGAAGATCTAGTCTCATATTGTCATCACATGACCTTGTGATTTTCCCTCTACTGTTCACCACTGCTACATTATCCATACTAAATCCATCTTCCAGCTTCTTTGATGATACCAAGTATCGAATAGCTTCAAACATGTCACCGGATAGGAAATATTAACTAAATAAAAATATATAAAATAAAAAAACATTAAAAAGTAAATAAAATATGTAATATAAAAATACCGTAGAATTGATATCAATTCTTGGTTAAGTTTATGTTCGATTACAAGTTGGTGTTGTCGTATCCAATCTTGTAGGCTGATGTGGAGTTAAAAAAAATATTATAAGTACTCCAGATTTTACAAAACTATGATTGCCAGCTAACAAATACTGTTTATCCAAAGTTCCCGCAATGTCATAGGAACAAAATTCTCTATTATTTAGATGCACCATTTTCAAAGTCACAAACTTAAAATAGTTTCCTTTTGCTTCTGCTTCATATCTATTGTCTTTAATATGTTTGACATTATAGTAGCTGATAATGCTACGGACGTTAAACCTGTCATTAATATCAATAATTCATAAAAAAATACATATTAAATTTTTTTCACAATCTATCCGCTGCACATTGAGACTCTCAATGTGTTAGAAAAGTTAATAAAAAAAATGGCATAAGTATGTTGTATGTAACACTTACTGTAAATAAAATTTATGTGATATGCTAGTAGCATATCGAATACCATCCCAAGAAAACCTAGCCAAGGAAGGTTTAACTCTTTGTCTAAAACTTCAGCATTTCCCTACATCACATTAACACATACATCTTTTAGATTTATAAAAGAAAATAATGTATAAATAAATCATAAATAAATTAAACGTGCCACGTCATCATGAGCTACAAGATTCCCTATGAAGAAAAAAAAATGACCAAGGGTAATTTGAATAATGAGAACTTGGCCATGCCCAAACCCTTTTCAATTCTTGGCTATAATTTGGCCTATTATTATTTTTCACCCATTGGGTTCACGAAGAGCTAATACATGGATATCCTGTAGAAATATGTGCCAAAGTCCTCCTAAAGGCCAACACGTTTGATGGTATGCTATATTGAAGTAGATATACGTGGGCGAGCAAACGAAAAGTAGTACGACAAGAAGGAGTCATAAATAAGGGATGCTTATGTATAGTCGTGAAAACATCATTGTACAAAAAATAAAACCAACAATTAATAATTAATATAAATTAAAAAAATAAATAAAAATTAATATATGAAAAATCTTACTCATGAAATGCTCGTGGATCCGTTAAAACATCAATAACCAATCTGAAATAATTAGTTTCATTCATTTCGAGCCCATAGCAGTCGTTCAAAAAATTGTGCAAGACACGTGCAATATTATTATGGATAAACTGAAGATCTAGTCCCATATTGTCATCACATGACCTTGTGATTTTCCCTCTACCGTTCACCATTGCTACATTATATATACGAAATCCATCTTCCAACTTCTTTCATGATACCAAGTATTGAATAGTTTCAAACATGTCACAGGATAGAAAATATTCACAAAATAAAAATATATAAAATAAAAAAAATTAAAAGGTAAATAAAATATTTATTACAAAAATACCGTACAATTGATATCAATTCTTGCTTAATTCTATGTCCGATTACAAGTTGGTGTTGTCGTATCCAATATTGTAGGCTGAGGTGGAGTTAAAAAACAATTATACGTTGTCCAAATTTTACAAAATTATGATATCCAACTAACACATACTGCTTATCCAAAGTTCCCGCAATATCTTTGGAACGAAATTCTCTATTTTTTTGACGCACCGTTTTCAAAGTCACCAAACTAAAATAGTTTCCTTTTGCTTTTTCTTCATATATATTGTCTTTAATATGTTCGACATTATAGTAGCTGATAGTCCTACGGACGTTAAACCTGTCATTAATATCAATAATTTGTAAAAAAATATAAAGTAATTTTTTTCACAATCTATCCAGTGCACATTGAGACTCTTAATGTGTTAGAAAAGTTAATAAAAAAAAATGGCATAAGTATGTTGAATGCAACACTTTCTATTAATCAAATTTATGTGAAATGATAGTACCTTATGTTATACCATCCTAAAAAAACACAGCAAAAGAAGGTTTAACTCTTCGTTTAAAACTTGAGCATTTTCCTACATTACATAAACATGTATATCTTTTAGATTTATAAAAAAAATAATGTATAAATAAAACAGAAATAAATTAAACTTGCCACGACATCATGGGCTACAAGATTTCGCATGAAAACAAAAAATGACCAAGGGTAATTTGAATAATGAGAACTTGGCCATGCCAAAACCCTTTTCAATTCTTGGCTATAATATAGTCTATTATTATTTTTACCCCAATGGGTTCATGAAAAACTAATACATGAATATCCTGCAGAAATATTAGCCAAAGTCCTCCTAAAGGCCAAGACATTTGATGATCTGCTATATTGAAGTAGAGATACGTGGGCGAGCAAACGAAAAGTAGTACGACAAGAAGGAGTCATAAATAAGGGATGCTTATGTATAGTCATGAAAACATCATTGTACAACAAATAAAACCAACAATTAATAATTAATATAAATTAAAACAATAAATAAAAATTAATATATGAATAATCTTACTCATGAAATGCTCATGGATCCGTTAAAACATCAATAACCAATCTGAAATAATTAGTTTGATTCATTTCGAGCCCATAGCAGTCGTTCAAAAAATCGTGCAAGACACGTGCAATATTATTATGGATAAACTGAAGATCTAGTCCCATATTGTCATCACATGACCTTGTGATTTTCCCTCTACCGTTCACCATTGCTACATTATATATACGAAATCCATCTTCCAACTTCTTTCATGATACCAAGTATTGAATAGTTTCAAACATGTCATAGGATAGAAAATATTCACTAAATAAAAATATATAAAATAAAAAAAATTAAAAGTAAATAAAATATTTATTACAAAAATACCGTAGAATTGATATACATTCTTGTTTAATTCTATGTCCGATTACAAGTTGGTGTTGTCGTATCCAATATTGTAGGCTGAGGTGGAGTTAAAAAACAATTATACGTTGTCCAGATTTTATAAAACTATGATAACCAACTAACACATACTGCTTATCCAAAGTTCCCGCAATATCATTGGAACGAAATTCTCTATTTTTTTGACGCACCGTTTTCAAAGTCACCAAACTAAAATAGTTTCCTTTTGCTTTTGCTTCATATATATTGTCTTTAATATGTTCGACATTATAGTAGTTGATAGTCCTACGGACGTGATACTTGTCATTAATATCAAGAATTTGTAAAAAAATATATAGTAAGTTTTTTTCACAATCTATCCAGTGCACATTGAGACTCTTAATGTGTTAGAAAAGTTAATAAAAAAAATGGCATAAGTATGTTGAATGCAACACTTTCTATTAATCAAATTTATGTGAAATGATAGTACCTTTTGGAATACCATCCTAAAAAAACACAACAAAAGAAGGTTTAACTGTTCGTTTAAAACTTGAGCATTTCCCTACATTACATAAACATATATATCTTTTAGATTTATAAAAAAAATAATGTATAAATAAAACAGAAATAAATTAAACTTGCCATGGCATCATGGGCTACAAGATTTCGCATGAAAACAAAAAATGACCAAGGGTAATTTGAATAATGAGAACTTGGCCATGCCAAAACCCTTTTCAATTCTTGCCTATAATTTGGTCTATTATTATTTTTCACCCATTGGGTTCACGAAGAGCTAATACATGGATATCCTGTAGAAATATGTGCCAAAGTCCTCCTAAAGGCCAACACGTTTGATGGTATGCTATATTGAAGAAGAGATACGTGGGCGAGCAAACGAAAAGTAGTACGACAAGAAGGAGTCATAAATAAGGGATGCTTATGTATAGTCATGAAAACATCATTGTACAAAAAATAAAACCAACAATTAATAATTAATATAAATTAAAACAATAAATAAAAATTAATATATGAATAATCTTACTCATGAAATGCTCGTGGATCCGTTAAAACATCAATAACCAATCTGAAAGCATTAGTTTGATTCATTTTGAGCCCATAGCAGTCGTTCAAAAAATCGTGCAAGACACGTGCCATATTATTATGGATAAACTGAAGATCTAGTCCCATATTGTCATCACATGACCTTGTGATTTTCCCTTTACTGTTCACCACTGCTACATTATATATACGAAATCCATCTTCCAACTTCTTTGATGATACCAAGTATTGAATAGTTTCAAACATGTCACCGGATAGGAAATACTATCTAAATAAAAATATATAAAATAAAAAAACATTAAAAGGTAAATAAAATATTTCTTACAAAAACACCGTAGAATTGATGTCAATTCTTGCTTAAGTCTATGTTTGATTACAAGTTGGTGTTGTCGTATCCAATGTTGTAGGCTGATGTGGAATTAAAAAACAATTATACTTTGTCCAGATTTTACAAAACTATGATAGCCATCTAACACATATTGCTTATCCAAAGTTCCAGCAATATCATAGGGACGAAATTCTCTGTTATTTCGATGCACCATTTTCAAAGTGATTACTACTCAAAAAGTGCTATTTTATAGCTTTTAATTAACTCTTTTAAACACTTTTGAGTAGTAGCTATTACCTTTTAACTCAATTGACATGTTAAGGACCCTTGCAATCGTTTCTAATCAAATTATGTTAAGTTTTGGTGTTTTTGATAGCTTTTTAATCACCAAAGCAATCCAAGATTGAGGAGAGTTCTATAGAATCCAGGGCAAATTAAATGGAAGCTCCTTTACAAGAAGAATCCAAGCTTTAGAGCTTCATAGTCCTTTGCCCAAAGTAAATCAAGAATGCAAGGAGGGGAAACAAAGAGAGAAATCTAACATGAAGAAATTCAAGAGGACCGCAACTCTTAGACACATTTCGAGCACTTTCTGGAGTCCATTTTATGCATACCATATGTCATTTCGAAGCTCGGGAAGTCAGGAGTCCAATGCTTCAAACGGTGCACAAAGCTGAAATGAAGAAGTTATGGCCATTGGAAGCAAATCGCAACAAGTTGAAAGGCAATTTCGCAAGCTGCGAAATCACAAAGTGCTAGTTGCGAAATCAGCCTTTTTATGCGAAATGGAGACTTTCAGCTTGCGAGATTTCGCAGCCCATGTTGCATGCTGCGAAATCCACCTAAGTGCTTTTTGATATTTGCAACAGACTCTTTTAGATTTTTTTCTTCAGATATTTGTTGTTTAAATCCCCATTTTCTCCTTGTAATCCACCAATCATAGGATTCCTTAGTTAGTAAGTAAGAAGAAAGGGTGAATAACCTCATATATATATTTGGTAATTTTTTTTTACACAGGACATCTCGAGAGCTTGTTCTTAGAGACCAACTTTTTGTATAGTTTTGAAGGAAGTAATACATAGAGCTTTGCTCTAACTTACCTACTCGCTTTGATTGTATTTTTCTGACTAGCCAAACAAGCACTGAGGATGTTTCCTCAAAGAATGAGTGGCTAAGCTTTTTTTCTCTTGGAGTTAAGGAAGCTGGGTAAGGTGCCGAATGCAAAAATTGGAAGTTTTGTTGTTTTAGCTTTTAATGAAGAGAAAGTGTGTCTCGTTAATGGTTTCTATGTTTTTAGTTAACTTAAAATGCCTTAAAATCACCTGGGCCGACACTTGGTAAGGCAAGTGATCTCTGTCCATTGAGATGCACTAGTTTATCTCTTGCGAGCCTTTGGGAGGTGGTTCAAAGGTAGGATTTTCTAGAATAGCCAACACTTGGTAAGCTTTTAGACTCTAAGAAGACATCCATTAGTTATCTCTTACAAGCTTTTGAAGGGTAATCCAAGGTTAAGGATCACCTTGAATGGAAAATGCTAGGTGAGAGGCACGAGCCATTACAAGATGAATTAGTGAGAGGGATTTAGTGTTTGAATCCATAAAAGGGAAACATCTGTACCACACCGGTTCAAGAAATAACTATATGTTAAATCCCCAATGCGAGGAAAAGATTCAAGTGACCAGAACTCCCTTTTTTGTAATAAGAACCTGAGCTCAATGATCCAAAAACTCCAAGAAACACTTTTCTTTATAAGTAATTTCAGTTACTATTTTTGGTTAGCTTAAAACCAACCCTTTTTCAACCAAAGATTATGTTTTCTTTTAAAGTTAACATTGAAATGAAAAAACACTAATTCAACTTTGAATTAATATCAGTTGTAAATTGAAAACCATTCCCAGTGAACGATCCTAGAGCCACTATGCTATGCTAGCTGAGGCTATCCTAGTACATGGTGAAATAGGTTATAAATTTTGTTGATTACTCCCGTCTGAGGACCGAAATCAAGGTATACCAGTTGATTGAGCACCAATCAACAGGACATACACCAGCTGGGCACGGAATCACAAAGTCGCCAACCTAAAATAGTTTCCTTTTGCTTCTGCTTCATATATATTGTCTTTAATATGTTTGACATTATAATAGCTCATTGTGCTACGAACGTTAAACTTGTTATTAATATCAACAATTCGTAAAAAAATATATAATAATTTTTTTCACAATCTATCCACTGCACATTGAGACTCTCAAGGTGTTGGAAATATTAATAAAACAAATGCCATAAGTATGTTGAATGCAACACTTTCTATTAATCAAATTGATGTGAAATAAGAATACCATATGGAATACCATCCGAAAAAAACCAAGCAAAAGAAGGTTTAACTATTCGTCTAAAACTTGAGCATTTCCCCACATTACATAAACACATATATCTTTTAGGTTTATAAAAAAAAAAAAAAATGTGTAAATAAAACATAAATAAATTAAACTTTTCATGGCATCATGAGCTACAAGATTTCCCATGAAAACAAAAAAATAACCAAGGGTAATTTGAATAATGAGAACTTGGCCATGCCAAAACCATTTTCAATTCTTCACTATCATTTGGTCTATTATTATTTTTAACCCATTGGGTTCGTGAAAAATTAATACATGGATATCTTGCAGAAATATTTGCCAAAAAATAGTTTCCTTTTGCTTCTACTTCATCTATATTGTCTTTAATATGTTTGACATTATAGTAGCTGATAGTACTACAGATGTTAAACCTATCATTAATAACAATAATTCGTAAAAAGATATATAGTAATTTTTTTTCCAATCTATCCACTACACATTGAGACTCTCAATGTGTTAGAAAAGTTAATAAAACAATAAAAAAAAGTGGCATAAGTATGTTGTATGTAACACTTACTCTTAATCAAATTTATGTGAAATGCTAGTGCCATATCAAATACCATCCCAAGGAAACCAAGCCAAAGACGGTTTAACTCTTCCTCTAAAACTTGAGCATTTCCCTACATTACATTAACACATACATCTTTTAGATTTATAAAAAAAAATAATGTACAAATAAAACAAAAATAAATTAAAGTTGCCTCGACATCATGAGCTACAAGATTCCCCATGAAGAAAAAATTGACCAAGGGTAATTTGAATAATGAGAACTTGGCCATGCCAAAACCCTTTTCAATTCTTGGCTATAATTTGGTGTATTTTTATTTTTCATCCATTGGGTCCATGAAGAGCTAATACATGGATATCCTGCGGAAATATGTGCCAAAGTCCTCCTAAAGGCCCACACGTTTGATGATTTGCTATATTGAAGCAGAGATACGTGGGCGAGCAAAAGAAAAGTAGTACGACAAGAAGGGGTCATAAATAAGGGATGCTTATGTATGGTCGTGGAAACATCATTATACAACAAATAAAACCAAAAATTAATAATTAATATAAATTAAAACAATAAATAAAATTAATATATGAATAATCTTACTCATGAAATGCTCGTGGATCCCTTAAAACATCAATAAGCAATCTGAAATCATTAGTTTGATTCACTTCGAGCCCATAGCAGTTGTTCAAAATATCGTGTAACACACGTGCAATATTATTAAGGATAAACTGAAGATCTAGTCCCATATTGTTATCACATAATCTTGTAATTTTCCCTTTACCGTTCACCACTACTACATTATCCATACCAAATGCATCTTCCAGCTTCTTTAATGACACAAAGTATTGAATAGCTTCAAACATGTTACCGGATAGGAAACATTAACTAAATAAAAATATATAAAATAAAAAAATGTTAAAAAGTAAATAAAATATTTATTACAAAATGTCGTAGAATTGATATCAATTCTTGTTTAAGTCTATGTCCGATTACAAGCTGGTGTTGTCGTATCCAATGTTGTAGGCTCATGTGGAGTTAAAAAACAATTTTATGTTGTCCAGATTTTACAAAACTATGATAGCCAGCTAACACACACTGCTTATCCAAAGTTCTCGCAATATCATAGGGACGAAATTCTCTCTTATTTGGATGCACGGTTTTCAAAGTCACCACCCTAAAATAGTTTCCTTTTACTTCTGCTTCATATATATTGTCTTTAATATGTTTGACATTATAGTAGTTGATAGTGCTACGGACGTTAAACTTGTCATTAATATAAATAATTTGTAAACAAAATATATAGTAATTTTTTTCACAATCTATCCACTACACATTGGGACTCTGATTCGTGCCCAATTGGTGTATTAGCTGATTCATGTCCAGCTGGTGCTCCTTGATTGAGGGAGTAATCAACAAAATTTATAGCCTATTAAACCATGAACTAGGGTAGCAAAGACAAAGCTACTATAGCATAGTGGCTCTAGGATCGTTCACTGGGAAGGGTTTTCAACTCATAAATGATACCAATTGAAAGTGAATTGGTGCTTTTTCATTTCAAGGTTAGCTTAAGAAATAAAACACAAACTTTGATTAAAAAGGTTTAGGTTTAAGCTAACGGCAAAGGAAGTAATGGAAATTACTTATGAAGAAAAACATTCCTTGGAGGTTTAGGTTCACAGGGGAGGTTCCTCGTGCAAAAACAGAGCTCCGGTCATTTGGTTCATTTCCTCGCATTAGAGAATTAACATATAGTCAATTCTCTAACCGGTGTTGTACAGATGCATCCTTTAAATGGATTTCAGCTCTAATTCCCTCTCACTGATGCAACTTGCAATGGCTCATGCCTCTCACCTAGCATTTGCCATTCAAGGTGATCTTTAACCTTGGATTACCCGTCAAAAGCTCGCAAGAGATAACTAATGGATGTCTCCTTGGACTCCAAAAGCTTACCAAGTGTTGGCTATTCTAGAAAATCCTACCTTCAAACCACCTACCAAAGGCTCGCAAGAGATAAACTAGTGCATCTCAATGGATGGAGATCACTTGCCTTACCAAGTGTTGGCCTAGGTGATTTAAAGGCGTTTTAAGTTAACTAAAAACATAGAAATCATTAAAGGATCACACTTTCTCTTCATTAATGGCTAAAACCACAAAGCTATTAATTCTTGCACTTGGAACCTTTCCCGACAACCTTAGCTCCAAGGAACTAAAAGTCTAGCCACTCATTCTCTGAGGAAACATCCTCAGAGCTTGTTTGGCTAGTAAGAAAAATTAAATGAATATAAACAATCAAAACAAATAGGTAAGGTAGAGCAAAGGCTCTGTATTTTACTTCCTTCCAAAACTTGTACCCTCGATACAAGATCTTTACAAACTATATATAAGGGGTTATTCACCCTTTGTTCTTAGTTAAAGACTAAGGAATCCTATGATAGGTGGGTTATAAGGAGAGTTTGGGGATTTAGACATCAAATATCTAAAGCAAAATATCTAAAGATAAATATCTAAAGATATCGGTCGCACATATCGGGAAGCTTCAGGAGAACACTGTGGCACTGTGCAAAATGGCTGCGCAATTCTTCAGGTGAGCGCTATTAGAGGATCCGGATATGTATATCCGGAGAAGTTAGAAAGCCCTCCTCTCCCATCCGGCTCCTGAATTCCGGGTGTAAGACATCTGGGTGGAATGGCGGCGGAGTAGAATTCCAGATGGAATTCCTACCAGGTGGAATGTGGGGCAGCCGGATGGAATGTGGCGGCAGCCGGATGTAATTCCTTCTCGGGTGGAATGTGTAGGATCCCATACTCCTTGTATTTTGGATTTGCTTATGGATTCCAAAGAACTTTCCTCAAACTCGGATTGCTTTGGTGATAAAAAAAGCTATCAAAACACCAAAACTTAACACAATTTGATTAGAATTAAATGCAAGGGTCCTTAATATGTTAATTGGGTTAAAATGTGATAACTACTACTAAAAAGTGTTTAAAAGAGTTAATTACAAGCTATGAAATAGTACTTTTTGAGTAGTAATTAGACTCTCAATGTGTTAGAAAAGTTAATAAAAAAAATGGCATAAGTATGTTGTATGTAACACTTACTCTTAATCAAATTTATGTGAAATTCTAGTAGCATATCAAATACCATCCCAAGAAAACCTAGCCAAAGAAGGTTTAACTCTTCATTTAAAACTTTAGCATTTCCTTATAATACATTAACACATACATCTTTTAGATTTATAAAAAAAAAAATAATGCATAAATATAAAGTAAAATTGCCACAACATCAGCTACAATATTCCCCATGAAGAAAAAAACTGACAAAGGGTAATTTGAATAATGAGAACTTGGCCATGCCAAAACCCATTTCAATTCTTGGCTATAATTTGGTCTATTATTATTTTTCACCCATTGGGTCCATGAAGAGCTAATACATGGATATCTAGCAGAAATATGTGCCAAAGTCCTCCTCAAGGCCCATACGTTTGATGATTTGCTATATTGAAGCAGAGATATGTGAGCGAGCAAATGAAAAATTGTATGACAAGAAGGGGTCATAAATAAGGGATGATTATGTATGGTCGTGAAAACATCACTATACAACAAATAAAACAAACAATTAATAATTAAAATAAATAAAAACAATAAATAAAAATCAATATATGAATAATCTTACTCATGAAATGCTTGTGGATCCCCTAAAACATCAATAAGCAATCTGAAATCATTAGTTTGATTTATTTCGAGCCCATAGCAGTTGTTCAAAATGTCATGTAACACACGTGCAATATTATTATGGATAAACTTAAGATCTAGTCCCATATTGTCATTACATAATCTTGTAATTTTCCTCTACCGTTCACCACTGCTACATTATCCATACCAAATCCATCTTCCAGCTTCTTTGATGATACCAAATATTGAATTGCTTCAAACATGTGACCGAATAGGAAATATTAACCAAATAAAAATATATAAAATAAAAAATATGTATTACAAAAATACCGAAGAATTGATATCAATTATTGGTTAAGTCTATGTCTGATTACAAGTTGGTGTTGTCGTATACAATCTTGTAAGCTGATATGGAGTTAAAAAAATATTATACGTTGTCCAGATTTTACAAAACTATGATTGCCAGCTAACACATACTGCTTATCCAAAGTTCCTGCAATATCATAGGAACGAAATTCTCTGTTATTTGGATGCAGCGTTTTCAAAGTCACCGACCTAAAATAGTTTCCTTTTACTTCTGCATCATATATATTGTCTTTAATATGTGTGACATTATAGTAGTCAATACTGCTACGGACATTAATCCTTTCATTAATATCAATAATTCGTAAAAAAATATATAGTAATTTTTTTCACAATCTATCCATTGCACATTGAGACTCTCAATGTGTTAGAAAAGTTAATAAAAAAATAAAAAAAATGAATTAAGTATGTTGTATGTAACACTTACTCTTAATCAATTTTTTTTGAAAATGGTAGTAGCATATCGAATACCATCCCAAGAAAACCTAGCCAAAGAAGGTGTAACTCTTCGTCTAAAACATGAGCATTTTCCTATACTACATTAACACATAAATCTTTTAGATTTATAAAAAAAAATGTATAAATAAATCAGAAATAATGTAAAATTGCCACAACATCATGAGCTACAAGATTCCCCATGAAGAAAAAAAAATGACCAAGGGTAATTTGAATAATGAGAACTTGGCCATGCCAAAACCCTTTTCAATTCTTGGCTATAATTTCGTCTATTATTATTTTGCACCCATTTGGTCCATGAAGAGCTAATACATGGATATCCTATAGAAATATGTGCCAAAGTCCTTCTATAGGCTAACACGTTTGATGATATGCTATATTGAAGCAAAGATACACGGGCGAGCAAACGAAAAGTAGTATAGCAAGAAGGGGTCATAAATAAGGAATGCTTACATATGGTCATGAAAACATCACTGTAGAACAAATCAAACCAACAATTAATAATTAATATAAATTAAAATAATCAATAAAAATAATATATGAATATTCTTACTCATGAAATGCTCGTGGATCCCTTAAAACATCAATAAGCAATCTAAAATCATTAGTTTAATTCATTTCGAGCCCATAACAGTCATTCAAAAAGTCATGCAAGACACGTGCAATATTATCATGGATAAACTAAAGATCTAGTCCCATATAGTCATCACATGACCTTGTGATTTTCCGTCTACCATTCACCATTGCTACATTGTCCATACCAAATCCATCTTCCAACTTCTTTGAAGATACACAGTATTGAATAGCTTCAAACATGTCACCGGATAGGAAATATTAACTAAATAAAAATATATAAAATAAAAAAGCATTAAAAAGTAAATAAAATATGTATTATAAAAATATCGTAGAATCGATATCAATTCTTGGTTAAGTCTATGTCTGATTACAAGTTGGTGTTGTCCTATCCAATCTTGTAGGCTGATGTGGAGTTAAAAAAAATATTATACGTTGTCCAGATTTTACAAAACTATGATTACCAGCTAACACATACCGCTTATCCAAGGTTCTCATAATATCACAGGAACGAAATTCTCTGTTATTTAGATGCACCGTTTTCAAAATCACAAGCCTAAAACAGTTTCCTTTTGCTTCTGCTTTATATATATTGTCTTTAATATGTTTGATATTATAGTAGCTGATAATGCTACGGACGTTAAACCTGTCATTAATATCAATAATTCATAAAAAAAATTATATGTTAAATTTTTTTCACAATCTATCCGCTGCACATTGAGACTCTCAATGTGTTAGAAAAGTTAATAAAAAAAAATGGCATAAGTATGTTATATGTAACACTAACTGTTCATCAAATTTATGTGAAATGCTAGTAGCATATAGAACACCATCCCAAGAAAACCAAGCCAAAGAAGGTTTAACTCTTCGTTTAAAACTTGAGCATTTCCCTACGTTACATTAACACATACATCTTTTAGATTGATAAAAAAAAAATAATGTATAAATAAAACAGAAATAAATTAAACTTGCCACGACATCATGAGCTACAAGATTCCCCATGAAGAAAAAAAATTACCATGGGTAATTTGAATAATGAGAACTTGGCCATGCCAAAACCTATTTCAATTCTTGGCTTTAATTTTGTCTATTATTATTTTTCATCCATTGCGTCCATGAAGAGCTAATACATGGATATCCTACAGAAATATGTGACAATGTCCTCCTAAAGGCCCACACGTTTGATGATCTGCTATATTGAAGCAGAGATACGTGGGCGAGCAAACGAAAAGTAGTACGGCAAGAAGGGGTCATAAATAAGGGATGCTTATGTATAGTCATGAAAACATCATTGTACAATAAATAAAACCAACAATTAGTAATTAATATAAATTAAAACAATAAATAAAATTAATATATGAATAATCTTACTCATGAAATGCTCGTGGATCCCTTAAAACATCAATAAGCAATCTGAAATCATTAGTTTGATTTATTTCGAGCCCATAACAGTTGTTCAAAATATTGTGTAACACATATGCAATATTATTATGGATAAACATAAGATCTAGTCCCATATTGTCATCACATAACTTGTAATTTCCCTCTATCGTTCACCACTGCTACATTATCCATACCATATCCATCTTCTAGCTTCTTTGATGATACCAAGTATTGAATTGCTTCAAACATGTCACCGAATAGGAAATATTAACCAAATAAAATAAAAAACATGAAAAAGTAAATAAAATATGTATTAGAAAAATACCGTAGAATTGATATCAATTCTTGGTTAAGTCTATGTCCGATTACAAGTTGGTGTTGTCGTATCCAATCTTGTAGGCTAATGTGGAGTTAAAAAAATATTATACGTTGTCTAGATTTTACAAAACTATGATTACCAGCTAACACATATCGCTAAAACGAAATTCTCTGTTATTTAGATGCACCGTTTTCAAAGTCACAAGCTTAAAACAATTTCCTTTTGCTGCTGGTTCATATATATTGTCTTTAATATGTTTGATATTCAAGTAACTGATAATGGTACAGACTTTAAACCTGTTATTAATATCAATAATTCATAAAAAAAAATTTAATTTTTTTTTCACAATCTATCCACTGCAAATTGAGACTATGAATGTGTTAGAAAAGTTAATAAAAAAAAAAGGCATAAGTATGTTGTATGTAACATTTACTGTTAATCAAATTTATGTGAAATGCTAGTAGCATATAGAATATCATCCTAAGAAAACCAAGCCAAAGAAGGTTTAACTCTTCGTCTAAAACTTGAGCATTTCCCTACATTACATTAACACATACATCTTTTAGATTTATATAAAAAAAAATAATGTATAAATAAAACAGAAATAAATTAAACTTGTCACGACATCATGAGCTACAAGATTCCCCATGAAGAAAAAAAATGACCAAGGGTAATTTGAATAATGAGAACTTGGCCATGCCAAAACCCTTTTCAATTCTTGGCTATAATTTAGTCTATTATTATTTTTCACCCATTAGGTCCACGAAGAGCCAATACATGGATATCCTGTAGAAATCTGTGCCAAAGTCCTTCTAAAAGCCAACAAGTTTGATGATATGCTATATTGAAGCAGAGATACGTGAGCGAGAAAACGAAAAGTAGTACGACAAGAAGGGGTCATAAATAAGGAATGCTTATGTATGGTCGTGAAAACATCACTGTACAACAAATAAAACCAATAATTAATAATTATTATAAATTAAAACAATAAATAAAAATTAATATATGAAGAATCTTACTCATGAAATGCTCGTGGATCCCTTAAAATATCAATAAGCAATTTGAAATCATTAGTTTGATTCATTTCGAGCCCATATCGGTCGTTCAAAAAGTCGTGCAAGACATGTGCAATATTATTATGGATAAACTGAAGATCTAGTCTCATATTGTCATCACATGACCTTGTGATTTTCCCTCTACCGTTCACCACTGCTACATTATCCATACCAAATCCATCTTCCAGCTTCTTTGATGACACCCAGTATTGAATAGCTTCAAACATGTCACTAGATAGGATTTATTAACTAAATAAAAATATATAAAATAAAAAAACATTAAAGAGTAAATAAAATATGTATTATAAAAATACCATAGAATCGATATCAATTCCTGGATAAGTCTATGTCCGCTTACACGTTGGTGTTGTTGGATCCAATCTCTTAGGCTGATGTGGTGTTCAAAATCAATTATACACTGTCCAGATTCTATATAACTATGATAGCCATCGAAAACATACTGCTTATCCAAAGTTTTTGCAAGAATGAAATTCTCTGTCGTTTGGATGCACAATTTTCAAAGTCACCAACCTAAAATAGTTTCATTTTGCTTCTGTTTCATATATATTATCTTTAATATGTCTGAAATTATAGTAGCTGATAGTGCTACAAACATGAAACTTGTCATTAATATCAATCATTCGTAAAAAAAATATATACTAATTTTTTTCACAATCTATCCACCGCACATTGAGACTCTTAAGGTGTTAGAAAAGTTAATAAAAAAAAATGGCATAAGTATGTTGAATGCAACACTTTCTATTAATCAAATTTGTGTGAAATGATAGTACCATATGGAATACCATTCCAAAAATTATGGGTCTTCCAAAGGTTTGAGTGGAGATTGACTTAGGTACTTTCACAAGATCTTAGGATTGCTCATGCAATGTGTTATAAGCACACACACTTTGGTCTTGCATTTGTGTGGGTGATGAAATTTACAAAACAATGCCTAGTCATAATCAACATGAAAAAACTTGTCTTCCAACTTTGCCTTCATCTCAACCTATATATTGATTCATGGACCTCCCATTCTTTCATGATAGCAAACTTGAAATAGGCAAAACAACAAGGTATAGGGAATGATGTGCATCTGAAGCCACTCAACCAACACAGCAGACTCACTCAACATTGCTAATCGCATAATTAATCAATAAGATTAAGCCAAATGCTTGATTGGAATCGATAAATCACTATACTCTAAGATCAAATTTGAAAACTTGCAAATAACTTTTCTATTTGTTTTCAAACATATATTATTTTTTTCATTTATTCTCATTAAAATTTATAAAATATTACGAGAAGCATTGACTTCAAAATTTTCCCACATATTTGGCCAATATTTTAACAAAATACAACTTAGTCTATAAAATCAACTAATCTACTTCCTAAAATAAGGAAATTTATTACAAGATATACTAAATAGGGTACAACTTTCATATGTTTATATATGTACTTGACTAACCATTTCATCTTGGTTTCCATTTGGCAATGACATGGCTACCATTTTGGCACTACATATATTATACCAAATATTTTAAGATGTAGGTTGTTTCAAAATAAACTTCTAACTTTAACTTATATTGTAGGTGCTTCAAGTAAGCTATAAGTAAGAAAAACTACAATTGTCACTCATATCCCCAACCAAAAGCAATATAAAACATATGTACTAAAATAATTACTTTGGAAAAAATATCAATCACAAAACTCAAAGTCGAAGAAATCACACTCAGAAATGCACACCTTTTCACAGAGGTCACAGATCACCATACGAACTAAACTATTACCTGGATCAAGGGCTCCACTTGCCCAACTGACAAGTACCAATAAACATACGATAACCCATCACTCCATTGAGTCATTAATCACATAAAAAAACAAGCTAAAACATTGATAAGCACTAGAATAACATCCCACTCATTCCACGAAATCATTATTACCTAAAAAGACTAGAACAATGATCAATTTAATTAAGTGATCACAAGTCAAAGTGCAATAAGATAACACTTCCAAACATGAACTAGGCTCTTCATAATACCATCCATGTTAGTCCAAAAAATTTACTGAAGGAGATCTTATAGCTCCTACACAGCAAGATATACATATAAGAATGGAAGGAAGCTGCCAAGTAAGAGACCCTTGGCAAAGACTAGATCTAGCATACAATGCAATCATATGTAAAGACATGGAATTTTCAGAGTATTAAGGAAAACAGAAATTTGCCTTAAAGATTAATGAGAGAAACTTTGATGTAATGATATGTTCTACACTTATGTAAGAGGTACATGTTTAGAAAGAACTCTAAGTTAAACCCAATCAACTTTAAGATACAGAGGTATGGATGATAAATGGTAACAATATGAAGAATTACAATAGTAATTTAGACATATCAACAAACTTCATCTTTAATAGTACTAGGATTGTAATGGCAAATCAATCCATGTCATCAAATAAAGCCAAAAGAGCAATTTCCAATCAATCGATTTAAAATAGCAAACTTGGTAATGAGTTGGAAAGTCCAAGATGCACATTTTATGGGAGAGCAAACATAGGCATTGAATTTGGCGGCACCACAAAAAAAACATGTACCATCAGTTGGGATAAAGAGATAAATAAAGAGTGAATAATAGTTAGTATCTTACAAAGCAAGAATTTTTTTTTTTTTTTTTTTTTTGCAAATAAAAAGAAAATGACTTTTACTATTTAGCTAAAATCATGCAAGAGTAGTCAAATCTTCCACAAAAGGAAATAGTTAGGATCTTTGAACTACTACTCTGTTTAGTAATAAGATTCCTTCTCCTCATTTTCCTATGCCCATTAGGTTCCATGTCCTAGCAACCAGAAAAGGATAAGTTTCTCATTATAATCATGAATGATAATTAGAATCATTCGAGAAAATGATGAATAAAAAATATAACCACATGTGTTCCTGAGGGGGAAGTTTATCCTTGATTGCCCAACAACAAAATCAATAGAAGCAAGTAGAAAATAAACCAAATTTCAAAGTGCATAGGACTTGCACAGTAGCAGATCAGGACCTCGAAGGTTGCGTACCAACAGGCCACATCCTTTTCTAGGCAGATGAGAATAAGCAAAAACAGAACCTTAAAGAGAACAATTGTCCTTGTTCATTTGAAATGAATGAAGAGAAGATGATAAAGATACCTATTGTGTATTATGTAATGGCAAGATCCAAAATAACAAGGAATTACTTCAAACAACTTCTACAATATAATCTAACTCTCTTGAAACCCTCCATCCAAAACTGCTAGTAAAAGATATTAGCAGAAACAAAAAGCTAAGCAAAATCAATTCCAGTAAAATTCTCTTAGTGTGTGGCTTTCATTCCCATGAAGATGAAAGTTCAATCCAACATGGAATTACTAAAAATCATGAAGTACATTGAATGCAAAGTGTTTAGGAAATAGAGGAAAAATGACCACGTATAACTAACTGCACACATAGAACAAATGAAGTTCCAAAACCATTCTTATTTCCAAAATATGATTAGATAACTCGTTGAGATGAAACTCTAAGATACCACCATCTTCAGACACCTACGATAAGAAGTTGAATTTAAGAAATGTGTGGATTTAGGAATAAAATTGCTACCATAAGCTTCTAGCTAATGACTTCACATAATGCAGTGTTCTATGATAAGTTAGAATAGAAATCTAGTAAGTGTAAAGTTTTGGGATTTACAACAAAATAATACACAAGTAACACCACTAAATAAGAAGATAATTGGAATATGCATCACAATATTTTAATGTTTTTTTATAAAGTATTAATTCAAACAGTTGAATTTTACTTACATACGCATAACATAATCAAAAGAAAAAAACTGGCATAAGTATATTGAATGCAACACTTACTATTAATCAAATTTATGTGAAATGCTAGTAGCATATGGAATACCATCCCAAGAAAACCAAGCTAAAGAAGGTTCAATTCTTCGTCTGAAACTTGAGAATTTCCCAACATTACATTAACACATATATCTTTTAGATTTATAAAACTAAATAATATATAAATAAAATAGAAATTAATTAAACTTACCATGGCATCATGAGCTACAAGATTTCCCATTAAGAAAAAAAATAACCAAGGGTAATTTGAATAATGAGAACTTGGCTATGCTAAATCCCTTTTCAATTCTTGGCTATAATTTAGTCTATTATTATTTTTCACCCACTGGGTCCATGAAAAGCTAATACATGGATATCTTGTAGAAATATGTGCCAAAGTTCTCCTAAAGGCTAACACATTTGATGATCTGCTATATTGAAGCAAAGATACATGGGCGAGCAAATGAAAAGTAGTACGACAACAAGGGGTCATAAATAAGGGATGCTTATGTATAGTCGTGAAAACATCACTGTACAACAAATGAAACCAATAATTAATAATTAATATAAATTAAAACAATAAATACAAATTAATATATGAATAATCTTACTCATGAAATGCTCGTGGATCCCTTAAAACATCAATAAGCAATCTAAAATCATTAATTTGATTCATTTCGAGACAATATCAGTTGTTAAAAATGTTGTGTAAAACACGTGCAATATTATTATGGATAAACCGAAGATCTAGTCCCATATTGTCATCACATAATCTTGTGATTTTTCCTCTACTGTTCACCATTGCTACATTATCCATACCAAAATCCATCTTCTAGCTTCTTTGATGATACCAAGTATTGAATAGCTTCAAACATGTCACCCGATAGGAAATATTAACTAAATAAAAATATATAAAATAAAAAAAACTTTAAAAAGTAAATAAAATGTTTATTACAAAAATACCGTAGAATTGATATCAATTCTTGGTTAAGTCTATGTCCGATTATAAGTTGGTGTTGTTGGATCCAATCATGTAGGCTAATGTGGTGCTCAAAAACAATTATACGCTGTCCAAATTCTACATAACTATGATAGCCATCCAAAACATACTGCTTATCCAAAGTTTCTGCAATATCATAGGAACAAAATTCACTATCATTTGGATGCACTGTTTTCAAAGTCACCAACCTAAAGTAGTTTCTTTTTCCATCTACTTCATATATATTGTCATTAATATGTATGACATTATAGTATTTGATAGTGCTACGAATGTTAAACTTGTTATTAATACCAATCATTCGTAAAAAAAAATATAGTATTTTTTTTCACAATCTATCTACTGCACATTAAGACTCTCAAAGTGTTAGAAAAGTTAATAAAAAAAAATTGGCATAAGTTTGATGTATGCAACACTTATTATCAGTCAAATTTATGTGAAATGCTACTAGCATATGGAGTACAATCCCAAGAAAACCAAGCCAAAGGGGTCAGAAATAAGGGATGCTTATGTATGGTCGTGAAAACATCACTGTATAACAAATGAAACCAACAATTAAGAATTAATATAAATTAAAACAATAAATAAAACTTAAAATATGAATAATCTTACTCATGAAATGCTCGTGGATACCTTAAAATATCAATAACCAAACTGAAATCAGTAGTTTTATTCATTTCGAGCCCATAGCAGTCGTTCAAAAATTCGTGCAAGACACGTTCAATATTATTATGGATAAACTAAAGATCTAGTCCGATATTATCATCACATGACCTTGTGATTTTCCCTTTACCGTTCACCACTACTACATTATCCATACCAAATCCATCGTCCAACTTCTTTGATGATACCAAGTATTGAATAGCTTCAAACATATCACCAGATAGGAAATCTTAACTAAATAAAAATATATAAAATAAAAAAACATTAAAAAGTAAATAAAATATTTATTACAAAAATACCATAGAATTGAAATCAATTATTGCTTAAGTCAATGTCCGATTACAAGTTTGTGTTGTCGTATCCAATCTTGTAGGCTGATGTGGAGTTAAAAAAAAATTATACGTTGTCCAAAGTTTACAAAATTATGATAGCCAGTTAACACATACTGCTTATCCAAAGTTCCTGCAATATCATAGGAACGAAATTCTCTGTCCTTTAGATGCACTGTTTTGAAAGTCACCAATCTAAAATAGTTTTACTTTTGCTTTTGCTTCATATATATTGTCCTTAATATGTTTGAAATTATAGTAGCTGATAGTGCTACAGACGTTAAACCTGTCATTAATATCAATCATTCGTAAAAAAATATATACTAATTTTTTTCACAATTTATCCACTGCACATTGAGACTCTTAAGGTGTTAGAAAAGTTAATAAAAAAATGGCATAAATATGTTGAATGCAACACTTTCTATTGATCAAATTTATGTGAAATGATAGTACCATATGGAATACCATCCTAAAAAAACCAAGCAAAAGAAGCTTTCATTCTTTGTCTAAAACTTGAGCATTTCCCTACATTACATAAACACATATATCTTTTAGATTTATATAAAAAAAATTAATGTATAAATAGAACAGAAATAAATTAAACTTGCCATGACATCATGAGCTACAAGATTTCGCATGAAAACAAAAAATGACCAAGGGTAATTTGAATAATGAGAACTTGGCCATGCCAAAACCCTTTTCAATTCTTGGCTATAATTTGGTCTATTATTATTTTTAACCCATTGGGTCCATGAAAAACTAATACATGGATATCCTGCAGAAATATTTGCCAAAGTCCTCCTAATGGGCAACATGTTTGATGATCTGCTATATTGAAGTAGAGATACGTGGGCGAGTAAACGAAAAGTAGTACGATAAGAAGGGGTCATCAATAAGGGATGCTTATGCATTGTCGTGAAAACATCATTGTACAACAAATAAAACCAATAATTAATAATTAATATAAATTCAAAAAATAAATAAAAATTAATATATGAATAATCTTACTCATGAAATGCTCGTGGATCCCTTAAAACATCAATAAGCAATCTGTAATCATTAGTTTGATTCATTTCGAGCCCATAGCAGTCGTTCAAAAAGTCGTGCAAGACACCTGCAATATTATTATGGATAAACTGAAGATCTAGTCACATATTGTCATCACATGACCTTGTGATTTTCCCTCTACTATTCACCATTGCTACATTATCCATACCAAATCCATCTTCCAGCTTCTTTGATGATACCAAGTATTGAATAGCTTCAAACATGTCACTGGATATGAAATATTAACTAAATAAAAATATATAAAATAAAAAAACATTAAAAAGTAAATAAAAGATATATTACAAAAATATCGTAGAATTGATATCAATTCTTGCATAAGTTTATGTCTGATTACAAGTTTGTGTTGTTGTATTGATTCGTTCCCATTTGGTGTATCAACTGATTCATGTCCAGCTGGTGTCCCTTGATTTTGGTCCTCAGGGAGTAATCAACAAAATTTATAACCTATTACACCATGAACTAGGGTAGCATAGACAAAGCTACTATAGCATAGTGGCTCTAAGATCGTTCACTGAGATGGGTTTTCACTTCACAATTGATATTAATTCAAAGATGAATTGGTGTCTTTTCATTTCAAGGTTAGCTTTAAAAGAAAACATAAAGATGTTTGAGTAAAAAAGGTTTGGTTTTAAACTAACCAAAAATAGTAACTGATTTTACTTACAAAGAAAAGTGTTTCTTGGAGTTTAGATCACTAGGCTCAGGTTCCTTGTACAAAAAGGAAGTTCCGGTCACTTGTTTCTTTTCCTCGCATTGGGGATTTAACATATAGTTATTTTCCGAATCGGTGTGGTACAGATGCTTCCCTTTAATGGGTTTAAACACTAAATCCCTCGCACTAATGCATCTTGCAATGGCTCATACCTCTCACCTAGCACTTGCCATTCAAGGTGATCCGGAGAAGGTGGAACATCACCCGGCCAGAATTCCGGATATGGGATATCCGAAGAAGATGGAACGTCGCAAGGGTGACCGTCTGCGTGTGCATGGTGTAGGGACCCCTCCCCCTGATGACACGGAGCACAAATTGCTATCTGGAGCAACTCCATCCTGATTCCCCAAGAGGACACGTGACGCACTCCCCTATCTGGACTCCCTTAGGGAGAAGCACATGGCACTCGTGATCATCACACCTGGACGATAGCATATCCTATCCGGATATGTTGTCCGGATCATTGACTAAAGTGCACAAGCCTTGCTACATCATTCCGACAGTCTGCCCATACTCCTTGCATTCCGTATTTGCTTATGGCAAAGGACTTCAAAGCTTCGGTTCTTCATGTTTCTAAGCTTTCCATTGCTTTGCCATGGATTCCAAAGAACTCACCTCAATCTCGGATTGCTTTGGTGATAAAAAAGCTATCAAAACACCAAAACTTAACACAATTTGATTAGAATTGATTGCAAGGGTCCTTAATATGTTAATTGGGTTAAAAGGTGATAACTACTACTCAAAAGTGTTTAAAAGAGTTAATTACAAGCTATGAAATAACACTTTTTGAGTAGTAATCATGTATCCAATATTGTAGGCTGATGTGGAGTTAATAAACAATTATACGTTGTCCAGATTTTACAAAACTATGATAGCCAGCTCACATATACTGCTTATCTAAAGTTCCCGCAATATCATAGGAACGAAGTTCTCTATTGTTTGGATGCACTACTTTCAAAGTCACCAACATAAAATAGTTTCCTTTTGCTTTTGCTTCATATATATTGTCTTTAATATGTCTGGCAATATAGTAGCTGATAGTGCAACAAACGTTGAACCTGTCATTAATATCAATCATTCGTAGAAAAATATATACTAATTTTTGTCACAATCTATCCACTGCACATTGAGACTCTCAAGGTGTTAGAAAAGTGAATAAAAAAATGGCATAAGTATGTTGAATGAAACACTTTCTATTAATCAAATTTATGTGAAATGATAGTACCATATGGAATACCATCCCCAAAAAAACCCAGCAAAAGAAGGTTTAACTATTTGACTAAAACTTAAGCATTTTCCTACATTACATAAACATATATATATATTTTAGATTTATAAATAAAAAAAATAATGTACAAATAAAAAAAAAAAATTAAACTTGCCACGACATCATGACCTACAAGATTTCCCATGAAAACAAAAAATGACCAAGGGTAATTTGAATAATGAGACTTGGCCACGCCAAAACCCTTTTCAAATCTTGGCTATAATATGGTCTATTATTATTTTTAACCCATTGGGTCCATGAAAAATTAATACATGGATATCCTATAGAAATATTTGCTAAAGTCCTCCTAAAGGCCAATAGGTTAGATGATCTGCTATATTGAAGTAGAGATACGTGGGCGAGCAAACGAAAAGTAGTACAACAAGAAGGGGTCATAGATAAGGGATGCTTATGTATAGTCGTAAAAACATCATTGTACAACAAATAAAACCAAGAATTAATAATTAATATAAATTAAATAATAAATAAAAATTAATATATTAATAATCTTCCTCATGAAATGCTCGTGGATCCTTTAAAACATCAATAAGCAATTTGAAATCATTAGTTTGATTCATTTCGAGCCCATAGCAGTCATTCAAAAAGTCGTGCATGACACGTGCAATATTATTATGGATAAATCGAAGATCTAGTCCCATACTGTCATCACATGACCTTGTGATTTTCCCTCTACCGTTCACTGCTGCTACATTATCCATACCAAATCCATCTTCCAGCTTCTTTGATAATACCAAGTATTGAATAGCTTGAAACATGTCAAATGTCTGATTACAATTTGGTGTTGTCATATCCAATATTGTAGGCTGATGTGGAGTTAAAAAACAAATATACGTTGTCCAAATTTTACAAAACTATGATGGTCAGCTAACACATATTGCTTATCCAAAGTTCCCGCAATATCATAAGGACGAAATTCTCTATTATTTGGATGCACTATTTTCAAATTCACTAACCTAAAATAGTTTCCTTTTGCTTCTGTTTCATATATACTGTCTTTAATATGTTTGACATTATAGTAGCTGATAGTGCTACGGACATTAAACCTGTCATTAATATCGATAATTCGTAAAAAAATATATAGCAATTTTTTTCACAATCTATCCACTACACATTGAGATTCTGAATATGTTAGAAAAGTTAATAAAAAAAATAAAAAAATGGCATAAGTATGTTGTATGTAACACTTACTCTCAATCAAATTTATGTGAAATGCTAGTAGCATATCGAATACCATCCCAAGAAAACCAAGCCAAAGAAGGTTTAACTCTTTGTCTAAAACTTGAGCATTTCCCTATACTACATTAACACATACATCTTTTAGATTTATAAAAAAAATAATAATGTATAAATAAATCAGAAATAAATTAAAATTGTCACGATATCATGAGGTACAAGATTCTCCATGAAGAAAAAACACGACCAACGGTAATTTGAATAATGAGAACTTGGTCATGCCAAAATCCTTTTCAATTCTTGGTTATAATTTGGTATATTATTATTTTTCACCCATTGGGTCCATGAAGAGCTAATACATGGATATTCTACAGAAATATTTTCCAAAGTCCTCCTAAAGGCCAATACGTTTGATGATATGCTCTATTGATGCAGAGATACGTGGGCGAGTAAACCAAAAGTAGTACGGCAAGAAGGGGTGATAAATAAGGGATGCTTATGTATGGTCGTGAAAACATCAGTGTACAACAAATAAAACGAACAATTAATAATTAATATAAATTAAAACAATAAATAACAATTAATATATGAATAATCTAACTCATCAAATGGTTGTGGATCCCTCAAAACATCAATAAGCAATCTGAAATCATTAGTTTGATTCATTTCGAGCCCATAACAGTTGTTCAAAATGTCGTGTAACACACGTGTAATATTATTATGGATAAACTGAAGATCTAGTCCCATATTATCATCACATAATCTTGTAATTTTCCCTCTACCGTATACCACTTCTACCTTATCCATACTAAATTAATCTTCTAGCTTCTTTGATGACACAAAGATTGAATAGCTTCAAACATGTTACCATATAAAATAAAAAACGTTAAAAAGTAAATAAAGTATTTATTACAAAATACTATAGAATTGATATCAATTCTTACTTAAGTATAGGTCCGATTACAAGTTGGTGTTGTCGTATCCAATATTGTAGGGTGATGTGGAGTTAAAAAACAATTATACGTTGTCCAGATTTTACAAAACTATGATAGCCAGCTAAAACATACTTCTTATCCAAAGTTCCTGCAATATCATAGGGACGAAATTCTCTGCTATTTGGATGCACCTTTTTCAAAGTCACTAATCTAAAATAGTTTCATTTTGCTTCTGATTCATATATATTGTCTTTAATATGTTTAACATTATAGTAGCTGATAGTGCTATGAATGTTAAACCTTTCATTAATATGAAGAATTCATAAAAAACATATATAGTAATTTTTTTCACAATCTATCCACTGCACATTGAGACTTTGAATGTGTTAGAAAAGTTAATAAAAAAAAAAAGGCATAAGTATGTTGTATGTAACACTTAATCTTAATCAAATTTATGTGAAATGCTAGTAGCATATCAAATACCATCCTAAGAAAACCTACCAAAGAAGGTTTAACTCTTCGTCTAAAACTTGAGCATTTCCCTACATTACATTAACACATACATCTTTTCAATTTATTAATAAAACATAAATAAATTAAACTTGCCACCACATCATGAGATACAAGATTCCCCATGAAGAAAAAAAATGACCAAGGGTAATTTGAATAATGAGAACTTGGCCATGCTAAAACCTTTTTCAATTTTTGGCTGTAATTTGGTCTATTATTATTTTTCACCCATTGGGTCTATGAAGAGCTCATACATGGATATCCTGTAGAATATGTGCCAAAGACCTCCTAAAGGCCAACCGGTTTGATGATATGCTATATCGAAGTAGAGATACGTGGGCGAGCAAACGAAAAGTAGTACGACAAGAAGAGGTCATAAATAAGGAATGCTTATGTATGGTCGTGAAAACATCACTGTACAACAAATAAAACCAACTATTAATATTTAATATAAATTAAAAAAATAAATAAAAATTAATATATAAACAATCTTACTCATGAAATGCTCGTTGATCCCTTAAAACATCAATAAGCACTCTGAAATCATTAGTTTGATTTATTTGGAGCCCATAGCAGTTGTTCAAAATGTCGTGTAACACACGTGCAATATTATTATGGATAAAATTAAGATCTAGTCCCATATTGTCAGTACATAATCTTATAATTTTCTCTCTACCGTTCACCACTGCTACATTATCCATACAAAATCCATCTTCCTGCTTCTTTGATGATACCAAGTATTGAATAGCTTCAAACTTGTCACCGGATAGGAAATATTAACTAAATATAAATATATAAAAAAAAAAAAACTAAAAACTAAATAAAATATGTATTACAAAAATACCGTATAATCGATATCAATTCTTGGTTAACTCTATGTCCAATTACAAGTCGGTGTTGTCGTATCCAATCTTGTAGGCTGATGTGGAGTTAAAAAAATATTATACGTTGTCCAGATTTTACAAAACTATGATTACCAGTTAACACATATTGCTTAACCAAAGTTCCCGCTATATCATAGGAACGAAATTCTCTGTTATTTAGATGCACCGTTTTCAAAGTCACAAGCCTAAAACAGTTACCTTTTGCTTCTGCTTCATATATATTGTCTTTAATATGTTTGATATTATAGTAATTGATAATGCTACAAACTTTAAACCTATTATTAATATCAATAATTCATAAAAAAAATATTAATTTTTTTTTCACAATCTATCCACTGCACATTGAGACTATCAATGCCAACTAACACATACAACTTATCCAAAGTTGCTGCAATATCATAGGAATGAATTTCTCTGTTATTTGGATGCACCGTTTTCAAAGTCACCAACCTAAAATAGTTTCCTTTTGCTTCTGCTTTATACATATTGTCTTTAACATGTTTGACATTATAGTAGCTGATAGTGCTATGGACATTAAATATGTCATTAATATCAATAATTCGTAAAAATATATATAGCAATTTTTTTCACAATCTATCCACTACACATTGAGAGTCTCAATGTGTTAGAAAAGTTAATAAAAAAAATAAAAAAATGGCATAAGTATGTTGTATGTAACACTTATTGTTAATCAAATTTATGTGAAATGCTAGTAGCATATAGAATACCATCCCCAGAAAACCAAGCCAAAGAAGGTTTAACTCTTCGTCTAAAACTTGAGCATTTCCCTACATTACATTCACACATACATCTTTTAGATTTATAAAATAAAGAATAATGTATAAATAAAACAGAAATAAATTAAACTTGTCATGACCTCATGAGCTAGAAGATTCCCCATGAAGAAAAAAAATGACCAAGGGTAATTTGAATAATGAGAACTTGGCCATGCTAAAACTCTTTTCAATTCTTGCCTATAATTCGGTATATTATTATTTTTCATCCATTGGGTCCATGAAGAGCTAATACATGGATATCCTGTGGAAATATGTGTCAAAGTCTTCCTAAAGGGCCACACGTTACATGATCAACTATATTGAAGCAGAGATATGTGGGCGAACAAACGAAAAGTAGTACGACATAAAGGGGTCATATATAAGGGATGCTTATGTATGGTCATGAAAACATCACTGTTCAACAAATAAAACCAACAACTAATATTTAATATAAATTAAAACAATAAATAAAAATTAATATATGAATAATCTTACTCTTGAAATGCTTGTGGATCCCTTAAAACATCAATAAGTAATCTGAAATCATTAGTTTGATTTATTTCAAGCCTATAGCAGTTGTTCAAAATGTCGTGTAACACACGTGCAATATTATTATGGATAAACTTAAGATCTAGTCTCATATTGTCATCACATAATCTTGTCAATTTCCTCTACCGTTCACCACTGCTACATTATCCATACCAAATCCATCTTCCAGTTTCTTTGATGATACCAAGTATTGAATAGCTTCACACATTTCACCAGATAGGAAATATTAACTAGATAAAAATATATAAAATAAAAAAAATTAAAAAGTAAATAAAATATGTATTACAAAAATACTATAGAATTGATGTCAATTCTTGGTTAAGTCTATGTTCCATTACAAGTTGGTGTTGTCGTACCCAATCTTGTAGGCTGATGTGGAGTTAACAAAATATTATACGTTGTCCAGATTTTAGAAAACTATGATTGCCAGCTAACACATACTGCTTATCCAAAGTTCTCGCAATATCATATGAAAGAAATTCTCTGTTATTTGGATGCACCGTTTTGAAAGTCACCAACCTAAAATAGTTTCCTTTTGCATCTGCTGCATATATATTGTCTTTAATATGTTTGATATTATAGTAGCTGATAGTGCTAAAGACGTTAAACCTGTCATTAATATCAATAATTCGTAAAAAAATATGTAGTAATTTTTTTCACAACCTATCCATTGCACAATGACACTCTCAATGTGTTAGAAAAGTTAATAAAAAAAAATAAAAATGGGATAGGTATGTTGTATGTAACACTTACTGTTAATCAAATTTATGTGAAATGCTAGTAGCATATAGCATACCATCCCAAGAAAACCAAGCCAAAGAAGGTTTAACTCTTTGTCTAAAACTTGAGCATTTCCCTACATTACATTAACACATACATCTTTTAGATGTATAAAAAAATAATAATGTATAAATAAATCAGATATAAATTAAACTTGCCACGACATCATGAGATAGAAGATTTCCCATGAAGAAAAAAAAATGACTAAGGGTAATTTGAATAATGAGAACTTGGGCAAGCCAAAACCCTTTTCAATTCTTGGTTATAATTTGGTGTATTATTATTTTTCATCCATTGGGTCCATGAAGAGCTAATACATGGATATCATGTGGAAATATGTTCCAAAGTCCTCCTAAAGGCCCACACGTTTGATGATCTGCTATATTGAAGAAGAGATATGTGGGCGAGCAAACGAAAAGTAGTATGCCAATAAGGGGTCATAAATAAGGGATGCTTATGTATGGTCATGAAAACATCACTATACAACAAATAAAATCAACAATTAATAATTAATATAAATTAAAACAATAAATAAAATATATTATATGAATAATCTTACTCATGAAATGCTTGTGGATCCCTTAAAACATCAATAAGCAATCTGAAATCATTAGTTTGATTTATTTCAAGCCCATAGTAGTTGTTCAAAATGTCGTGTAACACACGTGCAATATATTATGGATAAACTTAAGATCTAGTGCCCTATTGTCATCACATAATCTTGTAATTTCCTAGTACCGTTCACCACTGCTACATTATCCATACCAAATCCATCTACTAGCTTTTTTGATGATACCAAGTATTGAATAGCTTCAAACATGTCACCGGATAGGAAATATTAACTAAATAAAAATATATAAAAACAAAATTAAAAAGTAAATGAAATATGTATTACAAAAATACCGTAGAATTGATATCAATTCTTGGTTAAGTGTTGGTCTGATTACAAGTTGGTGTTGTTGTATCCAATCTTGTAGGCTCAGGTGGAGTTAAAAAAATATTATATGTTGTCCATATTTTACAAAACTGTGATTGTCAGCTAACACATACTGCTTATCCAAAGTTCTCGCAATATCATAGGAACGAAATTCTTTGTTATTTGGATGCACCGTTTTCAAAGTCAACAACATAAAATAGTTTCCTTTTACTTCTGCTTCATATATATTGTCTTTAATGGTTGACATTATAGTAGCTAATAGTGGTACGAACATTTGACCTATCATTAATGTCAATAATTTGTAAAAAAATATGTAGTAATTTTTTTCACAATATACCCACCACACATTGAGACTCTCAATGTGTTAGAAAAGTAATAAAAAAAAAAAAAGGCATAAGTATGTTGTATGTACACTTACTCTGAATCAAATTTATGTGAAATGCTACTAGCATATCAAATACCATCCCAAGAAAACCTAGCCAAAGAAGGTTTAACTCTTTGTCTAAAACTTTAGCATTTCCTTATACTACATTAACACATACATCTTTTAGATTTATAAATAAAAAAAATGCATAAACAAATCAGAAATAAAGTAAAATTGCCACGACATCATGAACTACAATATTCCCTAAGAAGAAAAAAAATGACCAAGGGTAATTTGAATAATGAGAACTTGGCCATGCCAAAACCCTTTTCAAATCTTGGCCATAATTTTGTCTATTATTATATTTCACCCATTGGATCCATGAAGAGCTAATACATGGATATCCTACCGAAATATGTGCCAAAGTCCTCCTAAAAGCCAAAACATTTGATGATATGCTATATTGAAGCAGAGATACGTGGGCGAGCAAACAAAAAGTAGTATGCCAAGAAGGGGTCATCAATAAGGGTTGCTTATGTATGGTCGTGAAAACATCGTTGTGAACCAAATAAAACCAACAATTAATAATTAATATAAATTAAAATAATAAATAAAAATTAATATATGAGTAATCTTACTCATGAAATGCTCGTGGATCCCTTAAAACATCAATAAGCAATCTGAAAGCAATAGTTTGATTTATTTCGAGCCCATAGAAGTTGTTCAAAATGTCGTGTAACACACGTGCAATATTATTATGGATAAACTTAAGATCTAGTCTAATATTGTCATCACATAATCTTGTAATTTCCCTCTACCATTCACCATTGCTACATTAGCCATACCAAATCCATCTTCCAACTTCTTTGATGATACCAAGTATTGAATAGCTTCAAACGTGTCACTGGATAGGAAATATTAACTAAATAAAAATATATAAAATGAAAAAAATTAAAAAGGAAATAAAATATGTATTACAAATATACCGTAGAATTGATATCAATTCTTGGTTAAGTCTATGTTCGATTACAAGTCGGTGTTGTCGTATCCAATCATGTAGGCTGATGTGTAGTTAAAAAAATATTATATATGGTCCAGATTTTACAAAACTATGATTGCCAGCTAGCACATACTACTTATCCAAAGTTCCCGCAATATCATAGGAACGAAATTCTCTGTTATTTGGATACATCGCTTTCAAAGTCACCAACCTAAAATAATTTCCTTTTGCTTCCGCTTCATATATATTGTCTTTAATTTGTTTGGCATTACAGTAGCTGATAGTGCTACGGACGTTAAACCTGTCATTAATATAATTAATTCGTAAGAAAAATATATAGTAATTTTTTTCACAATCTATCCACTACACATTGAGACTCTCAATGTGTTAGGAAAGTTAATAAATAAAAAATAAAAAAATGGCAGAGGTATGTTGTATGTAACACTTACTGTTAATCAAATTTATGTGAAATGCTAGTAGCATATAGAATACCATCCCAAGAAAACCAAGCCAAAGAAGTTTTAACTATTCGTTTAAAACTTGAGCATTTCCTTACATTACATTAACACATACATATTTTAGATTTATTAAACTTGCCATGACATCATGAGCTACAAGATTCCCCATGAAGAAAAAAAATGACCAAGGGTAATTTGAATAATGAGAACTTAGCCATGCCAAAACCCTTTTCAATTCTTGGCTATAATTTGGTGTATTATTATTTTTCATCCATTGGGTCCATGAAGAGCTAATACATGGATATCCTGCGAAAATATGGGCCAAAGTCCTCCTAAAGACCCACACGTTTGATAATCTGCTATATTGAAGTAGAGACACGTGAGCGAGCAAACGAAAAGTAGTACAACAAGAAGGGGTCACAAATAAGGGATGTTTATGTATGGTCGTGAAAACATCATTGTACAACAAATAAAACCAACAATTAATAATTAATATAAATTAAAACAATAAATAAAAATTAATATATGAATAATCTTACTCATGAAATGCTCGTGGATCCTTTACAACATCAATAAGTAGTCTAAAATCATTAGTTTGATTTTTTTCGAGCCCATAGCAGTTGTTCAAAATATCGTGTAACACACGTGCAATATTATTATGGATAAACTTAAGATCTAGTCTCATATTGTCATCACATAATCTTGTAATTTCCTTATACCTTTCACCATTGCTACATTATCCATACCAAATCCATCTTCCAGCTTCTTTGATGATACCAAGTATTGAATAGCTTCAAACATGTCACCAAATAGGAAATATTAACTAAATAAAAATATATAAAATGTAAAAAAATTTAAAATTAAATAAAATATGTATTACAAAAATACCGTAGAATGGATATCAATTCTTGGTTAAGTCTTTGTCCAATTACAAGTTGGTGTTGTCATATCCAATTGTGTAGGCTGATGTGTAGTTAAAAAAAATATTATATGTAGTCCAGATTTTACAAAACTGTAATTGCTAGATAACAAATACTACTTATCCAAAGTTCCCGCAATATCATAGGAACGAAATTCTCTGTTATTTGGATGCACTGTTTTCAAAGTCAACAACCTAAAATAGTTTCCTTTTGCTTTTGCTTCATATATATTGTCTTTAATATGTTTGACATTATAGTAGCTGATAGTGCTACGGACATGAAACATGTCATTAATATCAATAATTCGTAAAAATATGTGTAGTAATTTTTTTCACAATCTATCCATTGCACATTGAGACTCTCAATGTGTTAGAAAATTTAATAAAGAAGTAAAAAAAAATTAAAAAAAAAGGCATAAGTATGTTTTATGTAACTCTTATTGTTAATCAAATTTATGTGAAATGCTCGTGGCATATAGAATAACGAAGATTTAACTCTTCATCTAAAATTTGAGCATTTCCCTACATTACATTAACACATACATCTTTTAGATTTATAAAAAAAATAATGTATAAATAAAATAGAAATAAATTAAACTTGCCACGACATCATGAGATGCAAGATTCCCCATGAAGAAAAAAAATGACCAAGGGTAATTTTAATAATGAGAACTTGGCCATGCCAAAACTGTTTTCAATTCTTGGCTATAATTTTGTCTATTATTATTTTTCATCCATTGGGTCCATTAAGAGCTAATACATGGATATCCTACAGAAATATGTGCCAAAGTCCTCCTAAAGGCCAACACGTTTGATGATCTGCTATATCGAAGATGAGATACGTGGGCGAGCAAACGAAAAGTAGTACGACAAAAAGGGGTCATAAATAAGGGATGCTTATGTATGGTCGTGAAAATATCACTATACAACAAATAAAACCAACAATTCATAATTAATAGAAATTAAAAGAACAAATAAAAATTAACATATGAATAATCTTACTCATGAAATACTCGAGGATCCCTTAAAACATCGACAAGCAATTTGAAATCATTAGTTTGGTTTATTTCGAGCCCATAGTAGTTGTTCAAAATATCGTGTAACACACGTGCAATATTATTATGGATAAACTGAAGATCTAGTCCCATTTATCATCACATAATCATGTAATTTTCCCTCCACCGTTCACCACTGCTACATTATCCATACCAAATTCATCTTCCAGCTTCTGTGACGATACAAAGTATTGAATAGCTTCAAACATGTCACCGGATAGGAAATATTAACGAAATAAAAATATATAAAATAAAAAAACCATTAAAAAGTAAATAAAACATTTATCACAAAAACACCGTAGAACTTATATCAATTCTTACTTAAGTCTATGTCCGATTACAAGTTGGTGTTGTCGTATCCAATGTTGTAGGCTGATGTGGAATTAAAAAACAATTATACATTGTCCAGATTTTACAAAACTATGATAGCCAGCTAAAACATACTACTTATTCAAAGTTCCCGCAATATCTTAGGGACGAAATTCTTTGTTATTTGGATGCACCATTTTCAAAGTCACCAACCTAAAATAGTTTCCTTTTGCTTTTTCTTCATATGTATTATCTTTAATATGTTGGACATTATAGTGGCTGATAGTGCTACAAACATTAAACCTATCATTAATATCAATAATTTGTAAAAAAATATATACTAATTTTTTTCACAATCTATCCACTACACATTGAGAATCTCAATGTGCTAGAAAAGTTAATAAAAAAATAAAAAATGGCATAAGTATGTTGTATCTAACACTTACTCTTAATCAAATTTATGTGAAATGCTAGTAGCATATCGAATACCATCCCAAGAAAACCTAGCCAAAGAAGGTTTAACTCTTCGTCTAAACTTGAGCATTTCCCTACACTACATTAACACATACATCTTTTAGATTTATATAAAAAAATAATGCATAAATAAAAAAAAAAGAAAGTAATATTGCCACGACATCATGAGCTACAAGATTCCCCATGAAGAAAAAAAATGACCATGGGTAATTTGAATAATGAGAACTTGGCCATGCCAAAACCCTTTTCAATTCTTAGCTATAATTTGGTCTATTATTATTTTTCACCCATTGGGTCCATGAAGAGCTAATACATGGATATCCTGTAGAAATATGTGCCAAACTCCTCCTAAAGGCCAACACATTTGATAATATGCTATATCGAATAAGGGATACGTGGGCAAGCAAACGAAAAGTAGTATGGCAAGAAGAGGTCATAAATAAGGGATGTTTATGTATGGTCGTGAAAACATCTCTATGCAACAAGTAAAACCAACAATTAATAATTAATATAAATTAAAATAATAAATAAAAAATAATATATGAACAATCTTACTCATGAAATGCTCGTGGATCCCTTAAAACATCAATAAGCAATCTGAAATCATTAGTTTGGTTTATTTCGAGCCCATAGCAGTTGTTCAAAATGTCGTGTAACACACGTACAATATTATTATGGATAAACTTAAGATCGAGTCCCATATTGTCATCACATAATCTTTTAATTTTCCTCTACCGTTCACCACTACTACATTATTCATACCAAATCCATTTCCCAACTTCTTTGATGACACCAAGTATTGAATAGCTTCAAATATGTCACCGGATAGGAAATATTAACTAGATAAAAATAAATAAATAAAATAGGTATTACAAAAATACCGTAGAATTGATATCAATTCTTGGTTAAGTCTATGTTCGATTACAAGTTGGTGTTGTCGTATCCAATCTTGTAGGCTGATGTGGAGTTAAAAAAATATTATACGTTGTCCAGATTTTACAAAACTATGATTACCAACTAACACATACTACTTATCCAAAGTTCCCGCAATATCATAAGACCGAAATTCTCTGTTATTTTGATGCACCATTTTCAAAGTCACCAACCTAAAATAGTTTCCTTTTGCTTCTGCTTCATATATATTGTCTTTAATATGTTTGACATTATAGTAGATGATAGTGCTACAAACGTTAAACCTTTCATTAATATCAATAATTCGTAAAAAAATATATAGTAATTTTTTTAACAATCTATCCACTACACACTGAGACTCTCAATGTTTTAGAAAAGTTAATAAAAAAAATGGCATAACTGTGTTGTATGTAACACTTACTGTTGATCCAATTTATGTGAAATGCTAGTAGCATATAGAATACCATCCCAAGAAAACCAAGCCAAAGAAGGTTTATCTCTTCGTCTAAAACTTGAGCATTTCCCTACATTACATTAACACATACATCTTTTAGATTTATAAAAAAAAGAATAATGTATAAGTAAAACATAAATAAAAAAAACTTGTCACGACCTCATGAGCTACAAGATTCCCCATGAAGAAAAAAAAAAGACCAAGGGTAATTTGAATAATGAGAACTTGGTCATGCGAAAACCCTTTTCAATTCTTGGCTATAATTTGGTCTATTATTATTTTTCATTCATTGGGTCCATGAAGAGCTAATACATGGTTATCCTGCGGAAATATGTGCCAAAGTTTTCCTAAAGGTCCACACGTTTGATGATTTGCTATATTGCAGCAAAGATCCGTGGGCGAGCAAACGAAAAGTAGTAGGACAAGAAGGGGTCATAAATAAGGGATGCTTATGTATGGTCGTGAAAACATCACTGTACACCAAATAAAACCAACAATTAATAATTAATATAAATTGAAACAATAAATAAAAATTAATATATGAATAATCTTACTCATGAAATGCTCGTGGATCCCTTAAAACATCAATAAACAATCTGAAATCATTAGTTTGATTTATTTCGAGCCCATAGTAGTTGTTCAAAATGTTGTGTAAAATACGTGCAATATTATTATGGATAAACTTAAGATCTAGTCCCATATTGTCATCACATAATCTTGTAATTTCCCTTTACCGTTCACCACTACTACATTATCCATACCAAATCCATCTTCCAGCTTCTTTGATGATACCAAGTATTGAATAGCTTCAAACATGTCACCGGATAGGAAATATTAACTAAATAAAAATACATAATATAAAAAAAATTAAAAAGTAAATAAAGTATGTATTACCAAAATACCGTAGAATCGATATCAATTCTTGGTTAAGTCTATGTCCGATTACAAGTTGGTGTTGTCGTATCCAATCTTGTAGGCTGATGTGGAGTTAAAAAAATATTATAAGTTGTCTAGATTTATCAGAACTATGATTGCTAGCTAACAAATACTGCTTATCCAACGTTCCCGCAACATCATAGACATAAAATTCTCTGTGATTTAGATGCACCGTTTTCAAAGTCACAAACTTAAAATAGTTTCATTTTGCTTCTGCTTCATATATATTGTCTTTAATATGTTTGACATTATAGTAGCTGATAATGCTACAAACATTAAACTTGTCATTAATATAAAGAATTCGTAAAAAAATATATAGTAATTTTTTTCACAATCTATCCACTGCACATTGATACTCTCAATGTGTTAGAAAAGTTAATTAAAAAAATGGCATAAGTATGTTGTATGTAACACTTACTCTTAATCAAATTTATGTGAAATGCTAGTAGCATATAGAATACCATTCCAAGAAAACCAAACCAAAGAAGGTTTAACTCATCGTCTAAAACTTAAGCATTTCCCTATATTACATTAACACATAAACCTTTTAGATTGATTAAAAAAAAATGTATAAATAAAACAGAAAGAAATTAAACTTGCCACGACATCATGAGCTACAAGATTCCCCATGAAGAAAAAAAATGACCAAGGGTAATTTGGATAATGAGAACTTGGTCTTGCCAAAACCCTTTATAATTCTTGGCTATAATTTGGTCTATTATTATTTTTCATCCATTGGGTCCATGAAGAGCTAATACATGGATATCCTGCTGAAATATATGCCAATGTCCTCCTAAAGGCCTACATGTTTGATGATCTAATATATTGAAGCAGAGATAAGTGGGCGAGCAAACGAAAATTAGGTTGGCAAGAAGGGGTCATAAATAAGGGATGCTTATGTATGGTCGTGAAAACATCACTGTAAAGCAAATAAAACCAACAATTAATAATTAATATAATTTAAAACAGTAAATAAAAATTAATATATGAATAATCTTACTAATGAAATGCTCGTGGATCCCTTAAAAAATCAATAAGCAATTTGAAATCATTAGTTTGATACATTTTGAGCCGATAGCAGTCGTTCAAAAAGTCGTGAAAGACACGTGCAATAAAATTATGCATAAACTGAAGATCTAGTCCCATATTGTCATCACATGACATTGTGATTTTCCCTCTACCGTTCACCACTCCTACATTATCCATACCAAATCCATCTTCCAGCTTCTTTGATGATATCAAGTATTGAATAGCTTCAAAAATGTCACCGTATAGGAAATATTAACTAAATAAAAATATATAAAATAAAAAAACATTAAAAAGTAAATAAAATATTTATCACAAAAATACTGTAGAATTGATATCAATTATTGCATAAGTCTATGTCCGATTACAACTTTGTGTTGTTGTATCCAATCTTGTAGGCTGATGTGGAGTTAAAACACAATTATACGTTGTCCAGATTTTACAAAACTATGATAGCCGGCTAACACATACTACTTAACCAAAGTTCCCTCAATATCATAGGAACGAAATTCTCTGTCATTTAGATGCACTGTTTTCAAAGTCACCAACCTAAAATAGTTTCCTTTTACTTCTGCTTCATATATATTGTCTTTAATATGTTTGACATTGTAGTAGTTGATAGTGCTACAGACGTTCAACTTATCATTAATATCACTCATTCATAAAAAAAAATAGATAATAATTTTTTTCACAATCTATCCACTGCACATTGAGACTCTCAAGGTGTTAGAAAAGTTAATAAAAAAAAAAAGGCATAACTATGTTGAATGCAACACATATATCTTTTAGATTTATAAAAAAAAATAATGTATTAGAAAAGTTAAACCTGTCACTAATATCAATAATTCTTGAAAAAATATGTTGTAATTTTTTTCACAATCTATCCACTGCACATTGAGACTCTCAATGTGTTAGAAAAGTTAATAAAAAAAAATGGCATAAGTATGTTCTATGTAACACTTACTGTTAATCAAATTTATGTGAAATGCTAGTAGCATATAGAACACCATCCCAAGAAAACCAAGCCAAAGAAGGTTTAACTCTTCGTCTAAAACTTGAGCATTTCCCTACATTAAATAAACACATACATCTTTTAGATTTATCAAAAAAAAAAAAATAATGTATAAATAAAACAGAAATAAATTAAACTTGCTACAACATCATGAGCTACAAGATTCCCCATGAAGAAAAAAAATGAGTAAGGGTAATTTGAATAATGAGAACTTGGCCATGAGAAAACCCTTTTGAATTATTGGCTATAATTTGGTCTATTATTATTTTTCACCCATTGGGTCCACGAAGAGCCAATACATGGATATCCTGCAGAAATATGTGCCAAAGTCCTCCTAAAGGCCAACACGTTTCATGATATGCTATATCGAAGTAGAGATACGTGGGCGAGCAAACGAAAAGTAGTACGACAAGAAGAGGTCATAAATAAGGAATGCTTACGTATGGTCGTGAAAACATCACTGTACAACAAATAAAACCAACAATTAAAAATTAATAAAAAGTAAAACAATAAATAAAAATTAATATATGAAGAATCTTACTGATGAAATGCTCATGGATCCCTTAAAACATTAGTTTGATTCATTTCGAGCCCATATCGGTTGTTCAAAAAGTCGTGCAAGACACGTGCAATATTATTATGGATAAACTGAAGATCTAGTCCCATATTGTCATCAAATAATCTTGTCATTTTCCCTTTACCGATCACCACTGCTACATTATCCATACCAAATCCATCTTCTAGCTTCTTTGATGATACCAAGTATTGAATAACTTCAAACGTGTCACCGGCTAGGAAATATTAACTAAATAAAAATATATAAAATAAAAAAATGTTAAAAAGTAAATAAAATATGTATTATAAAAATATCGTAGAATCGATATCAATTCGTGGTTAAGTCTGTGTCCGATTACAAGTTGGTGTTGTTGTACCCAATCTTGTAGGCTGATGTGGAGTTAAAAACAATTATACGCTGTCCAGATTTTACAAAACTATGATAGCCAACTAACAGATACTGCTTATCCAAAGTTCCCGCAATATCGTAGGAACAAAATTCTCTGTTATTTGATGCATTTTTTTCAAACTCACCAACCTTAAATAGTTTCCTTTTGCTTATGCTTCATATATATTGTCTTTAATATGTTTGACATTATAGTAGCTGATAGTGCTACAGACGTTAAACCTGTCATTAATATCAATAATTCGTAAAAAAATATATAGTAATTTTTTTTCACAATCTATCCACTGCACATTGAGACTCTCAATGTGTTAGAAAAGTTACTAAAAAATTTAAAAAAAATGGCATAAGTATGTTATATGTAACACTTACTCGTAATCAAATTTATGTGAAATGCTACTAGCATATCGAATACCATCCCAAGAAAACCAAGCCAAAGAAGGTTTAACTCTTCGTCTAAAACATGAGCAGTTCCCTATACTATATTAACACATACATCTTTTAGATTTATAAAAAAAATGTATAAATAAATCAAAAATAAATTAAAATTGCCACAACATCATGAGGTACAAGATTCCCCATGAAGGAAAAAAAGGACCAAGGGTAATTTGAATAATGAGAACTTGGCCATGCCAAAACCCTTTTCAATTCTTGCCTATAATTTGGTCTATTGTTATTTTTCACCCATTGGGTCCATAAAGAGCTAATACATGGATATCCTGCAGAAATATGGGCAAAAGTCTTCATAAAGGCCAACACGTTTGATGATATGCTATATTGAAGCAGAGATACATGGGTGAGCAAACGAAAAGTAGTACGACAAGAAGGGGTCATAAATAAGGGATGCTTATGTATGGTCAAGAAAACATCAATGTACAACAAATAAAACCAACAATTAATAATTAATATAAATTAAAACAATAAATAACAATTAATATATGAATAATCTTACTCATGAAATGCTCATGGATCCCTTAAAACATCAATAAACAATCTGAAATCATTAGTTTGATTTATTTCGAGCCCATAGTAGTTGTTCAAAAAGTTGTGTAACACACGTGCAATATTATTTTGGATAAACTGAAGATCTAGTCCCATATTGTCATCATATAATCCGGTAATTTTCCCTCTACTGTTCACCAATGCTACATTATCCACACCAAATCCATCTTCCAGCTTCTTTGATGATACCAAGTATTGAATAGCTTCAAACATGTCACCGAATAGGAAATATGAATTAAATAAAAATATATATTGCAAAAATATCGTTGAATTGATAGAAATTCTTGGTTAAGTCTATGTCCGATTACCAGTTGGTGTTGTCGTATCCAATCTTGTAGGCTTATGTGGAGTTAAAAAACAATTATACATTGTCCTAATTTTACAAAACTATGGTAGCCAGCTAACACATACTGCTTATCAAAAGTTCCCGCATTATCATAGGAACAAAATTCTCTGTTATTTGGATGCACTAGTTTCAAAGTCACCAACCTAAAATAGTTTTCTTTTGCTTCTACTTCATATATATTGTCTTTAATATGTTTGACATTATAGTAGCTGATAGTGCTACGAACATTAAACCTGTCATTAATATCAATAATTCGTAAAAAAATATATACTAATTTTTTTCACAATCTATCCACTGCACATTGAGGCTCTCAATGTGTTAGAAAAGTTAATAAAAAAATAAAAAACAAGATATTGCATAGAATTGGTAGCAATTCTTGGTTAAGTCTATGTCCGATTACAAGTTGGTGTTGTCGTATTCAATCTTGTAGGCTAATGTGGAGTCAAAAAAAATTATACGCTGTCCAGATTTTACAAAACAATCATAGCCAGCTAACACACACTGCTTATCCAAAGTTTCCGCGATATCATAGGAACAAAATTCTTTATTATTTGGATGCACTGTTTTCAAAGTCACCAACCTAAAATAGTTTCCTTTTTCTTATGCTTCACATATATTATCTTTAATATGTTTGACATTATATTAGCTAATAGTGCTACGAACGTTAAACCTGTCATTAATATCAATAATTCGTAAAAATATATATACTAATTTTTTTGACAATCTATCGACAGCACATTGAGACTCTCAATGTGTTAGAAAAGTTAATAAAAAAAATAAAAAACAAGATATTGCGTAGAATTGATAGCAATTTTTGGTTAAGTCTGTGTCCGATTACAAGTTGGTGTTGTCGTATCCAATCTTGTAGGCTAATGTGGAGTTAAAAAAATGGCATAAGTATATTGTATGTAACACTTATTGTTAATCAAATTTATTTGAAATGCTAGTGGCATATAGAATACCATCCCAAGAAAACCAAGCCAAAGTAGGTTTAGCTTTTCATCTTAAACTTGAGCATTTTCCTACATTACATTAACACATACATCTTTTAGATTTATAAAAAAAAAAATAATGTATAAATAAAAAAGAAATAAATTAATCTTGCCACGACATCATGAGCTACAAGATTTCCCATGAAGAAAAAAATTGACCAAGGGTAATTTGAGCAATGAGAACTTGGCCATGCCAAAACCCTTTTCAATTCTTGGCTATAATTTGGTCTATTGTTATTTTTCATCCATTGGGCCCATGAAGAGCTAATACATGGATATCTTACTGAAATGTGCGCCAAAGTCCTCCTAAAAGGCCAACATGTTTGATGATCTGTTATATTGAAGTAGAGATACGTGGGCGAGCAAACGAAAAATAGTATGGCAAGAAGGGGTCAAAAATAAGGGATGCTTATGTATGGTCGTGAAAATATCATTGTACAACAAAAAAACCAACAATTAATAATTAATAAAAATTAAAACAACAAATAAAAATTAATATATGAATAATCTTACTCATGAAATACTCGTGGATCCCTTAAAACATCAATAAGCAATCTGAAATCATTAGTTTGGTTTATTTCGAGCCCATAGTAGTTGTTCAAAATATCGTGTAACACACGTGCAATATTATTATGGATAAACTGAAGATCTAGTCCCATATTGTCATCACATAATCATGTAATTTTCTCTCTACTGTTCACCACTGCTACATTATCCATACCAAATTCAAATTCCAGCTTCTTTGATGATACAAAGTATTGAATAACTTCAAACATGTCACCGGATAGAAGATATTAACTAAATAAAAATATATAAAATAAAAAAACATTACAAAGTAAATAAAATATTTATTACAAAACTACCGTAGAATTGATATCAATTCTTGCTAAAGTCTATGTCTGATTACAAGTTGGTGTTGTCGTATCCAATATTGTAAGATGAGGTGGAGTTAAAAAATAATTATACGTTGTCCAGATTTTATAAAACTATGATAGCTAGCTAAAACATATTGCTTATCCAAAGTTCCCGTAATATCATTGGTATGAAATTCTCTATTTTTTTGACGCACCGTTTTCAAAGTCACCAAACTAAAATTGTTTCCTTTTGCTTCCATTTCATATATATTGTCTTTAATATGTTCGACATTATAGTAGCTGGTAGTCATACGGATGTTAAACCTGCCATTAATATCAATAATTCGTAAAACAATATATAGTAATTTTTTTCACAATCTATGCACTGCACATTGAGACTCTCAATGTGTTAGAAAAGTTAATAAAAAAAAATGGCATAAGTATCTTGAATGTAACACTTTCTATTAATCAAATTTATGTGAAATGATAGTACCATATGGAATACCATCCCAAAAAAACCCAGCAAAAGAAGGTTTAACTCTTCGTCTAAAACTTGAGCATTTCCCTACATTACATAAACACATATATAGCTTTTAGATTTATAAAAAATAAAATAATGTATCAATAAAACATAAATAAATTAAACTTGCCACGACATCATGGACTACAAGATTTCGCATGAAAACAAAAAATGACCAAAGGTAATTTGAATAATGAGAACTTGGCCATGCCAAAACCCTTTTCAATTTTTGGCTATAATATGGTCTATTATTATTTTTACCCCATTGGGTCCATGAAAAACTAATACATCAATAACCTGTAGAAATATTTGACAAATTCCTCCTAAAGGCCAAGACGTTTGATGACCTGCTATATTGAATTAGAGATACGTGGGCGAGCAAACGAAAAGTAGTACGACAAGAAGTAGTCATAAATAAGGGATGCTTATGTATAGTCGTGAAAACATCATTGTACAACAAATAAAACCAACAATTAATAATTAATATAAATTAAAACAATAAATAAAAATTAATATATGAATAATCTTACTCATGAAATGCTCGTGGATCCGTTAAAACATCAATAACCAATTTGAAATCATTAGTTTGATTCATTTCGAGCCCATAGCAGTCGTTCAAAAAGTCGTGCAAGACACGTGCAATATTATTATGGATAAACTGAAGATCTAGTCCCATATTGTCATCACATGACCTTGTGATTTTCCTTCTACTGTTCACCGCTGCTACATTATCCATACGAAATCCGTCTTCCAGCTTCTTTGATGACACAAAGTATTGAATAGCTTCAAACATGTTACCGAATAGGAAACATTAACTAAATAAAAATATATAAAATAAACAAATGTTAAAAAGTAAATAAACTATTTATTACAAAAACACCGTAGAATTGATATCAATTCTTGCTTAAGTCTATCTTTGATTACAAGTTAGTGTTGTCATATCCAATGTTGTAGGCTCATGTGGAGTTAAAAAACAATTTTACGTTGTCTAGATTTTACAAAACTATGATAGCCAGCTAACACATACTGCTTATCCAAAGTTCCCGCAATATCATAGGAACGAAATTCTCTCTTCTTTGGATGCACCGTTGTCAAAGTCACCAACCTAAAATAGTTTCCTTTTGCTTCTGCTTCATATATATTGTCTTTAATATGTTTGAGATTATATTAGCTGATAGTGCTACGGACGTTAAACCTGCCATTAATATCAATAATTCTTAAAAAAAATAAATAGTAATTTTTTTACAATTTATCCACTGCACATTGAGACTCTCAATGTGTTAGAAAAGTTAATAAAAAAAAAAGGCATAAGTATGTTGTATGTAACACTTACTCTTAATCAAATTTATGTGAAATGCTAGTAGCATATCGAATACCATCCCAAGAAAACCTAGCCAAAGAAGGTTTAACTCTTTGTCTAAAACTTGAGCATTTTCCTACACTACATTAACACATACATCTTTTAGATTTACAAAAAAAATAATAATGCATAAATATAAAGTAAAATTGTCACAACATCATGAGCTACAAGATTCCCCATAAAGAAAAAAAATGACCAAGGGTAATTTGAATAATGAGAACTTTGCCATGCCAAAACCCTTTTCAATTCTTTATTTTTCACCCATTGGGTCCATGAAGAGCTAATACATGGATATCCTGCAGAAACATGTGCCAATGTCCTCCTAAAGGCCCACACATTTGATGATCTGCTATATTGAAGCAGAGATACGTGGGCGAGCAAACGAACAATTAATAATTAATATAAATTAAAACAATAAATAAAAAATTAATATATGAATAATCTTACTCATGAAATGCTCGTGGATCCCTTAAAACATCAATAAGCAATCTAAAATCATTAGTTTGATTTATTTCAAGCCTATAGCAGTTGTTCAAAATGTCGTGTAACACATGTGCAATATTATTATGGATAAAGTGAAGATCTAGTCCCATATTAACATCACATAATCTTGTAATTTCCCTCTATCGTTCACCACTGCTACATTATCCATACCAAATCCATCTTCCAGCTTCTTTGATGATACCAAGTATTGAATTGCTTCAAACATGTCACCGGATAGGAAATATTAACCAAATAAAAATATATAAAATAAAAAATTAAAAAGTAAATAAAATATGTATTACAAAAATATTGTAGAATTGATATCAATTCTTGGTTAAGTCTATGTCTGATTACAAGTGTTGTCGTATCGAATCTTCTAGGCTGATGTGGAGTTAAAAAAAATTATATGTTGTCCAGATTTTACAAAACTATGATTACCATGTAATACATACCACTTATCCAAAGTTCCCGCAATATCATGGGAACGAAATTCTCTATTATTTAGATGCTCCGTTTTCAAAGTCACAAGACTAAAATAGTTTCCTTTTACTTCTGCTTCATATATATTGTCTTTAATATGTCTGATATTGCAGTAGCTGATAATGCAACGGACATTAAACCTGTCATTAATATCAATAATTCATAAAAAAATATATATATTAATTTTTTTTCACAATCTATCCACTGCACATTGAGACTCTCAATGTGTTAGAAAAGTTAATAAAAAAAATAAAAAAATGGCATAAGTATGTTGTGTGTAACACTTACTGTTAATGAAATTTATGTGAAATGCTAGTAGCATATAGAATACCATCCCAAGACAACCAAGCCAAAGAAGGTTTAACTCTTCGTTTAAAACTTGAGCATTTCCCTACATTATATTAACACATACATCTTATAGATTTATATAAAAAAAATGTATAAATAAAACAGAAATAAATTAAACTTGCTACGACATCATGAGCTACAAGATTCCCCATGAAGAAAAAAAGTGACCAAGGGTAATTTGAATAATGAGAACTTGGCCATGCCAAAACCCTTTTCAATTTTTGGCTATAATATGGTCTATTATTATTTTTAACCCATTGGGTCCATGAATAACTAATACATGGATATCCTGCAGAAATATTTGTCAAAGTCCTCCTAAAGGTGAACACGTTTGATGATCAACTATATTGAAGTAGAGATACGTGGGCGAGCAAACGAAAAGTAGTACAACAAGAAGGGGACATAAATAAGGAATGATTATGTATGGTCGTGAAAACATCATTGTACAACAAATAAAACCAACAATTAATAATTAATATAAATTAAAACAATAAATAAAAATTAATATATGAAGAATCTTACTTATGAAATGCTCGTGGATCCCTTAAAACATCAATAATCAATCTGAAATCATTAGTTTGATTCATTTCAAGCCCATATCGGTCGTTCAAAAAGTTGTGCAAGACACGTGCAATATTATTATGGATAAACTGAAGATCTAGTCTCATATTGTCATCACATGACCTTGCGATTTTCCCTTTACCATTCACCACTGCTACATTATCCACACCAAATCCATCTTCCAGCTTCTTTGATGATACCAAGTATTGAATAGCTTCAAACGTGTCACCGGCTAGGAAATATTAACTAAATAGAAATATATAAAATAAAAAACATTAAAAAGTAAATAAAATATGTATTATAAAAATACCGTAGAATCGATATCAATTCTTGGTTAAGTCTATGTCCGATTACAACTTGGTGTTGTTGGATCCAATCTTGTAGGTTGATGTGGTGTTCAAAAACAATTATACGCTGTCCAGATTCTACATAACTATGATCGCCATCCAAAACATACTGCTTATCCAAAGTTTTCGCAAGAACAAAATTCTCTATCATTTGGATGCATTGTTTTCAAAGTCACCAACCTAAAGTAGTTTCCTTTTCCTTATACTTCATATATATTGTCTTTAATATGTATGACATTATAGTATTTGATAGTGCTACAAACGTTAAACCTGTCATTAATATCAATTATTCGTTAAAAAAATGAAGTAATTTTTTTCACAATCTATTCACTGACCATTGAGACTCTCAAAGTGTTAGAAAATTTAATAAAGAAATAAAAAAATCAACATAAGTATGTTGTGTGCAACACTTACTATTAGTCAAATTTATGTGAAATTCTAGTAGCATATAGAATACCATTCCAAGAAAACCTGGCCAAAAAAGGTTTAACTCTTCGTCTAATACTTGAGCATTTCCCTACATTACATAAACACATATATCTTTTAGATTTATAAAAAAAAATGTATAAAGAAAACAAAAATAAATTAGACTTGCCATCGCAACATGAGCTACAAGATTTACCATGAAAACAAAAAAGGACCAAGGGTAATTTGAATAATGAGAACTTACCCATGCCAAAACCTTGTTCAATTCTTGGCTATAATTTGGTTTATTATTATTTTTAACTCTTGGGTCCATGAAGAGCTAATACATGGATATCTTGCAGAAATATGTGCCAAAGTCCTTCTAAAGGTCAACATGTTTGATGATATGCTATATTGAAGCAGAGATACGTGGGTGAGCAAACAAAAAGCAATACGACAAGAAGGGACCATAAATAAGGGATACTTATGTATAGTCGTGAAAGCATAACTATAATTAATATAAATTAAAACAATAAATAAAAATTAATATATGAATAATCTTACTCATCAATTGCTCATCGATCCCTTAAAACATCAATAAGCAATCTGAAATCTTTAGTTTGATTCAAAAAGTCGTGCAAGACACATGCAGTATTATTATGGACAAATTAAAGATCTAGTCTCATATTTTCATCACATGACCTTGTGATTTTCCCTCTACCGTTCACCACTACTACATTATCCATACCAAATCCATCTTCTAGCTTCTTTGATGATACCAAGTAATGAATAGCTTCAAACATGTCACCGATTAGGAAATATTAACAAAATAAAAATATATAAAATAAAAAAACATTACAATTTAAATAAAATATTAATTACAAAAATACCGTAGAATTAATATCAATTCTTGGTTAAGTTTATGTCTGATTACAAGTTTGTGTTGTCGTATCCAATCTTATAGACTGATGTGAAGTTAAAAAACAATTATAGGTTGTCCAATATTTACAAACTACGATAGCCAGCTAACATATACGTCTTACCCAAAGTTCCTGCAATATCATATGAACGAAATTCTCTGTCGTTTGGATGCACTGTTTTCAAAGTCACCAACCTAAAATAGTTTCCTTTTGTTTCTGCTTCATATATATTGTCTTTAATATGTCAAGCATTATAGTAGCTGATAGTGCTATAGACTTTGAACCTATCATTAATATCAATCATTCGTAAAAAAATATATACTAATTTTTTTCACAATGTATCCACTACACATTGAGACTCTTAAGGTGTTAGAAAAGATAACAAAAAAAATAAGACATAAGTATGTTGAATGCAACACTTTCTATTAATCAAATTTATGTGAAATGATAGTACCATATCGAATACCATCCCAAAAAAAACCAAGTAAAAGAAGGTTTAACTCTTCATCTAAAACTTGAGCATTTCCCCACATTACATAAACACATATATCTTTTAGATTTATAAAAAAAATGTATAAAAAAAAAAAAAAATTTAAATTTTCCATGGCATCATCAGCTACAAGATTTCCCATGAAAACAAAAAATGACCAAGGTTAATTTGAATAATGAGAGAACTTGGCCATGCCAAAACCCTTTTAAATTCTTGGCTATAATATGGTCTATTATTATTTTTAACCCGTTGGGTCCATGAAAAACTAATACATGGATATCCTGCAGAAATATTTGTCAAAGTCCTCCTAAAGGCGAACACGTTTGATGATCTGCTATATTGAAGTAGAGATACGTGGGCGAGTAAACGAAAAGTATTACGATAAGAAGGGGTCATAAATAAGGGATGCTTATGCATTGTCATGAAAACATCATTGTACAACAAATAAAACCAACAATTAATAATTAATATAAATTCAAAAAATAAATAAAAATTAATATATGAATACTCTTACTCATGAAATGCTCGTGGATCCCTTAAAACATCAATAAGCAATCTAAAATCATTAGTTTGATTGATTTCGAGCCCATAGCAGTCGTTCAAAAAGTCGTGCAAGACACGTGCAATATTATTATGGATAAATTGAAGATCTAGTCCCATACTGTCTTCACATGACCTTGTGATTTTCTCTCTACCGTTCAGCACTGCTACATTATCCATACCAAATCCATCTTCTAGCTTCTTTGATGATACCAAGTATTGAATAGCTTCAAACACATCACTGGATAGGAAATATTAACTAAATAAAAATATATAAAAGAAAAAAACTTTAAAAAGTAAATAAAATATTTATTACAAAAATACAGTAGAATTGATATCAATTCTAGCTTAAGTCTATGTCCCATTACAAGTTTTTGTTGTCGTATCCAATTTTAGTAGGTTGATGTGGAGTTAAAAAAAAAATTATATGTGTTCCAGATTTTACAAAACTATGATAGTTTGCTAATACATACAGCTTATCCAAAGTTCCCACAATATCATAGGAACGAAATTCTCTGTCGTTTGGATGCACTGTTTTCAAAGTCACCAACCTAAAATAGTTTCCTTTTGCTTCTGCTTCATATATATTGTCTTTAATATGTCAAGCATTATAGTAGCTGATAGTGCTATAGACTTTGAACCTATCATTAATATCAATCATTCGGAAAAAAATATATACTAATTTTTTTCACAATCTATCCACTGCACATTGAGACTCTCAAGGTGTTAGAAAATTTAATAAAAAAAAAGGCATAAGTATGTTGAATGCAACACTTTCTATTAATCAAATTTATGTGAAATGATAGTGCCATATCGAATACCATCCCAAAAAAAACCAAGCAAAAGAAGGTTTAACTCTTCATCTAAAACTTGAGCATTTCCCTACATTACATAAACACATATATCTTTTAGATTTATAAAAAAAAATGTATAAAAAAAAAAAATTAAACTTGCCACAACATCATCAGCTACAAGATTTCCCATGAAAACAAAAAATGACCAAGGTTAATTTGAATAATGAGAGAACTTGACCATGCCAAAACCCTTTTCAATTCTTGGCTATAATATGGTCTATTATTATTTTTAACCCACTGGGTCCGTGAAAAACTAATTCATGGATATCCTGCAGAAATATTTGTCAAAGTCCTCCTAAAGACGAACACGTTTGATGATCTTCCACATTAAAGTAGAGATATGTGGGCGAGCAAACGAAAAGTAGTATGATAAGAAGGGGTTATAAATAAGGGATGCTTATGCATTGTCGTGAAAACATCATTGTACAACAGATAAAACCAACAATTAATAATTAATATAAATTAAAACAATAAATAAAAATTAATATATGAATAATCTTACTCATGAAATGCTTGTGGATCCCTTAAAACATCAATAAGCAATCTGAAATCATTAGTTTGATTTATTTCGAGCCCATAGCAGTCGTTCAAAAAGTCGTGGAAGACATGTGCAATATTATTATGGATAAACATAAGATCTAGTCCCATATTGTCATCACTTGACCTTCTGATTTTCCCTCTACCATTGACCATTGCTAAATTATCCATACCAAATCCATCTTCCAGCTTCTTTGATGACACCAAGTATTGAATAGCTTCAAACACGTCAATGGATAGGAAATATTAACTAAATAAAAATATATAAATTAGAAAAACATTAAAAAGTAAATAAAATATTTATTACAAAAATACCGGAGAATTGATATCAATTCTAGCTTAAGTCTATGTTCGATTACAAGTTTGTGTTGTCGTATCCAATCTTGTAGGCTGATGTGGAGTTAAAAAACAATTATACGTTGTCTAGATTTTACATAACTATGATAGCTAGCTAACACATACTGCTTATCTAAAGTTCCCGTAGTATCATAGGAACGAAATTCTCTGTCGTTTGGATGCACCATTTTCAAAGTCACCAACCTAAAATAGTTTCCTTTTGCTTCTGCTTCATATATATTGTCTTTAATATGTCTGACATTATAGTAGCCGATAGTGCTACAAGCATTAAACTTATCATTAATATCAATCATTCGTAAAAAAATATGTAGTAATTTTTTTCACAATCTATCCACCGCACATTGAGACTCTCAAGGTGTTAGAAAAGTTAATAAAAAAAATGGCATAATTATGTTGAATTCAACACTTTCTATTAATCAAATTTATGTGAAATGATGGTACCATATGGAATACCATCCCAAAAATTATGGGTCTTCCAAAGGTTTGAGTGGAGATTGACTTAGGTACTCTCACAAGATCTTAGGATTGCTCATGCACTGTGTTATAAGCACACACACTTTGGTCTTGCATTTGTGTGGGTGATGAATTTGGCAAAACAATGCCTAGTCATAATCAACATGTAAAAACTTGTCTTCCAACTTTGCCTTCATCTCAACCCATATATTGATTCATGGACCTCCCATTCTTTCATGAGAGCAAACTTGAAATAGGCAAAACAACAAGGTATAGGGAATGATGTGCATCTGAAGCCACTCAACAATCACAGCAGACTCACTCAACATTGCTAATCGCAGAATTAATCAATAAGATTAAGCCAAATGCTTGATTGGAATCGATAAATCACGATACTCTAAGATCAAAGTTGAAAACTTGCAGATAACTTTTCTATTTGTTTTCAAACACATATTATTATTTTTCATTTATTCTCATTAAAATTTATAAAATATTACGAGAAACATTGACTTCAAAATTTTCCCACATGTTTGGCTAACATTTTAACAAAATACAACTTAGTCTATAAAATCAACTAATCTACTTCCTAAAATAAGGAAATTTATTACAAGAGATACCAAATAGGGTACAACTTTCATATGTTCATATATGTACTTGACTAACCATTTCATCTTGGTTTCCATTTGGCAATGACATGGCTGCCATTTTGGCACTACATATATTATACCAAATATTTTAAGATGTAGGTTGTTTCAAAATAAACTTCTAACTTTAACTTATGTTGTAGGTGCTTCAAGTAAGCTATAAGCAAGAAAAACTACAATTGTCACTCATATCCCTAACCAAAAGCAATATAAAACATATGTACTAAAATAATTACTTTGGAAAAAATATCAATCACATAACACAAAGTCGAAGAAATCACACTAAAAAATGCACACCTTTTCACATAGGTCACAAGATCACCATATGAACTGAACTATTACCTGGATCAAGGGCTCCACTTGCCCAACTAACAAGTACCAATAAACATATGATAACCCATCACTCCATTGAGTCATTAATCACATAAAAAAAACAAGCTAAAACATTGATAAGCACCAGAATAACATCCCACTCATTCCACGAAATCATTATTACCTAAAAAGACTAGAACAATGATCAATTTAATTAAGTGATCACAAGTCAAAGAGCAATAAGATAACACTTCCAAACATGAACTAGGCTCTTCATAATACCATCCATGTTAGTCCAGAAAATTTACTGAGGGAGATCTTATAGCTCCTACACAGCAAGATATACATATAAGAATGGAAGGAAGCTGCTAAGTAAGAGACCCTTGGCAAAGACTAGATCTAGCATACAGTACAATCATATGTAAAGACATGGAATTTTCAGAGTATTAAGGAAAACAGAAATCTGCCTTAAAGATTAATGAGAGAAACTTTGATGTAATGATATGTTCTACACTTATGTAAGAGGTACATGTTTAGACAGAACTCTAAGTTAAACCAATCAACTTTAAGATACAGAGGTATGGATGATAGATGGTAACAATATGAAGAATTACAATAGTAATTTTGACATATCGACAAACTTCATCTTTAATAGTACTGGGAGTGTAATGACAAATCAATCCATGTCATCAAATAAAGCCAAAAGAGCAGTTTCTAGTCAATCGATTTAAAATAGCAAACTTGGTAATGAGTTGGAAAGTCCAAGATTCAGATTTTATGGGAGAGCAAACATGGGCATTTAATTTGGCGGCACCCACAAAAAAAACATGTACCATCGGTTGGGATAAAGAGATAAATAAAGAGTGAATAATAGTTAGAATCTTACAAAGCAAGAAAAAAGTTTTTTTTTTTACAAATAAAAAGAAAATGACTTTTACTATTAAGCTAAAATCATGCAAGAGTAGCCAAATCTTCCACAAAAGGAAATAGTTAGGATTTTTGAACTGGAAGTAAAAGAGCTTCATATTTGGTCACACTTAACAAAGAACTTATGAATTATGAAGGAAAAAAATGCATCTTGACTCTTAAGCACAACAACCTCACAATCATATAGGAGTTGCATAAGAAAACATGTGCCTATAAACAAAAATTAATGGTGTGAGGTATATAAGCCCTTGTCATCCATGGATCAAATTCATCAATAACTTATGACAATTTCAAACTACTACTCTCTTTAGTAATAAGATTCATTCTCCTCATTTTCCTATGCCCATTAGGTTCCATGTCCTAGCAACCAGAAAAAGATAAGTTTCTCATTATAATCATAAATGATAATTAGAATCATTGGAGAAAATGATGAATAAAAAATATAACCACATGTGTTCATGAGGGGGGAGTTTATCCTTGATTGCCCAACAACAAAATCAATAGAAGCGAGTAGAAAATAAACCAAATTGCAAAGTTCATAGGACTCGCACAATAGCAGATCAGGAGGTAGAAGGCTGTGTACCAACAGGCCACATCTTTTTCTAGGCAGATGAGAATAAGCAAAAACAGAACCTTAAAGACAACAATCGTCCTTGTTCATTTGAAATGAATGAAGAGAAGATGATAAAGATACCTATTGTGCTATATGTAATGGCAGGATCCAAAATAGCAAGGAATTACTTCAAACAACTTCTACAATATAATCTAACTCTCTTGAAACCCTCCATCCAAAACTTCTAGTACAAGATATTAACAGAAACAAAAAGCTAAGTAAAATGAATTCCGGTAAAATTATCCTAGTGTGTGGCTTTCATTCCCATGAAGATGAAAGTTCAATCCAACATGGAATTACTGAAAATCATGAAGTACATAGAATGCAAAGTGTTCAGGAAATAGAGGAAAAATGACCATGCATAACTAACTGCACACGTGGAACAAATGAAGTTCCAAAACCATTCTTATTTCCAAAATATGATTAGATAACTCATTGGATGAAACTCTAAGATACCACCATCTTCAGACACTTGCGATAAGAAGTTGAATTTAAGAAATGTGTGGATTTAGGAATAAAATTGCTACCATAATCTTCTTGCTAATGACTTCACATAATGCAGTGTTCTATGATAAGTTAGAATAGAAATCTAGTAAGTGTAAAGTTTTGGGATTTACAACAAAATAATACACAAGTAACACCACTAAATAAGAAGATAATTGGAATATGCATCACAATATTTTAATGTTTTTTTATAAACTATTAATTCAAACAGTTGAATTTTACTTACATACGCATAACAGAATCAAAAGAAAAAAACTGGCATAAGTATATTGAATGTGACACTTACTATTAATCAAATTCATGTGAAATGCTAATAGCATATGGAATACCATCCCAAGAAAACCAGGCCAAAGAAGGTTCAATTCTTCGTCTAAAACTTGAGCATTTCCCAACATTACATGAACTCATATATCTTTTAGATTTATAAAACTAAATAATATATAAATACAATAGAAATTAATTAAACTTACCATGGCATCATGAGCTACAAGATTTCCCATGAAGAAAAAAAAATAACCAAGGGTAATTTGAATAATGAGAACTTAGCAATGCCAAATCCCTTTTCAATTCTTGGCTATAATTTGGTCTATTATTATTTTTCAGCCATTAGGTCCATGAAGAGCTAATACATGGATATCTTGTAGAAATATGTGCCAAAGTCCTCCTAAAGGCTAACACATTTGATGATCTACTATATTGAAGCAGAGATACGTGGGCTAGCAAACGAAAAGTAGTACGGCAACAAGGGGTCATAAATAAGGGATGCTTATGTATGGTCATGAAAACATCACTGTATAACAAATGAAACCAATAATTAATAATTAATATAAATTAAAACAATAAATAAAAATTAATATATGAATAATCTTACTCATGAAATGCTCGTGGATCCCTTAAAACATCAATAAGCAATCTAAAATCATTAATTTGATTCATTTTGAGACAATATCAGTTGTTAAAAATGTTGTGTAAAACACGTGCAATATTATTATGGATAAACCGAAGATCTAGTCCCATATTGTCATCACATAATCTTGTGATTTTCCCTCTACCGTTCACCATTGCTACATTATCCATACAAAATCCATCTTCTAGCTTCTTTCATGATACCAAGTATTGAATAGCTTCAAACATGTCACCCGATAGGAAATATTAACTAAATAAAAATATATAAAATAAAAAACTTTAAAAAGTAAATAAAATGTTTATTACAAAAATACCGTAGAATTGATATCAATTCTTGGTGAAGTCTATGTCCGATTACAAGTTGGTGTTGTTGGATCCAATCATGTAGGCTAATGTGGTGCTCAAAAACAATTATACGCTGTCTAAATTCTACATAACTATGATAGCCATCCAAAACATACTCTTATCCAAAGTTTCTACAATATCATAGGAACAAAATTCTCTATCATTTGGATGCATTGTTTTCAAAGTCACCAACCTAAAGTAGTTTCCTTTTCCACCTACTTCATATATATTGTCTTTAATATTTATGACATTATAGTATTTGATAGTGCTACGAACGTTAAATCTATCATACCAATCATTTGTAAAAAAATATAGTATTTTTTTTCACAATCTATCTACTGCACATTGAGACTCTCAAAATGTTATAAAAGTTAATACAAAAAAATTGGCATAAGTATGACGTATGCAACACTTACTATTAATCAAATTTATGTGAAATGCTAGTAGCATATGGAATACAATCCCAAGAAAACCAGGCCAAAGGGGTCATAAATAAGGGATGCTTATGTATGGTCGTGAAAACATCACTGTACAACAAATGAAACCAACAATTAATAATTAATATAAATTAAAAAAATAAATAAAAATTAATATATGAATAATCTTACTCATGAAATGTTCATGGATCCCTTAAAACATCATTAAGCAATCTAAAATCATTATTTTGATTCATTTCGAGCCCATAGTAGTTGTTCAAATAGTTGTGCAAGATACGTTCAATATTATTATAGATAAACTGAAGATCTAGTCCCATATTGTCATCACATTATCTTGTGACTTTCCCTCTACCGTTCACCACTGCTACATTATCCATACCAAATCCATCTTCCAGCTTCTTTGATGATACCAAGTATTGAATAGCTTCAAACATGTCACCTAATAGAAAACATTAACTAAATAAAAATATATAAAATAAAAAAGTAAATAAAAGGTTTATTACAAAAATACTATTGAATTGATATCAATTCTTGGTTAAGTCTATGAAAGATTACAAGTTGGTGTTATTGGATCTAATCTTGTAGGCTTATGTAGTGTTCAAAAACAATTATAAGTTGTCCAGATTCTACATAACTATGATAGCCAGCCAACAGATACTGCTTATCCAAGGTTCTCGCAATAACATAGGAACAAAATGCTCTGTCATTTGGATGCACTATTTTCAAAGTCACCAACCTAAAATAGTTTCCTTTTGGTTTTGCTTCATATATATTGTCTTTAATATGTCTAACATTATAGTAGTTGATAGTGCTACGGACATTAGACCTATAACTAATATCAATCATTCGTAAAAAAATATATACACTAATTTTTTTTCACAATCTATCCACTACACATTAAGACTCTCAAGGTTTTAGAAAGTTAATAAAAAAATTTAAAAAATGGCATATGTATGTTGAATGCAACACTTACTATTAATCAAATTTATGTGAAATGCTAGTAGCATATGGAATATCATATCAAGAAAGCCAGGCCAAAGGAGTCATAAATCAGGAATGCTTATGTATGGTCGGGAAAACATCACTATACAAGAAATGAAACCAACAATTAATAATTAATATAAATTAAAACAATAAATAAAACTTAAAATATGAATAATCTTACTCATGAAATGCTCGTGGATCCCTTAAAACATCAATAAACAATCTGAAATCAGTAGTTTGATTCATTTCGAGCTCATAACAGTCGTTCAAAAAGTCGTACAAGACACATGCAATATTATTATGGATAAACTAAAGATCTAGTCCGATATTGTCATCACATGACCTTGTGATTTTCCTTCTACTTTTCACCATTACTACATTATCTATACTGATTCGTGCCCAATTGGTGTACCAGCTGATTCATGTCCTCTGAATGGTCCCAGCAATGGAACCACATTTGATTTCGTGCCCAACTAGTGTATGCCCTGTTGATTGGTGCTCAATCAACTGGTGTACCTTGATTTCGGTCCTTAGACGGGAGTAATCAACAAAATTTATAACCTATTGCACCATATACTAGGATAGCCTGAGCTAGCATAGCATAGTGGCTCTAGGATCGTTCACTGGGATGGGTTTTCACTTTACAATTGATATTAGTTCAAAACTGAATTGGTGCTTTTTCATTTCAAGGTTAGCTTTAAAAGAAAACATAATCTTTGGTTGAGAAAGGATTGGTTTTAAGCTAACCAAAAATAGTAACTGATTTTAATTACAAGAAAAGTGTTTCTTGGAGTTTCAGATTACTAGGCTCAGGTTCCTAATACAAAAAGAGAGTTTCAGTCACTTGTTTCTTTTCCTCATACTGGGGATTTAACATATAGTTATTTCCGAAACTGGTGTGGTATAGATGCTTCCCCTTAATGGGTTCAAACACTAAATCCCTGTCACTGATGCATCTTGCAATGACTCATACCTCTCACCTAGCACTTGCCATTCAAGGTGATCTTTAACCTTGGATTACCCGTCAAAAGCTCGTAAGAGATAACTAATGGATGTCTCCTTGGAGTCCAAAAGCTTACCAAGTGTTGGCTATTCTAGAAAATCCTACCTTTAAACCACCTCCCAAAGGCTCGCAAGAGGTAAACTAGTGCATCTCAATGCAGGGAGATCACTTGCCTTACCAAGTGTTGGCCCAAGTGATTTCAAGGCGTTTTAAGTTAACTAAAAAGATAAAAACCATTAACGGGTTACACTTTCTCTTCATTAGTAGCTAAAACAACAAAACTCTCAATTCTTGCATTCAAAAAATTACCCAGCTTTCTTCACTCCAAGAGACAAAAAGCCTAGCCACTCATCCTCTGAGGAAACATCCTCAGAGTTTGATTTGCTAGAAATAAAAATAACAAGAAAAAAAAAATATTCAAGAAAAACAGAGCAAGTGCTCTGTAAAATATATTTCTTTTTATCTTCAATTACATATCTGATATATGATTCCTATGCTCTTTACATTGGTTCAAAGATATATATAGAGAAGATATTTTCTAAGAAATATCCCAATAATATCTTTGACTGATTACAAGGAGAAAATAGAAATTTACACAAAAGATCTTGAGAAAAAATCTAACTTAGTCGGTGGCAAATATCTAAATTTACACAGGTGGATTTTGCAAGTTTGAATTGTCCATTTTGCAAGTTGAATTTGTGATTTCACAACTTGGAGGTGATTCCGCAACTTGGAGATGATTTGCAACTTGTTTCGTAGCTTGGAGGTGATTTCGCAACGTGGTTCGCAGCTGCGAAGATGGAGTTTCAACTTGCGAAGTGGCACACGTGTGCTTGGAGGTGGTTTCGCAGCTGCGAAACACCTTGCGAAATTTCGCAAGTGGATTTCATTTCGCAGCTCATTTCGTAACTGCGAAATTTTCGCACAGCTTGATGCAGTTGTCTTCAAACAGCCATAACTTCTTTGTTTCAACTCCAATTGGTGTACTGTTTGAAGCGTTGGACTCCTGACTTACTGATCTTCGAAACGACATATAGTATGCATGAAATGGACTACAAGAAGTACTCGAAATATGTCCAACAGTTGCTATCCTCTTGAATTCTTCATGTTAGATTCCTCTGTTTTTCCTCCTTGCATTCTTGATTGGATTTGGCAAAGAACTACAAAGCTCCAAAGCTTGGATTCTTCATGTAAATGAGCTTCCATTTGCTTTTCCATGGATTATATAAAGCTCTCCCTCGTCTTAGATTGCTTTGGTGATCAAAAAGCAATCAAAAACAGCAAAACTTAACACAATTTGATTAGAAATGATTGCAAGGGTCCTTAACATGCCAATTGAGTTAAAAGGTAATAACTATTACTCAAAAGTGTTTAAAAGAGTTAATTAAAAGCTATAAAATAGCACTTTTTGAGTAGTAATCATATACCAAATCCATCTTCCAGCTTCTTTGATGATACCAAGTATTGAATAGCTTCAAACATATCACTAAATAGGAAATCTTAACTAAATAAAAATATATAAAATAAAAAAACATTAAAAAGTAAATAAAATATTTATTACAAAAATACCATAGAATTGATATCAATTCTTGCTTAAGTCTATGTCCGATTACAAGTTTGTGTTGTCGTATCCAATCTTGTAGGCTGATGTGGAGTTAAAAAACAATTATACGTTGTCCAAATTTTACAAAATTATGATAGCCAGCTAACACATACTGCTTATCCAATGTTCCCGCAATATCATATGAACGAAATTCTTTGACGTTTAGATGCACTGTTTTCAAAGTCACCAACCTAAAATAGTTTTACTTTTGCTTCTGCTTCATATATATTGTCTTTAATATGTTTGACATTATAGTAGCTGATAGTGCCACAGACGTTAAACCTGTCATTAATATCAATCATTCGTAAAAAAATATATACTAATTTTTTTCACAATCTATCCACTGCACAATGAGACTCTCAAGGTGTTAGAAAAGTCAATAAAAAAAATGGCATAAGTATGTTGAATGCAACACTTTCTATTGATCAAATTTATGTGAAATGATAGTACCAAATGGAATACCATCCTAAAAAAACCAGGCAAAAGAAGGTTAAATTCTTCGTCTAAAACTTGAGCATTTCCCTACATTAGATAAACACATATATATTTTAGATTTATATCAAAATAATAATAATGCATAAATAGAACAGAAATAAATTAAACTTGCCATGGCTTCATGAACTATAGGATTTCGCATGAAAACAAAAAATGACCAAGGGTAATTTGAATAATGAGAACTTGGCCATGCCAAAACCCTTTTCAATTCTTGGCTATAATTTGGTCTATTATTATTTTTAACCCATTGGGTCCATGAAACACTAATACATAGATATCCTGCAAAAATATTTGCCAAATTCCTCCTAATGGGCAACACATTTGATGATCTACTATATTGAAGTAGAGATACGTGCGCGAGCAAACGAAAAGTAGTATGACAAGAAGGGGTCATAAATAAGGGATACTTATGTATGGTCATAAAAACATCATTGTACAACAAATAAAACCAACAATTAATAATTAATACAAATTAAAACAATAAATAAAAACAAATATATGAATAATCTTACTCATGAAATGCTCGTGGATACTTTAAAACATCAATAAGCAATTTGAAATCATTAGTTTGATTTATTTCGAGCCCATTGCAGTCGTTCAAAAAGTCGTACAAGACACGTGTAATATTATTATGGATAAAATGAAGATCTAGTCTGATATTGTCATCACATGACCTTGTGATTTTCCCTCACCGTTCACCATTGCTACATAATCCATACCAAATCCATCTTCCAGCTTCATTAATGATACCCAGTATTGAATAGCTTCAAACATGTCACCGGATAGGAAATATTAACCAAATAAAAATATATAAAATAAAAAAACATTAAAAAACTAAATAAAATATTTATTACAAAAATACCATAGAATTGATATCAATTATTGCTTAAGTCTATGTCCGATTACAAGTTTGTGTTGTCGTATCCAATCTTGTAGGCTGATGTGGAGTTAAAAAACAATTATACGTTGTCCAAATTTTACAAAACTATGATAGCCAGCTAACACATACTACTTATCCAAAGTTCTCACAATATCATAGGAACAAAATTCTCTGTCGTTTGGATGCACTGTTTTCAAAGGCACCAACCTAAACTAGTTTCCTTTTGCTTTTGCTTCATATATATTATCCTCAATATGTCTGACATTATAGTAGTCGATAGTGCCACAGACGTTAAACCTATCATTAATATCAATCATTCGTAAAAAAATATATACTAATTTTTTTCACAATCTATCCACTGCACAATGAGACTCTCAAGGTGTTAGAAAAGTCAATAAAAAATGGCATAAGTATGTTGAATGCAACACTCTCTATTGATCAAATTTATGTGAAATAATAGTACCCTATGAAATACCATCCCTAAAAAACCAAGCAGAAGAACGATTAACTCCTCGTGTAGAACTCGAGCATTTTCCTACATTACATAAACATATATCTCTTTTAGATTTATATGAAAAAAAAAATGTATAAATAAATTAGAAATAAATTAAACTTGCCACGGCATCATGAGCTACAAGATTTCCCATGAAAACAAAAAATGACCAAAGGTAATTTGAATAATGAGAACTTGGCCATGCCAAAACCCTTTTCAATTCTTGGCTAAAATTTGATCTATTATTATTTTTCACCCATTGGGTCCATGAAAAACTAATACATTGATATCCTACAGAAATATTTGCCAAAGTCCTCCTAGAGGCCAACACTTTTGATGATCTACTACATTGAAATAGAGATACGTGGGCGAGCAAACGAAGAGTAGTACGACAAGAAGGGGTCACAAATAAGGGGTGCTTATGTATGGTCGAGAAAACATCATTGTACAAAAAATAAACCAACAATTAATGATTAATATAAATTAAAAAAATAAATAAAAATTATTATATGAATAATTTTACTCATGAAATGCTCGTGGATCCCTTAAAACATCAGTAAGCAATTTGAAATCATTAGTTTGATTCATTTCGAGCCCATAGCAGTTGTTCAAAATGTTGTGTAACACACGTGCAATATTATTATGGATAAACTGAAGATCTAGACTTATATTGTCATCACATAATCTTGTAATTTTCCCTTTACCGTTCACCACTGCTACAATATCCATACGAAATGCTTCTTCTAGCTTCTTTAACGACACAAAGTATTGAATAGCTTCAAACATGTTATCAGATAGGAAACATTAACTAAATAAAAATATAGAAAATAAAAAAAGATTAAAAACTAAATAAAATATTTATTACAAAAATATCGTAGAATTGATATCAATTCTTGCTTAAGTCTACGTCCGATTACAAGTTCGTGTTGTCGTATCCAATCTTGTAGGCTGATATGGAGTAAAAAAACAATTATACATTGTCTAAATTTTACAAAATTATGATAGCCAGCTAACACATATTGCTTATCCAAAGTTCCTGCAATATCATAGGAACGAAATTCTCTGTCGTTTAGATGCACTGTTTTCATAGTCACCAACCTAAAATAGTTTCCTTTTACTTCTGCTTCATATATATTGTCTTTAATATATATGACATTATAGTAGCTTATAGTGCTACAGACGTTAAACCTGTCATTAATATCAATCATTCGTAAAAAACATAAATACTAATTTTTGTCATAATCTATCCACTGCACATTGAGACTCTCAAGGTGTTAGAAAAGTTAATGAAAAAAAAGGCATAAGTATGTTGAATGCAACACTTTTTACTAATCAAATTTATGCGAAATGATAGTACCATATGGAATACAATCCTAGAAATACAAAGCAAAAGAAGGTTTAACTCTTCGTTTAAAACTTGAGCATTTCCCTACATTACATAAACAACTATATCTTTTAGATTTATAAAAAAAAAAATGTATAAATTAAACTTGCCATGGCATCATGAGCTACAAGATTTCGCATCAAAACAAAAAATGACCAAGGGTAATTTGAATAATGCGAACTTGGCCATGCCAAAACCCTTTTCAATTCTTGGATATAATTTGGTCTATTACTATTTTTAACCCATTGGATCCTTGAAAAACTAATACATAGATATCCTGTAGAAATATTTGCCAAATTCTTCCTAAAGGCCAACACGTTTGATGATTTGCTTTATTGAAGTAGAGATACGTGGGTGAGCAAACGAAAAGTAGTACGACAAGAAGGGGTCATAGATAAGGGGTGCTTATGTATGGTCGTGAAAACATCATTGTTCTACACTTATGTAAGAGGTACCTGTTTAGAAAGAACTCTAAGTTAAACCCAATCAACTTTAAGATACAGAGGTATGGATGATAAATGGTAACAATATGAAGAATTACAATAGTAATTTAGACATATCAACAAACTTCATCTTTAATAGTACTAGGATTGTAATGGCAAATCAATCCATGTCATCAAATAAAGCCAAAAGAGCAATTTCCAATCAATCGATTTAAAATAGCAAACTTGGTAATGAGTTGGAAAGTCCAAGATGCACATTTTATGGGAGAGCAAACATAGGCATTGAATTTGGCGGCACCACAAAAAAAACATGTACCATCAGTTGGGATAAAGAGATAAATAAAGAGTGAATAATAGTTAGTATCTTACAAAGCAAGAATTTTTTTTTTTTTTTTATTTGCAAATAAAAAGAAAATGACTTTTACTATTTAGCTAAAATCATGCAAGAGTAGTCAAATCTTCCACAAAAGGAAATAGTTAGGATCTTTGAACTACTACTCTGTTTAGTAATAAGATTTCTTCTCCTCATTTTCCTATGCCCATTAGGTTCCATGTCCTAGCAACCAGAAAAGGATAAGTTTCTCATTATAATCATGAATGATAATTAGAATCATTCGAGAAAATGATGAATAAAAAATATAACCACATGTGTTCCTGAGGGGGGAGTTTATCCTTGATTGCCCAAGAACAAAATCAATAGAAGCAAGTAGAAAATAAACCAAATTTCAAAGTTCATAGGACTTGCACAGTAGCAGATCAGGACCTCGAAGGTTGCGTACCAACAGGCCACATCCTTTTCTAGGCAGATGAGAATAAGCAAAAACAGAACCTTAAAGAGAATAATTGTCCTTGTTCATTTGAAATGAATGAAGAGAAGATGATAAAGATACCTATTGTGTATTATGTAATGGCAAGATCCAAAATAACAAGGAATTACTTCAAACAACTTCTACAATATAATCTAACTCTCTTGAAACCCTCCATCCAAAACTTCTAGTAAAAGATATTAGCAGAAACAAAAAGCTAAGCAAAATCAATTCCAGTAAAATTCTCTTAGTGTGTGGCTTTCATTCCCATGAAGATGAAAGTTCAATCCAACATGGAATTACTAAAAATCATGAAGTACATTGAATGCAAAGTGTTTAGGAAATAGAGGAAAAATGACCACATATAACTAACTGCACACATAGAACAAATGAAGTTCCAAAACCATTCTTATTTCCAAAATATGATTAGATAACTCGTTGAGATGAAACTCTAAGATACCACCATCTTCAGACACCTACGATAAGAAGTAGAATTTAAGAAATGTGTGGATTTAGGAATAAAATTGCTACCATAAGCTTCTAGCTAATGACTTCACATAATGCAGTGTTCTATGATAAGTTAGAATAGAAATCTAGTAAGTGTAAAGTTTTGGGATTTACAACAAAATAATACACAAGTAACACCACTAAATAAGAAGATAATTGGAATATGCATCACAATATTTTAATGTTTTTTATAAAGTATTAATTCAAACAGTTGAATTTTACTTACATACGCATAACATAATCAAAAGAAAAAAACTGGCATAAGTATATTGAATGCAACACTTACTATTAATCAAATTTATGTGAAATGCTAGTAGCATATGGAATACCATCCCAAGAAAACCAAGCTAAAGAAGGTTCAATTCTTCGTCTAAAACTTGAGAATTTCCCAACATTACATTAACACATATATCTTTTAGATTTATAAAACTAAATATTATATAAATAAAATAGAAATTAATTAAACTTACCATGGCATCATGAGCTACAAGATTTCCCATTAAGACAAAAAATAACCAAGGGTAATTTGAATAATGAGAACTTGGCTATGCTAAATCCCTTTTCAATTCTTGGCTATAATTTAGTCTATTATTATTTTTCACCCACTGGGTCCATGAAGAGCTAATACATGGATATCTTGTAGAAATATGTGCCAAAGTTCTCCTAAAGGCTAACACATTTGATGATCTGCTATATTGAAGCAAAGATACATGGGCGAGCAAATGAAAAGTAGTACGACAACAAGGGGTCATAAATAAGGGATGCTTATGTATAGTCGTGAAAACATCACTGTACAACAAATGAAACCAATAATTAATAATTAATATAAATTAAAACAATAAATACAAATTAATATATGAATAATCTTACTCATGAAATGCTTGTGGATCCCTTAAAACATCAATAAGCAATCTAAAATCATTAATTTGATTCATTTCGAGACAATATCAGTTGTTAAAAATGTTGTGTAAAACACGTGCAATATTATTATGGATAAACCGAAGATCTAGTCCCATATTGTCATCACATAATCTTGTGATTTTTCCTCTACTGTTCACCATTGCTACATTATCCATACCAAAATCCATCTTCTAGCTTCTTTGATGATACCAAGTATTGAATAGCCTCAAACATGTCACCCGATAGGAAATATTAACTAAATAAAAATATATAAAATAAAAAAACTTTAAAAAGTAAATAAAATGTTTATTACAAAAATACCGTAGAATTGATATCAATTCTTGGTTAAGTCTATGTCCGATTATAAGTTGGTGTTGTTGGATCCAATCATGTAGGCTAATGTGGTGCTCAAAAACAATTATACGCTGTCCAAATTCTACATAACTATGATAGCCATCCAAAACATACTGCTTATCCAAAGTTTCTGCAATATCATAGGAACAAAATTCACTATCATTTGGATGCACTGTTTTCAAAGTCACCAACCTAAAGTAGTTTCTTTTTCCATCTACTTCATATATATTGTCATTAATATGTATGACATTATAGTATTTGATAGTGCTACGAATGTTAAACCTGTTATTAATACCAATCATTCGTAAAAAAAAATATACTATTTTTTTTCACAATCTATCTACTGCACATTAAGACTCTCAAAGTGTTAGAAAAGTTAATAAAAAAAAATTGGCATAAGTTTGATGTATGCAACACTTATTATCAGTCAAATTTATGTGAAATGCTAGTAGCATATGGAGTACAATCCCAAGAAAACCAAGCCAAAGGGGTCAGAAATAAGGGATGCTTATGTATGGTCGTGAAAACATCACTGTATAACAAATGAAACCAACAATTAAGAATTAATATAAATTAAAACAATAAATAAAACTTAAAATATGAATAATCTTACTCATGAAATGCTCGTGGATACCTTAAAATATCAATAACCAAACTGAAATCAGTAGTTTTATTCATTTCGAGCCCATAGTAGTCGTTCAAAAATTCGTGCAAGACACGTTCAATATTATTATGGATAAACTAAAGATCTAGTCTGATATTATCATCACATGACCTTGTGATTTTCCCTTTACCGTTCACCACTACTACATTATCCATACCAAATCCATCGTCCAACTTCTTTGATGATACCAAGTATTGAATAGCTTCAAACATATCACCAGATAGGAAATCTTAACTAAATAAAAATATATAAAATAAAAAAACATTAAAAAGTAAATAAAATATTTATTACAAAAATACCATAGAATTGAAATCAATTATTGCTTAAGTCTATGTCCGATTACAAGTTTGTGTTGTCGTATCCAATCTTGTAGGCTGATGTGGAGTTAAAAAACAATTATACGTTGTCCAAAGTTTACAAAATTATGATAGCCAGTTAACACATACTGCTTATCCAAAGTTCCCGCAATATCATAGGAACGAAATTCTCTGTCCTTTAGATGCACTGTTTTGAAAGTCACCAATCTAAAATAGTTTTACTTTTGCTTTTGCTTCATATATATTGTCCTTAATATGTTTGAAATTATAGTAGCTGATAGTGCTACAGACGTTAAACCTGTCATTAATATCAATCATTCGTAAAAAAATATATACTAATTTTTTTCACAATTTATCCACTACACATTGAGACTCTTAAGGTGTTAGAAAAGTTAATAAAAAAATGGCATAAATATGTTGAATGCAACACTTTCTATTGATCAAATTTATGTGAAATGATAGTACCATATGGAATACCATCCTAAAAAAACCAAGCAAAAGAAGCTTTCATTCTTCGTCTAAAACTTGAGCATTTCCCTACATTACATAAACACATATATCTTTTAGATTTATATAAAAAAAATTAATGTATAAATAGAACAGAAATAAATTAAACTTGTCATGACATCATGAGCTACAAGATTTCGCATGAAAACAAAAAATGACCAAGGGTAATTTGAATAATGAGAACTTGGCCATGCCAAAACCCTTTTCAATTCTTGGCTATAATTTGGTCTATTATTATTTTTAACCCATTGGGTCCATGAAAAACTAATACATGGATATCCTGCAGAAATATTTGCCAAAGTCCTCCTAATGGGCAACATGTTTGATGATCTGCTATATTGAAGTAGAGATACGTGGGCGAGTAAACGAAAAGTAGTACGATAAGAAGGGGTCATCAATAAGGGATGCTTATGCATTGTCGTGAAAACATCATTGTACAACAAATAAAACCAACAATTAATAATTAATATAAATTCAAAAAATAAATAAAAATTAATATATGAATAATCTTACTCATGAAATGCTCGTGGATCCCTTAAAACATCAATAAGCAATCTGAAATCATTAGTTTGATTCATTTCGAGCCCATAGCAGTCGTTCAAAAAGTCGTGCAAGACACCTGCAATATTATTATGGATAAACTGAAGATCTAGTCACATATTGTCATCACATGACCTTGTGATTTTCCCTCTACTATTCACCATTGCTACATTATCCATACCAAATCCATCTTCCAGCTTCTTTGATGATACCAAGTATTGAATAGCTTCAAACATGTCACTGGATAGGAAATATTAACTAAATAAAAATATATAAAATAAAAAAACATTAAAAAGTAAATAAAAGATATATTACAAAAATATCGTAGAATTGATATCAATTCTTGCATAAGTTTATGTCTGATTACAAGTTTGTGTTGTCGTATTGATTCGTTCCCATTTGGTGTATCAACTGATTCATGTCCAGCTGGTGTCCCTTGATTTTGGTCCTCAGGGAGTAATCAACAAAATTTATAACCTATTACACCATGAACTAGGGTAGCAAAGACAAAGCTACTATAGCATAGTGGCTCTAAGATCGTTCACTGGGATGGGTTTTCACTTCACAATTGATATTAATTCAAAGATGAATTGGTGTCTTTTCATTTCAAGGTTAGCTTAAAAAGAAAACATAAAGATGTTTGAGTAAAAAAGGTTTGGTTTTAAACTAACCAAAAATAGTAACTGATTTTACTTACAAAGAAAAGTGTTTCTTAGAGTTTAGATCACTAGGCTCAGGTTCCTTGTACAAAAAGGAAGTTCCGGTCACTTGTTTCTTTTCCTCGCATTGGGGATTTAACATATAGTTATTTTTCGAATCGGTGTGGTACATATGCTTCCCTTTAATGGGTTTAAACACTAAATCCCTCGCACTGATGCATCTTGCAATGGCTCATACCTCTCACCTAGCACTTGCCATTCAAGGTGATCCGGAGAAGGTGGAACATCACCCGGCCAGAATTCCGGATATGGGATATCCGAAGAAGATGGAACGTCGCAAGGGTGACCGTCTGCGTGTGCATGGTGTAGGGACCCCTCCCCCTGATGACACAGAGCACAAATTGCTATCTGGAGCAACTCCATCCTGATTCCTCAAGAGGACACATGACGCACTCCCCTATCTGGACTCCCTTAGGGAGAAGCACATGGCACTCGTGATCATCACACCTGGACGATAGCATATCCTATCCGGATATGTTGTCCGGATCATTGACTAAAGTGCACAAGCCTTGCTACATCATTCCGACAGTCTGCCCATACTCCTTGCATTCCGTATTTGCTTATGGCAAAGGACTTCAAAGCTTCGGTTCTTCATGTTTCTAAGCTTTCCATTGCTTTGCCATGGATTCCAAAGAACTCACCTCAATCTCGGATTGCTTTGGTGATCAAAAAGCTATCAAAACACCAAAACTTAACACAATTTGATTAGAATTGATTGCAAGGGTCCTTAATATGTTAATTGGGTTAAAAGGTGATAACTACTACTCAAAAGTGTTTAAAAGAGTTAATTACAAGCTATGAAATAACACTTTTTGAGTAGTAATCATGTATCCAATATTGTAGGCTGATGTGGAGTTAATAAACAATTATACGTTGTCCAGATTTTACAAAACTATGATAGCCAGCTCACATATACTGCTTATCTAAAGTTCCCGCAATATCATAGGAACGAAGTTCTCTATTGTTTGGATGCACTACTTTCAAAGTCACCAACATAAAATAGTTTCCTTTCGCTTTTGCTTCATATATATTGTCTTTAATATGTCTGGCAATATAGTAGCTGATAGTGCTACAAACGTTGAACCTGTCATTAATATCAATCATTCGTAGAAAAATATATACTAATTTTTGTCACAATCTATCCACTGCACATTGAGACTCTCAAGGTGTTAGAAAAGTGAATAAAAAAATGGCATAAGTATGTTGAATGAAACACTTTCTATTAATCAAATTTATGTGAAATGATAGTACCATATGGAATACCATCCCTAAAAAAACCCAGCAAAAGAAGGTTTAACTATTTGACTAAAACTTAAGCATTTTCCTACATTACATAAACATATATATATATTTTAGATTTATAATTAAAAAAAATAATGTACAAATAAAAAAAAATTAAATTAAACTTGCCACGACATCATGACCTACAAGATTTCCCATGAAAACAAAAAATGACCAAGGGTAATTTGAATAATGAGACTTGGCCACGCCAAAACCCTTTTCAAATCTTGGCTATAATATGGTCTATTATTATTTTTAACCCATTGGGTCCATGAAAAATTAATACATGGATATCCTATAGAAATATTTGCTAAAGTCCTCCTAAAGGCCAATAGGTTAGATGATCTGCTATATTGAAGTAGAGATACGTGGGCGAGCAAACGAAAAGTAGTACAACAAGAAGGGGTCATAGATAAGGGATGCTTATGTATAGTCGTAAAAACATCATTGTACAACAAATAAAACCAAGAATTAATAATTAATATAAATTAAACAATAAATAAAAATTAATATATTAATAATCTTCCTCATGAAATGCTCGTGGATCCTTTAAAACATCAATAAGCAATTTGAAATCATTAGTTTGATTCATTTCGAGCCCATAGCAGTCATTCAAAAAGTCGTGCATGACACGTGCAATATTATTATGGATAAATTGAAGATCTAGTCCCATACTGTCATCACATGACCTTGTGATTTTCCCTCTACCGTTCACTGCTGCTACATTATCCATACCAAATCCATCTTCCAGCTTTTTTGATAATACCAAGTATTGAATAGCTTGAAACATGTCAAATGTCTGATTACAATTTGGTGTTGTCATATCCAATATTGTAGGCTGATGTGGAGTTAAAAAACAATTATACGTTGTCCAAATTTTACAAAACTATGATGGCCAGCTAACACATATTGCTTATCCAAAGTTCCCGCAATATCATAAGGACGAAATTCTCTATTATTTGGATGCACTATTTTCAAATTCACTAACCTAAAATAGTTTCCTTTTGCTTCTGTTTCATATATACTGTCTTTAATATGTTTGACATTATAGTAGCTGATAGTGCTACGGACATTAAACCTGTCATTAATATCGATAATTCGTAAAAAAATATATAGCAATTTTTTTCACAATCTATCCACTACACATTGAGATTCTGAATATGTTAGAAAAGTTAATAAAAAAAATAAAAAAATGGCATAAGTATGTTGTATGTAACACTTACTCTCAATCAAATTTATGTGAAATGCTAGTAGCATATCGAATACCATCCCAAGAAAACCAAGCCAAAGAAGGTTTAACTCTTTGTCTAAAACTTGAGCATTTCCCTATACTACATTAACACATACATCTTTTAGATTTATAAAAAAAATAATAATGTATAAATAAATCAGAAATAAATTAAAATTGTCACGATATCATGAGGTACAAGATTCTCCATGAAGAAAAAACACGACCAACGGTAATTTGAATAATGAGAACTTGGTCATGCCAAAATCCTTTTCAATTCTTGGTTATAATTTGGTCTATTATTATTTTTCACCCATTGGGTCCATGAAGAGCTAATACATGGATATTCTGCAGAAATATTTTCCAAAGTCCTCCTAAAGGCCAATACGTTTGATGATATGCTCTATTGATGCAGAGATACGTGGGCGAGTAAACCAAAAGTAGTACGGCAAGAAGGGGTGATAAATAAGGGATGCTTATGTATGGTCGTGAAAACATCAGTGTACAGCAAATAAAAGGAACAATTAATAATTAATATAAATTAAAACAATAAATAACAATTAATATATGAATAATCTAACTCATCAAATGGTTGTGGATCCCTCAAAACATCAATAAGCAATCTGAAATCATTAGTTTGATTCATTTCGAGCCCATAACAGTTGTTCAAAATGTCATGTAACACACGTGTAATATTATTATGGATAAACTGAAGATCTAGTCCCATATTATCATCACATAATCTTGTAATTTTCCCTCTACCGTATACCACTTCTACCTTATCCATACTAAATTAATCTTCTAGCTTCTTTGATGACACAAAGTATTGAATAGCTTCAAACATGTTACCATATAAAATAAAAAACGTTAAAAAGTAAATAAAGTATTTATTACAAAATACTATAGAATTGATAGCAATTCTTACTTAAGTATATGTCCGATTACAAGTTGGTGTTGTCGTATCCAATATTGTAGGGTGATGTGGAGTTAAAAAACAATTATACGTTGTCCAGATTTTACAAAACTATGATAGCCAGCTAAAACATACTTCTTATCCAAAGTTCCTGCAATATCATAGGGACGAAATTCTCTGCTATTTGGATGCACCTTTTTCAAAGTCACTAATCTAAAATAGTTTCATTTTGCTTCTGATTCATATATATTGTCTTTAATATGTTTAACATTATAGTAGCTGATAGTGCTATGGATGTTAAACCTTTCATTAATATGAAGAATTCATAAAAAAAATATATAGTAATTTTTTCACAATCTATCCACTGCACATTGAGACTCTGAATGTGTTAGAAAAGTTAATAAAAAAAAGGCATAAGTATGTTGTATGTAACACTTAATCTTAATCAAATTTATGTGAAATGCTAGTAGCATATCAAATACCATCCTAAGAAAACCTACCAAAGAAGGTTTAACTCTTCGTCTAAAACTTGAGCATTTCCCTACATTACATTAACACATACATCTTTTCAATTTATTAATAAAACATAAATAAATTAAACTTGCCACCACATCATGAGATACAAGATTCCCCATGAAGAAAAAAAATGACCAAGGGTAATTTGAATAATGAGAACTTGGCCATGCTAAAACCTTTTTCAATTTTTGGCTGTAATTTGGTCTATTATTATTTTTCACCCATTGGGTCTATGAAGAGCTCATACATGGATATCCTGTAGAATATGTGCCAAAGACCTCCTAAAGGCCAACCGGTTTGATGATATGCTATATCGAAGTAGAGATACGTGGGCAAGCAAACGAAAAGTAGTACGACAAGAAGGAGTCATAAATAAGGGATGCATCGGTATGGTCGTGAAAACATCACTATACAACAAATAAAACCAACTATTAATATTTAATATAAATTAAAACAATAAATAAAAATTAATATATAAACAATCTTATTCATGAAATGCTCGTTGATCCCTTAAAACATCAATAAGCACTCTGAAATCATTAGTTTGATTTATTTGGAGCCCATAGCAGTTGTCCAAAATGTCGAGTAACACACGTGCAATATTATTATGGATAAATTAAGATCTAGTCCCATATTGTCATTACATAATCTTATAATTTTCTCTCTACCGTTCACCACTGCTACATTATCCATACAAAATCCATCTTCCTGCTTCTTTGATGATACCAAGTATTGAATAGCTTCAAACATGTCACCGGATAGGAAATATTAACTAAATATAAATATAAAAAATAAAAAAAAACTAAAAACTAAATAAAATTTGTATTACAAAAATACCGTATAATCGATATCAATTCTTGGTTAACTCTATGTCCAATTACAAGTCGGTGTTGTCGTATCCAATCTTGTAGGCTGATGTGGAGTTAAAAAAATATTATACGTTGTCCAGATTTTACAAAACTATGATTACCAGCTAACACATATCGCTTATCCAAAGTTCCCGCTATATCATAGGAACGAAATTCTCTGTTATTTAGATGCACCGTTTTCAAAGTCACAAGCCTAAAACAGTTACCTTTTGCTTCTGCTTCATATATATTGTCTTTAATATGTTTGATATTATAGTAATTGATAATGCTACAAACTTTAAAACTATTATTAATATCAATAATTCATAAAAAAAATTTTAATTTTTTTTTCACAATCTATCCACTGCACATTGAGACTATCAATGCCAGCTAACACATACAACTTATCCAAAGTTACTGCAATATCATAGGAATGAATTTCTCTGTTATTTGGATGCACCGTTTTCAAAGTCACCAACCTAAAATAGTTTCCTTTTGCTTCTGCTTTATACATATTGTCTTTAACATGTTTGACATTATAGTAGCTGATAGTGCTATGGACATTAAATCTGTCATTAATATCAATAATTCGTAAAAATATATATAGCAATTTTTTTCACAATCTATCCACTACACATTGAGAGTCTCAATGTGTTAAAAAAGTTAATAAAAAAAAATAAAAAATGGCATAAGTATGTTGTATGTAACACTTATTGTTAATCAAATTTATGTGAAATGCTAGTAGCATATAGAATACCATCCCCAGAAAACCAAGCCAAACAAGGTTTAACTCTTCGTCTAAAACTTGAGCATTTCCCTACATTACATTCACACATACATCTTTTAGATTTATAAAATAAAGAATAATGTATAAATAAAACATAAATAAATTAAACTTGTCACGACCTCATGAGCTAGAAGATTCCCCATGAAGAAAAAAAATGACCAAGGGTAATTTGAATAATGAGAACTTGGCCATGCTAAAACTCTTTTCAATTCTTGCCTATAATTCGGTCTATTATTATTTTTCATCCATTGGGTCCATGAAGAGCTAATACATGGATATCCTGTGTAAATATGTGCCAAAGTATTCCTAAAGGCCCACACGTTACATGATCAACTATATTGAAGCAGAGATATGTGGGCGAACAAACGAAAAGTAGTACGACATAAAGGGGTCATATATAAGGGATGCTTATGTATGGTCGTGAAAACATCACTGTTCAACAAATAAAACCAACAACTAATATTTAATATAAATTAAAACAATAAATAAAAATTAATATATGAATAATCTTACTCTTGAAATGCCTGTGGATCCCTTAAAACATCAATAAGTAATCTGAAATCATTAGTTTGATTTATTTCAAGCCTATAGCAGTTGTTCAAAATGTCGTGTAACACACGTGCAATATTATTATGGATAAACTTAAGATCTAGTCTCATATTGTCATCACATAATCTTGTCAATTTCCTCTACCGTTCACCACTGCTACATTATCCATACCAAATCCATCTTCCAGTTTCTTTGATGATACCAAGTATTGAATAGCTTCACACATGTCACCAGATAGGAAATATTAACTAGATTAATATATATAAAATTAAAAAATTAAAAAGTAAATAAAATATGTATTACAAAAATACTATAGAATTGATGTCAATTCTTGGTTAAGTCTATGTTCGATTACAAGTTGGTGTTGTCGTACCCAATCTTGTAGGCTGATGTGGAGTTAACAAAATATTATACGTTGTCCAGATTTTAGAAAACTATGATTGCCAGCTAACACATACTGCTTATCCAAAGTTCTCGCAATATCATATGAAAGAAATTCTCTGTTATTTGGATGCACCGTTTTGAAAGTCACCAACCTAAAATAGTTTCCTTTTGCTTCTGCTGCATATATATTGTCTTTAATATGTTTGATATTATAGTAGCTGATAGTGCTAAAGACGTTAAACCTGTCATTAATATCAATAATTCGTAAAAAAATATGTAGTAATTTTTTTCACAATCTATCCATTGCACAGTGACACTCTCAATGTGTTAGAAAAGTTAATAAAAAAAAAATAAAAATGGGATAGGTATGTTGTATGTAACACTTACTGTTAATCAAATTTATGTGAAATGCTAGTAGCATATAGCATACCATCCCAAGAAAACCAAGCCAAAGAAGGTTTAACTCTTCGTCTAAAACTTGAGCATTTCCCTACATTACATTAGCACATACCTCTTTTAGATGTATAAAAAAATAATAATGTATAAATAAATCAGATATAAATTAAACTTGCCACGACATCATGAGATAGAAGATTTCCCATGAAGAAAAAAAAATGACTAAGGGTAATTTGAATAATGAGAACTTGGGCAAGCCAAAACCCTTTTCAATTCTTGGTTATAATTTGGTGTATTATTATTTTTCATCCATTGGGTCCATGAAGAGCTAATACATGGATATCCTGTGGAAATATGTTCCAAAGTCCTCCTAAAGGCCCACACGTTTGATGATCTACTATATTGAAGAAGAGATATGTGGGCGAGCAAACGAAAAGTAGTACGCCAATAAGGGGTCATAAATAAGGGATGCTTATGTATGGTCATGAAAACATCACTGTACAACAAATAAAATCAACAATTAATAATTAATATAAATTAAAACAATAAATAAAATATATTATATGAATAATCTTACTCATGAAATGCTTGTGGATCCCTTAAAACATCAATAAGCAATCTGAAATCATTAGTTTGATTTATTTCGAGCCCATAGTAGTTGTTCAAAATGTCGTGTAACACACGTGCAATATATTATGGATAAACTTAAGATCTAGTGCCCTATTGTCATCACATAATCTTGTAATTTCCTAGTACCGTTCACCACTGCTACATTATCCATACCAAATCCATCTACTAGCTTTTTTTATGATACCAAGTATTGAATAGCTTCAAACATGTCACCGGATAGGAAATATTAACTAAATAAAAATATATAAAAACAAAATTAAAAAGTAAATGAAATATGTATTACAAAAATACCATAGAATTGATATCAATTCTTGGTTAAGTCTTGGTCTGATTACAAGTCGGTGTTGTTGTATCCAATCTTGTAGGCTCAGGTGGAGTTAAAAAAATATTATATGTTGTCCATATTTTACAAAACTATGATTGTCAGCTAACACATACTGCTTATCCAAAGTTCTCGCAATATCATAGGAACGAAATTCTTTGTTATTTGGATGCACCGTTTTCAAAGTCAACAACATAAAATAGTTTCCTTTTACTTCTGCTTCATATATATTGTCTTTAATGGTTGACATTATAGTAGCTAATAGTGGTACGAACATTTGACCTATCATTAATATCAATAATTTGTAAAAAAATATGTAGTAATTTTTTTCACAATCTACCCACCACACAGTGAGACTCTCAATGTGTTAGAAAAGTAATAAAAAAAAAAAGGCATAAGTATGTTGTATGTACACTTACTCTGAATCAAATTTATGTGAAATGCTACTAGCATATCAAATACCATCCCAAGAAAACCTAGCTAAAGAAGGTTTAACTCTTTGTCTAAAACTTTAGCATTTCCTTATACTACATTAACACATACATCTTTTAGATTTATAAATAAAAAAAAATGCATAAACAAATCAGAAATAAAGTAAAATTGCCACGACATCATGATCTACAATATTCCCCAAGAAGAAAAAAAATGACCAAGGGTAATTTGAATAATGAGAACTTGGCCATGCCAAAACCCTTTTCAAATCTTGGCCATAATTTTGTCTATTATTATATTTCACCCATTGGATCCATGAAGAGCTAATACATGGATATCCTACCGAAATATGTGCCAAAGTCCTCCTAAAAGCCAAAACATTTGATGATATGCTATATTGAAGCAGAGATACGTGGGCGAGCAAACGAAAAGTAGTATGCCAAGAAGGGGTCATCAATAAGGGTTGCTTATGTATGGTCGTGAAAACATCGTTGTGAACCAAATAAAACCAACAATTAATAATTAATATAAATTAAAATATGAGTAACCTTACTCATGAAATGCTCGTGGATCCCTTAAAACATCAATAAGCAATCTGAAAGCAATAGTTTGATTTATTTCGAGCCCATAGCAGTTGTTCAAAATGTCGTGTAACACACGTGCAATATTATTATGGATAAACGTAAGATCTAGTCTAATATTGTCATCACATAATCTTGTAATTTCCCTCTACCATTCACCATTGCTACATTATCCATACCAAATCCATCTTCCAACTTCTTTGATGATACCAAGTCTTGAATAGCTTCAAACGTGTCACTGGATAGGAAATATTAACTAAATAAAAATAAATAAAATGAAAAAAATTAAAAAGGAAATAAAATATGTATTACAAATATACCGTAGAATTGATATCAATTCTTGGTTAAGTCTATGCTCGATTACAAGTCGGTGTTGTCGTATCCAATCATGTAGGCTGATGTGTAGTTAAAAAAATATTATATATGGTCCAGATTTTACAAAACTATGATTACCAGCTAGCACATACTACTTATCCAAAGTTCCCGCAATATCATAGGCACGAAATTCTCTGTTATTTGGATACATCGTTTTCAAAGTCACCAACCTAAAATAATTTCCTTTTGCTTCCGCTTCATATATATTGTCTTTAATTTGTTTGGCATTACAGTAGCTGATAGTGCTACGGACGTTAAACCTGTCATTAATATAATTAATTCGTAAGAAAAATATATAGTAATTTTTTTCACAATCTATTCACTACACATTGAGACTCTCAATGTGTTAGGAAAGTTAATAAAAATAAATAAAAAAATGGCAGAGGTATTTTGTATGTAACACTTACTGTTAATCAAATTTATGTGAAATGTTAGTAGCATATAGAATACCATCCCAAGAAAACCAAGCCAAAGAAGTTTTAACTATTCGTCTAAAACTTGAGCATTTCCTTACATTACATTAACACATACATATTTTAGATTTATTAAACTTGCCATGACATCATGAGCTACAAGATTCCCCATGAAGAAAAAAAATGACCAAGGGTAATTTGAATAATGAGAACTTAGCCATGCCAAAACCCTTTTCAATTCTTGGCTATAATTTGGTGTATTATTATTTTTCATCCATTGGGTGCATGAAGAGCTAATACATGGATATCCTGCGGAAATATGGGCCAAAGTCCTCCTAAAGACCCACACGTTTGATAATCTGCTATATTGAAGTAGAGACACGTGAGCGAGCAAACGAAAAGTAGTACAACAAGAAGGGGTCACAAATAAGGGATGTTTATGTATGGTCGTGAAAACATCACTGTACAACAAATAAAACCAACAATTAATAATTAATATAAATTAAAACAATAAATAAAAATTAATATATGAATAATCTTACTCATGAAATGCTCGTGGATCCTTTACAACATCAATAAGCAGTCTAAAATCATTAGTTTGATTTATTTCGAGCCCATAGCAGTTGTTCAAAATATCGTGTAACACACGTGCAATATTATTACAGATAAACTTAAGATCTAGTCTCATATTGTCATCACATAATCTTGTAATTTCCTTATACCTTTCACCATTGCTACATTATCCATACCAAATCCATCTTCCAGCTTATTTGATGATACCAAGTATTGAATAGCTTCAAACATGTCACCAGATAGGAAATATTAACTAAATAAAAATATATAAAATGTAAAAAAATTAAAAAGTAAATAAAATATGTATTACAAAAATACTGTAGAATTGATATCAATTCTTGGTTAAGTCTTTGTCCAATTACAAGTTGGTGTTGTCATATCCAATTGTGTAGGCTGATGTGTAGTTAAAAAAAATATTATATGTAGTCCAGATTTTACAAAACTGTAATTGCTAGATAACAAATACTACTTATCCAAAGTTCCCGCAATATCATAGGAACGAAATTCTCTGTTATTTGGATGCACTGTTTTCAAAGTCAACAACCTAAAATAGTTTCCTTTTGCTTTTGCTTCATATATATTGTCTTTAATATGTTTGACATTATAGTAGCTGATAGTGCTACGGACATGAAACATGTCATTAATATCAATAATTCGTAAAAAAATGTGTAGTAATTTTTTTCACAATCTATCCATTGGACATTGAGACTCTCAATGTGTTAGAAAATTTAATAAAGAAGTAAAAAAAAAATAAAAAAAAAGGCATAAGTATGTTTTATGTAACTCTTATTGTTAATCAAATTTATGTGAAATGCTCGTGGCATATAGAATAACGAAGATTTAACTCTTCATCTAAAATTTGAGCATTTCCCTACATTACATTAACACATACATCTTTTAGATTTATTAAAAAAATAATGTATAAATAAAATAGAAATAAATTAAACTTGCCACGACATCATGAGATGCAAGATTCCCCATGAAGAAAAAAAATGACCAAGGGTAATTTTAATAATGAGAACTTGGCCATACCAAAACTGTTTTCAATTCTTGGCTATAATTTCGTCTATTATTATTTTTCATCCATTGGGTCCATTAAGAGCTAATACATGGATATCCTACAGAAATATGTGTCAAAGTCCTCCTACAGGCCAACACGTTTGATGATCTGCTAAATCGAAGATGAGATACGTGGGCGAGCAAACGAAAAGTAGTACGACAAAAAGGGGTCATAAATAAGGGATGCTTATGTATGGTTGTGAAAATATCACTATACAACAAATGAAACCAACAATTCATAATTAATAGAAATTAAAAGAACAAATAAAAATTAACATATGAATAATCTTACTCATGAAATACTCGAGGATCCCTTAAAACATCGATAAGCAATTTGAAATCATTAATTTGGTTTATTTCGAGCCCATAGTAGTTGTTCAAAATATCGTGTAACACACGTGCAATATTATTATGGATAAACTGAAGATCTAGTCCCATTTGTCATCACATAATCATGTAATTTTCCCTCCACCGTTCACCACTGCTACATTATCCATACCAAATTCATCTTCCAGCTTCTGTGATGATACAAAGTATTGAATAGCTTCAAACATGTCACCGGATAGGAAATATTAACGAAATAAAAATATATAAAATAAAAAAAACATTAAAAAGTAAATAAAACATTTATCACAAAAACACCGTAGAACTTATATCAATTCTTACTTAAGTCTATGTCCAATTACAAGTTGGTGTTGTCGTATCCAATGTTGTAGGCTGATGTGGAATTCAAAAACAATTATACATTGTCCAGATTTTACAAAACTATGATAGCCAGCTAAAACATACTACTTATTCAAAGTTCCCGCAATATCTTAGGGACGAAATTCTTTGTTATTTGGATGCACCATTTTCAAAGTCACCAACCTAAAATAGTTTCCTTTTGCTTTTTCCACATATGTATTATCTTTAATATGTTGGACATTATAGTGGCTGATAGTGCTACAAACATTAAACCTGTCATTAATATCAATAATTTGTAAAAAAATATATACTAATTTTTTTCACAATCTATCCACTACACATTGAGAATCTCAATGTGCTAGAAAAGTTAATAAAAAAAATAAAAAATGGCATAAGTATGTTGTATCTAACACTTACTCTTAATCAAATTTATGTGAAATGCTAGTAGCATATCGAATACCATCCCAAGAAAACCTAGCCAAAGAAGGTTTAACTCTTCGTCTAAACTTGAGCATTTCCTTACACTACATTAACACATACATCTTTTAGATTTATATAAAAAAATAATGCATGAATAAAAAAAAAAGAAAGTAATATTGCCACGACATCATGAGCTACAAGATTCCCCATGAAGAAAAAAAATGACCATGGGTAATTTGAATAATGAGAACTTGGCCATGCCAAAACCCTTTTCAATTCTTAGCTATAATTTGGTCTATTATTATTTTTCACCCATTGGGTCCATGAAGAGCTAATACATGGATATCCTGTAGAAATATGTGCCAAACTCCTCCTAAAGGCCAACACATTTGATAATATGCTATATCGAATAAGGGATACGTGGGCAAGCAAACGAAAAGTAGTATGGCAAGAAGAGGTCATAAATAAGGGATGTTTATGTATGGTCGTGAAAACATCTCTATGCAACAAGTAAAACCAAAAATTAATAATTAATATAAATTAAAATAAAAAAATAAAAAATAATATATGAACAATCTTACTCATGAAATGCTCGTGGATCCCTTAAAACATCAATAAGCAATCTGAAATCATTAGTTTGGTTTATTTCGAGCCCATAGCAGTTGTTCAAAATGTCGTGTAACACACGTACAATATTATTATGGATAAACTTAAGATCGAGTCCCATATTGTCATCGCATAATCTTTTAATTTTCCTCTACCGTTCACCACTACTACATTATTCATACCAAATCCATCTCCCAACTTCTTTGATGACACCAAGTATTGAATAGCTTCAAACATGTCACCGGATAGGAAATATTAACTAAATAAAAATATATAAAATAAAAAAAATTAAAAAGTAAATAAAGTATGTATTACCAAAATACCGTAGAATCGATATCAATTCTTGGTTAAGTCTATGTCCGATTACAAGTTGGTGTTGTCGTATCCAATCTTGTAGGCTGATGTGGAGTTAAAAAAATATTATACGTTGTCCAGATTTTACAAAACTATGATTACCAACTAACACATACTACTTATCCAAAGTTCCCGCAATATCATAAGACCGAAATTCTCTGTTATTTTGATGCACCATTTTCAAAGTCACCAACCTAAAATAGTTTCCTTTTGCTTCTGCTTCATATATATTGTCTTTAATATGTTTGACATTATAGTAGATGATAGTGCTACAAACGTTAAACCTTTCATTAATATCAATAATTCGTAAAAAAATATATAGTAATTTTTTTAACAATCTATCCACTACACACTGAGACTCTCAATGTTTTAGAAAAGTTAATAAAAAAAAATGGCATAACTGTGTTGTATGTAACACTTACTGTTGATCCAATTTATGTGAAATGCTAGTAGCATATAGAATACCATCCCAAGAAAACCAAGCCAAAGAAGGTTTAACTCTTCGTCTAAAACTTGAGCATTTCCCTACATTACATTAACACATACATCTTTTAGATTTATAAAAAAAAGAATAATGTATAAGTAAAACATAAATAAAAAAAACTTGTCACGACCTCATGAGCTACAAGATTCCCCATGAAGAAAAAAAAAAAGACCAAGGGTAATTTGAATAATGAGAAATTGGTCATGCGAAAACCCTTTTCAATTCTTGGCTATAATTTGGTCTATTATTATTTTTCATTCATTGGGTCCATGAAGAGCTAATACATGGTTATCCTGCGGAAATATGTGCCAAAGTCATCCTAAAGGTCCACACGTTTGATGATTTGCTATATTGCAGCAAAGATCCGTGGGCGAGCAATATTATTTATTTCGAGCCCATAGTAGTTGTTCAAAATGTTGTGTAAAATACGTGCAATATTATTATGGATAAACTTAAGATCTAGTCCCATATTGTCATCACATAATCTTGTAATTTCCCTTTACCGTTCACCACTACTACATTATCCATACCAAATCCATCTTCCAGCTTCTTTGATGATACCAAGTATTGAATAGCTTCAAACATGTCACCGGATAGGAAATATTAACTAAATAAAAATATATAAAATAAAAAAAATTAAAAAGTAAATAAAGTATGTATTACCAAAATACCGTAGAATCGATATCAATTCTTGGTTAAGTCTATGTCCGATTACAAGTTGGTGTTGTCGTATCCAATCTTGTAGGCTGATGTGGAGTTAAAAAAATATTATAAGTTGTCTAGATTTATCAGAACTATGATTGCTAACTAACAAATACTGCTTATCCAAAGTTCCCGCAACATCATAGACATAAAATTCTCTGTGATTTAGATGCACCGTTTTCAAAGTCACAAACTTAAAATAGTTTCATTTTGCTTCTGCTTCATATATATTGTCTTTAATATGTTTGACATTATAGTAGCTGATAATGCTACAAACATTAAACTTGTCATTAATATAAAGAATTCGTAAAAAAATATATAGTAATTTTTTTCACAATCTATCCACTGCACATTGATACTGGCATAAGTATGTTGTATGTAACACTTACTCTTAATCAAATTTATGTGAAATGCTAGTAGCATATAGAATACCATTCCAAGAAAACCAAACCAAAGAAGGTTTAACTCATCGTCTAAAACTTAAGCATTTCCCTATATTACATTAACACATAAACCTTTTAGATTGATTAAAAAAAATGTATAAATAAAACAGAAATAAATTAAACTTGCCACGACATCATGACCTACAAGATTCCCCATGAAGAAAAAAAATGACCAAGGGTAATTTGGATAATGAGAACTTGGTCTTGCCAAAACCCTTTATAATTCTTGGCTATAATTTGGTCTATTATTATTTTTCATCCATTGGGTCCATGAAGAGCTAATACATGGATATCCTGCTGAAATATATGTCAATGTCCTCCTAAAGGCCTACATGTTTGATGATCTAATATATTGAAGCAGAGATAAGTGGGCGAGCAAACGAAAATTAGGTTGGCAAGAAGGGGTCATAAATAAGGGATGCTTATGTATGGTCGTGAAAACATCACTATAAAGCAAATAAAACCAACAATTAATAATTAATATAATTTAAAACAATAAATAAAAATTAATATATGAATAATCTTACTCATGAAATGCTCGTGGATCCCTTAAAACATCAATAAGCAATTTGAAATCATTAGTTTGATACATTTTGAGCCGATAGCAGTCGTTCAAAAAGTCGTGAAAGACACGTGCAATACAATTATGCATAAACTGAAGATCTAATCCCATATTGTCATCACATGACATTGTGATTTTCCCTCTACCGTTCACCACTCCTACATTATCCATACCAAATCCATCTTCCAGCTTCTTTGATGATATCAAGTATTGAATAGCTTCAAAAATGTCACCGTATAGGAAATATTAACTAAATAAAAATATATAAAATAAAAAACCATTAAAAAGTAAATAAAATATTTATCACAAAAATACTGTAGAATTGATATCAATTATTGCATAAGTCTATGTCCGATTACAAGTTTGTGTTGTTGTATCCAATCTTGTAGGCTGATGTGGAGTTAAAACACAATTATACGTTGTCCAGATTTTACAAAACTATGATAGCCGGCTAACACATACTACTTAACCAAAGTTCCCTCAATATCATAGGAACGAAATTCTCTGTCATTTAGATGCACTGTTTTCAAAGTCACCAACCTAAAATAGTTTCCTTTTACTTCTGCTTCATATATATTGTCTTTAATATGTTTGACATTGTAGTAGCTGATAGTGCTACAGACGTTCAACTTATCATTAATATCACTCATTCATAAAAAAAATAGATAATAATTTTTTTCACAATCTATCCACTGCACATTGAGACTCTCAAGGTGTTAGAAAAGTTAATAAAAAAAAAAGGCATAACTATGTTGAATGCAACACATATATCTTTTAGATTTATAAAAAAAATAATGTATTAGAAAAGTTAAACCTGTCACTAATATCAATAATTCTTGAAAAAATATGTTGTAATTTTTTCACAATCTATCCACTGCACATTGAGACTCTTAATGTGTTAGAAAAGTTAATAAAAAAAAATGGCATAAGTATGTTCTATGTAACACTTACTGTTAATCAAATTTATGTGAAATGCTAGTAGCATATAGAACACCATCCCAAGAAAACCAAGCCAAAGAAGGTTTAACTCTTCGTCTAAAACTTGAGCATTTCCCTACATTAAATAAACACATACATCTTTTAGATTTATCAAAAAAAAAAATAATGTATAAATAAAACAGAAATAAATTAAACTTGCTACAACATCATGAGCTACAAGATTCCCCATGAAGAAAAAAAATGAGTAAGGGTAATTTGAATAATGAGAACTTGGCCATGAGAAAACCCTTTTCAATTATTAGCTATAATTTGGTCTATTATTATTTTTCACCCAATGGGTCCACGAAGAGCCAATACATGGATATCCTGCAGAAATATGTGCCAAAGTCCTCCTAAAGGCCAACACGTTTCATGATATGCTATATCGAAGTAGAGATACGTGGGCGAGCAAACAAAAAGTAGTACGACAAGAAGAGGTCATAAATAAGGAATGCTTATGTATGGTCGTGAAAACATCACTGTACAACAAATAAAACCAACAATTAATAATTAATAAAAAGTAAAACAATAAATAAAAATTAATATATGAAGAATCTTACTGATGAAATGCTCATGGATCCCTTAAAACATTAATAAACAATCTGAAATCATTAGTTTGATTCATTTCGAGCCCATATCGGTTGTTCAAAAAGTCGTGCAAGACACGTGCAATATTATTATGGATAAACTGAAGATCTAGTCCCATATTGTCATCAAATAGTCTTGTCATTTTCCCTTTACCGATCACCACTGCTACATTATCCATACCAAATCCATCTTCTAGCTTCTTTGATGATACCAAGTATTGAATAACTTCAAACGTGTCACCGGCTAGGAAATATTAACTAAATAAAAATATATAAAATAAAAAAATGTTAAAAAGTAAATAAAATATGTATTATAAAAATATCGTAGAATCGATATCAATTCGTGGTTAAGTCTGTGTCCGATTACAAGTTGGTGTTGTCGTACCCAATCTTGTAGGCTGATGTGGAGTTAAAAACAATTATACGCTGTCCAGATTTTACAAAACTATGATAGCCAACTAACAGATACTGCTTATCCAAAGTTCCCGCAATATCGTAGGAACAAAATTCTCTGTTATTTGATGCATTTTTTTCAAACTCACCAACCTTAAATAGTTTCCTTTTGCTTATGCTTCATATATATTGTCTTTAATATGTTTGACATTATAGTAGCTGATAGTGCTACGGACGTTAAACCTGTCATTAATATCAATAATTCGTAAAAAAATATATAGTAATTTTTTTTCACAATCTATCCACTACACATTGAGACTCTCAATGTGTTAGAAAAGTTACTAAAAAAATTTAAAAAAAATGGCATAAGTATGTTATATGTAACACTTACTCGTAATCAAATTTATGTGAAATGCTACTAGCATATCGAATACCATCCCAAGAAAACCAAGCCAAAGAAGGTTTAACTCTTCGTCTAAAACATGAGCAGTTCCCTATACTATATTAACACATACATCTTTTAGATTTATAAAAAAAAATGTATAAATAAATCAAAAATAAATTAAAATTGCCACAACATCATGAGGTACAAGATTCCCCATGAAGGAAAAAAAGGACCAAGGGTAATTTGAATAATGAGAACTTGGCCATGCCAAAACCCTTTTCAATTCTTGCCTATAATTTGGTCTATTGTTATTTTTCACCCATTGGGTCCATGAAGAGCTAATACATGGATATCCTGCAGAAATATGGGCAAAAGTCTTCATAAAGGCCAACACGTTTGATGATATGCTATATTGAAGCAGAGATACGTGGGTGAGCAAACGAAAAGTAGTACGACAAGAAGGGGTCATAAATAAGGGATGCTTATGTATGGTCAAGAAAACATCAATGTACAACAAATAAAACCAACAATTAATAATTAATATAAATTAAAACAATAAATAACAATTAATATATGAATAATCTTACTCATGAAATGCTCCTGGATCCCTTAAAACATCAATAAACAATCTGAAATCATTAGTTTGATTTATTTCGAGCCCATAGTAGTTGTTCAAAAAGTTGTGTAACACACGTGCAATATTATTTTGGATAAACTGAAGATCTAGTCCCATATTGTCATCATATAATTCGGTAATTTTCCCTCTACTGTTCACCAATGCTACATTATCCACACCAAATCCATCTTCCAGCTTCTTTGATGATACCAAGTATTGAATAGCTTCAAACATGTCACCGAATAGGAAATATGAATTAAATAAAAATATATATTACAAAAATATCGTTGAATTGATAGAAATTCTTGGTTAAGTCTATGTCCGATTACCAGTTGGTGTTGTCGTATCCAATCTTGTAGGCTTATGTGGAGTTAAAAAACAATTATACATTGTCCTAATTTTACAAAACTATGGTAGCCAACTAACACATACTGCTTATCAAAAGTTCCCGCATTATCATAGGAACAAAATTCTCTGTTATTTGGATGCACTAGTTTCAAAGTCACCAACCTAAAATAGTTTCCTTTTGCTTCTACTTCATATATATTGTCTTTAATATGTTTGACATTATAGTAGCTGATAGTGCTACGAACATTAAACCTGTCATTAATATCAATAATTCGTAAAAAAAGATATACTAATTTTTTTCACAATCTATCCACTGCACATTGAGGCTCTCAATGTGTTAGAAAAGTTAATAAAAAAAATAAAAAACAAGATATTGCATAGAATTGGTAGCAATTCTTGGTTAAGTCTATGTCCGATTACAAGTTGGTGTTGTCGTATTCAATCTTGTAGGCTAATGTGGAGTCAAAAAAAATTATACGCTGTCCAGATTTTACAAAACAATCATAGCCAGCTAACACACACTGCTTATCCAAAGTTTCCGCGATATCATAGGAACAAAATTCTCTATTATTTGGATGCACTGTTTTCAAAGTCACCAACCTAAAATAGTTTCCTTTTTCTTCTGCTTCACATATATTATCTTTAATATGTTTGACATTATATTAGCTAATAGTGCTACGAACGTTAAACCTGTCATTAATATCAATAATTCGTAAAAATATATATACTAATTTTTTTGACAATCTATCGACAACACATTGAGACTCTCAATGTGTTAGAAAAGTTAATAAAAAAAATAAAAAATAAGATATTGCGTAGAATTGATAGCAATTTTTGGTTAAGTCTGTGTCCGATTAGAAGTTGGTGTTGTCGTATCCAATCTTGTAGGCTAATGTGGAGTTAAAAAAATGGCATAAGTATATTGTATGTAACACTTATTGTTAATCAAATTTATTTGAAATGCTAGTGGCATATAGAATACCATCCCAAGAAAACCAAGCCAAAGTAGGTTTAGCTCTTCATCTTAAACTTGAGCATTTTCCCACATTACATTAACACATACATCTTTTAGATTTATAAAAAAAAATAATAATGTATAAATAAAAAAAGAAATAAATTAATCTTGCCACGACATCATGAGCTACAAGATTTCCCACGAAGAAAAAAATTGACCAAGGGTAATTTGAGCAATGAGAACTTGGCCATGCCAAAACCCTTTTCAATTCTTGACTATAATTTGGTCTATTGTTATTTTTCATCCATTGGGCCCATGAAGAGCTAATACATGGATATCTTACTGAAATGTGCGCCAAAGTCCTCCTAAAAGGCCAACATGTTTGATGATCTGTTATATTGAAGTAGAGATACGTGGGCGAGCAAACGAAAAGTAGTATGGCAAGAAGGGGTCAAAAATAAGGGATGCTTATGTATGGTCGTAAAAATATCATTGTACAACAAAAAAACCAACAATTAATAATTAATAAAAATTAAAACAACAAATAAAAATTAATATATGAATAATCTTACTCATGAAATACTCGTGGATCCCTTAAAACATCAATAAGCAATCTGAAATCATTAGTTTGGTTTATTTCGAGCCCATAGTAGTTGTTCAAAATATCGTGTAACACACGTGCAATATTATTATGGATAAACTGAAGATCTAGTCCCATATTGTCATCACATAATCATGTAATTTTCTCTCTACTGTTCACCACTGCTACATTATCCATACCAAATTCAAATTCCAGCATCTTTGATGATACAAAGTATTGAATAACTTCAAACATGTCACCGGATAGAAGATATTAACTAAATAAAAATATATAAAATAAAAAAACATTACAAAGTAAATAAAATATTTATTACAAAACTACCGTAGAATTGATATCAATTCTTGCTAAAGTCTATGTCTGATTACAAGTTGGTGTTGTCGTATCCAATATTGTAAGATGAGGTGGAGTTAAAAAATAATTATACGTTGTCCAGATTTTATAAAACTATGATAGCTAGCTAAAACATATTGCTTATCCAAAGTTCCCGTAATATCATTGGTATGAAATTCTCTATTTTTTTTACGCACCGTTTTCAAAGTCACCAAACTAAAATAGTTTCCTTTTGCTTCCATTTCATATATATTGTCTTTAATATGTTCGACATTATAGTAGCTGGTAGTCATACGGATGTTAAACCTGCCATTAATATCAATAATTCGTAAAACAATATATAGTAATTTTTTTCACAATCTATGCACTGCACATTGAGACTCTCAATGTGTTAGAAAAGTTAATAAAAAAAAATGGCATAAGTATCTTGAATGTAACACTTTCTATTAATCAAATTTATGTGAAATGATAGTACCATATGGAATACCATCCCAAAAAAACCCAGCAAAAGAAGGTTTAACTCTTCGTCTAAAACTTGAGCATTTCCCTACATTACATAAACATATATAGCTTTTAGATTTATAAAAAATAAAATAATGTATCAATAAAACATAAATAAATTAAACTTGCCACGACATCATGGACTACAAGATTTCGCATGAAAACAAAAAATGACCAAAGGTAATTTGAATAATGAGAACTTGGCCACGCCAAAACCCTTTTCAATTTTTGGCTATAATATGGTCTATTATTATTTTTACCCCATTGGGTCCATGAAAAACTAATACATCAATAACCTGTAGAAATATTTGCCAAATTCCTCCTAAAGGCCAAGACGTTTGATGATCTGCTATATTGAATTAGAGATACGTGGGCGAGCAAACGAAAAGTAGTACGACAAGAAGTAGTCATAAATAAGGGATGCTTATGTATAGTCGTGAAAACATCATTGTACAACAGATAAAACCAACAATTAATAATTAATATAAATTAAAACAATAAATAAAATTAATATATGAATAATCTTACTCATGAAATGCTCGTGGATCCGTTAAAACATCAATAACCAATTTGAAATCATTAGTTTGATTCATTTCAAGCCCATAGCAGTCGTTCAAAAAGTCGTGCAAGACACGTGCAATATTATTATGGATAAACTGAAGATCTAGTCCCATATTGTCATCACATGACCTTGTGATTTTCCTTCTACTGTTCACCGCTGCTACATTATCCATACGAAATCCGTCTTCCAGCTTCTTTGATGACACAAAGTATTGAATAGCTTCAAACATGTTACCGAATAGGAAACATTAACTAAATAAAAATATATAAAATAAACAAATGTTAAAAAGTAAATAAACTATTTATTACAAAAACACCGTAGAATTGATATCAATTCTTGCTTAAGTCTATCTTCGATTACAAGTTGGTGTTGTCATATCCAATGTTGTAGGCTCATGTGGAGTTAAAAAACAATTTTACGTTGTCTAGATTTTACAAAACTATGATAGCCAGCTAACACATACTGCTTATCCAAAGTTCCCGCAATATCATAGGAACGAAATTCTCTCTTCTTTGGATGCACCGTTGTCAAAGTCACCAACCTAAAATAGTTTCCTTTTGCTTCTGCTTCATATATATTGTCTTTAATATGTTTGAGATTATATTAGCTGATAGTGCTACGGACGTTAAACCTGCCATTAATATCAATAATTCTTAAAAAAAATAAATAGTAATTTTTTTTACAATTTATCCACTGCACATTGAGACTCTCAATGTGTTAGAAAAGTTAATAAAAAAAAATGGCATAAGTATGTTGTATGTAACACTTACTCTTAATCAAATTTATGTGAAATGCTAGTAGCATATCGAATACCATCCCAAGAAAACCTAGCCAAAGAAGGTTTAACTCTTCGTCTAAAACTTGAGCATTTTCCTACACTACATTAACACATACATCTTTTAGATTTACAAAAAAAATAATAATGCATAAATATAAAGTATAATTGTCACGACATCATGAGCTACAAGATTCCCCATAAAGAAAAAAAATGACCAAGGGTAATTTGAATAATGAGAACTTTGCCATGCCAAAACCCTTTTCAATTCTTTATGTTTCACCCATTGGGTCCATGAAGAGCTAATACATGGATATCCTGCAGAAACATGTGCCAATGTCCTCCTAAAGGCCCACACGTTTGATGATCTGCTATATTGAAGCAGAGATACGTGGGCGAGCAAACGAACAATTAATAATTAATATAAATTAAAACAATAAATAAAAAATTAATATATGAATAATCTTACTCATGAAATGTTCGTGGATCCCTAAAAACATCAATAAGCAATCTAAAATCATTAGTTTGATTTATTTCAAGCCTATAGCAGTTGTTCAAAATGTCGTGTAACACATGTGCAATATTATTATGGATAAAGTGAAGATCTAGTCCCATATTAACATCACATAATCTTGTAATTTCCCTCTATCGTTCACCACTGCTACATTATCCATACCAAATCCATCTTCCAGCTTCTTTGATGATACCAAGTATTGAATTGCTTCAAACATGTCACCGGATAGGAAATATTAACAAAATAAAAATATATAAAATAAAAAATTAAAAAGTAAATAAAATATGTATTACAAAAATATTGTAGAATTGATATCAATTCTTGGTTAAGTCTATGTCTGATTACAAGTGTTGTCGTATCGAATCTTCTAGGCTGATGTGGAGTTAAAAAAAATTATATGTTGTCCAGATTTTACAAAACTATGATTACCATGTAACACATACCACTTATCCAAAGTTCCCGCAATATCATAGGAACGAAATTCTCTATTATTTAGATGCTCCGTTTTCAAAGTCACAAGACTAAAATAGTTTCCTTTTACTTCTGCTTCATATATATTGTCTTTAATATGTCTGATATTACAGTAGCTGATAATGCAACGGACATTAAACCTGTCATTAATATCAATAATTCATAAAAAAATATATATATTAAATTTTTTTCACAATCTATCCACTGCACATTGAGACTCTCAATGTGTTAGAAAAGTTAATAAAAAAAATAAAAAAATGGCATAAGTATGTTGTGTGTAACACTTACTGTTAATGAAATTTATGTGAAATGCTAGTAGCATATAGAATACCATCCCAAGAAAACCAAGCCAAAGAAGGTTTAACTCTTCGTTTAAAACTTGAGCATTTCCCTACATTATATTAACACATACATCTTATAGATTTATATAAAAAAAATGTATAAATAAAACAGAAATAAATTAAACTTGCTACGACATCATGAGCTACAAGATTCCCCATGAAGAAAAAAAGTGACCAAGGGTAATTTGAATAATGAGAACTTGGCCATGCCAAAACCCTTTTCAATTTTTGGCTATAATATGGTCTATTATTATTTTTAACCCATTGGGTCCATGAATAACTAATATATGGATATCCTGCAGAAATATTTGTCAAAGTCCTCCTAAAGGTGAACACGTTTGATGATCAACTATATTGAAGTAGAGATACGTGGGCGAGCAAACGAAAAGTAGTACAACAAGAAGGGGACATAAATAAGGAATGATTATGTATGGTCGTGAAAACATCATTGTACAACAAATAAAACCAACAATTAATAATTAATATAAATTAAAACAATAAATAAAAATTAATATATGAAGAATCTTACTTATGAAATGCTCGTGGATCCCTTAAAACATCAATAATCAATCTGAAATCATTAGTTTGATTCATTTCAAGCCCATATCGGTCGTTCAAAAAGTTGTGCAAGACACGTGCAATATTATTATGGATAAACTGAAAATCTAGTCCCATATTGTCATCACATGACCTTGCGATTTTCCCTTTACCATTCACCACTGCTACATTATCCATACCAAATCCATCTTCCAGCTTCTTTGATGATACCAAGTATTGAATAGCTTCAAACGTGTCACCGGCTAGGAAATATTAACTAAATAGAAATACATAAAATAAAAAACATTAAAAAGTAAATAAAATATGTATTATAAAAATACCGTAGAATCGATATCAATTCTTGGTGAAGTCTATGTCCGATTACAACTTGGTGTTGTTGGATCCAATCTTGTAGGTTGATGTGGTGTTCAAAAACAATTATACGCTGTCCAGATTCTACATAACTATGATTGCCATCCAAAACATACTGCTTATCCAAAGTTTTCGCAAGAACAAAATTCTCTATCATTTGGATGCATTGTTTTCAAAGTCACCAACCTAAAGTAGTTTCCTTTTCCTTATACTTCATATATATTGTCTTTAATATGTATGACATTATAGTATTTGATAGTGCTACAAACGTTAAACCTGTCATTAATATCAATTATTCGTTAAAAAAATGAAGTAATTTTTTTCACAATCTATTCACTGACCATTGAGACTCTCAAAGTGTTAGAAAATTTAATAAAGAAATAAAAAAATCAACATAAGTATGTTGTGTGCAACACTTACTATTAGTCAAATTTATGTGAAATTCTAGTAGCATATAGAATACCATTCTAAGAAAACCTGGCCAAAAAAGGTTTAACTCTTCGTCTAATACTTGAGCATTTCCCTACATTACATAAACACATATATCTTTTAGATTTATAAAAAAAAAAATGTATAAAGAAAACAAAAATAAATTAGACTTGCCATCGCAACATGAGCTACAAGATTTCCTATGAAAACAAAAAAGAACCAAGGGTAATTTGAATAATGAGAACTTACCCATGCCAAAACCTTGTTCAATTCTTGGCTATAATTTGGTTTATTATTATTTTTAACCCTTGGGTCCATGAAGAGCTAATACATGGATATCTCGCAGAAATATGTGCCAAAGTCCTTCTAAAGGTCAACATGTTTGATGATATGCTATATTGAAGCAGAGATACGTGGGTGAGCAAACAAAAAGCAATACGACAAGAAGGGACCATAAATAAGGGATACTTATGTATAGTCGTGAAAGCATAACTATAATTAATATAAATTAAAACAATAAATAAAAATTAATATATGAATAATCTTACTAATCAATTGCTCATCGATCCCTTAAAACATCAATAAGCAATCTGAAATCTTTAGTTTGATTCAAAAAGTCGTGCAAGACACATGCAGTATTATTATGGACAAATTAAAGATCTAGTCTCATATTTTCATCACATGACCTTGTGATTTTCCCTCTACCGTTCACCACTACTACATTATCCATACCAAATCCATCTTCTAGCTTCTTTGATGATACCAAGTAATGAATAGCTTCAAAAATGCCACCGATTAGGAAATATTAACAAAATAAAAATATATAAAATAAAAAAACATTAAAATTTAAATAAAATATTAATTACAAAAATACCGTAGAATTAATATCAATTCTTGGTTAAGTTTATGTCTGATTACAAGTTTGTGTTGTCGTATCCAATCTTATAGACTGATGTGAAGTTAAAAAACAATTATAGGTTGTCCAAATTTTACAAACTACGATAGCCAGCTAACATATACGTCTTATCCAAAGTTCCTGCAATATATAGGAACGAAATTCTCTGTCGTTTGGATGCACTGTTTTCAAAGTCACCAACCTAAAATAGTTTCCTTTTGTTTCTGCTTCATATATATTGTCTTTAATATGTCAAGCATTATAGTAGCTGATAGTGCTATAGACTTTGAACCTATCATTAATATCAATCATTCAGAAAAAAATATATACTAATTTTTTTCACAATCTATCCACTGCACATTGAGACTCTCAAGGTGTTAGAAAATTTAATAAAAAAAAGGCATAAGTATGTTGAATGCAACACTTTCTATTAATCAAATTTATGTGAAATGATAGGGCCATATCGAATGCCATCCCAAAAAAAACCAAGCAAAAGAAGGTTTAACTCTTCATCTAAAACTTGAGCATTTCCCTACATTACATAAACACATATATCTTTTAGATTTATAAAAAAAATGTATAAAAATAAATAAATTAAACTTGCCACAACATCATCAGCTACAAGATTTCCCATGAAAACAAAAAATGACCAAGGTTAATTTGAATAATGAGAGAACTTGACCATGCCAAAACCCTTTTCAATTCTTGGCTATAATATGGTCTATTATTATTTTTAACCCATTGGGTCCATGAAAAACTAATTCATGGATATCCTACAGAAATATTTGTCAAAGTCCTCCTAAAGGCGAACACGTTTGATGATCTGCCATATTAAAGTAGAGATATATGGGCGAGCAAACGAAAAGTAGTATGATAAGAAGGGGTCATAAATAAGGGATGCTTATGCATTGTCGTGAAAACATCATTGTACAACAGATAAAACCAACAATTAATAATTAATATAAATTAAAACAATAAATAAAAATTAATATATGAATAATCTTACTCATGAAATGCTCGTGGATCCCTTAAAACATGAATAAGCAATCTGAAATCATTAGTTTGATTTATTTTGAGCCCATAGCAGTCGTTCAAAAAGTCGTGGAAGACATGTGCAATATTATTATGGATAAACATAAGATCTAGTTCCATATTGTCATCACTTGACCTTCTGATTTTCCCTCTACCATTGACCATTGCTAAATTATCCATACCAAATCCATCTTCCACCTTCTTTGATGACACCAAGTATTGAATAGCTTCAAACACGTCAATGGATAGGAAATATTAACTAAATAAAAATATATAAATTAGAAAAACATTAAAAAGTAAGTAAAATATTTATTACAAAAATACCGGAGAATTGATATCAATTCTAGCTTAAGTCTATGTTCGATTACAAGTTTGTGTTGTCGTATCCAATCTTGTAGGCTGATGTGGAGTTAAAAAACAATTATACGTTGTCTATATTTTACATAACTATGATAGCTAGCTAACACATACTGCTTATCTAAAGTTCCCGTAGTATCATAGGAACGAAATTCTCTGTCGTTTGGATGAACCATTTTCAAAGTCACCAACCTAAAATAGTTTCGTTTTGCTTCTGCTTCATATATATTGTCTTTAATATGTCTGACATTATAGTAGCCGATAGTGCTACAAGCATTAAACTTATCATTAATATCAATCATTCGTAAAAAAATATGTACTAATTTTTTTCACAATCTATCCACCGCACATTGAGACTCTCAAGGTGTTAGAAAAGTTAATAAAAAAAATGGCATAAGTATGTTGAATGCAACACTTTCTATTAATCAAATTTATGTGAAATGATGGTACCATATGGAATACCATCCCAAAAATTATGGGTCTTCCAAAGGTTTGAGTGGAGATTGACTTAGGTACTCTCACAAGATCTTAGGATTGCTCATGCACTGTGTTATAAGCACACACACTTTGGTCTTGCATTTGTGTGGGTGATGAATTTGGCAAAACAATGCTTAGTCATAATCAACATGTAAAAACTTGTCTTCCAACTTTGCCTTCATCTCAACCCATATATTGATTCATGGACCTCCCATTCTTTCATGAGAGCAAACTTGAAATAGGCAAAACAACAAGGTATAGGGAATGATGTGCATCTGAAGCCACTCAACAATCATAGCAGACTCACTCAACATTGCTAATCGCAGAATTAATCAATAAGATTAAGCCAAATGCTTGATTGGAATCGATAAATCACGATACTCTAAGATCAAAGTTGAAAACTTGCAGATAACTTTTCTATTTGTTTTCAAACATATATTATTATTTTTCATTTATTCTCATTAAAATTTATAAAATATTACGAGAAACATTGACTTCAAAATTTTCCCACATGTTTGGCTAACATTTTAACAAAATACAACTTAGTCTATAAAATCAACTAATCTACTTCCTAAAATAAGGAAATTTATTACAAGAGATACCAAATAGGGTACAACTTTCATATGTTTATATATGTACTTGACTAACCATTTCATCTTGGTTTCCATTTGGCAATGACATGGCTGCCATTTTGGCACTACATATATTATACCAAATATTTTAAGATGTAGGTTGTTTCAAAATAAACTTCTAACTTTAACTTATGTTGTAGGTGCTTCAAGTAAGCTATAAGCAAGAAAAACTACAATTGTCACTCATATCCCCAACCCAAAGCAATATAAAACATATGTACTAAAATAATTACTTTGGAAAAAATATCAATCACATAACACAAAGTCGAAGAAATCACACTAAAAAATGCACACCTTTTCACATAGGTCACAAGATCACCATATGAACTGAACTATTACCTGGATCAAGGGCTCCACTTGCCCAACTAACAAGTACCAATAAACATATGATAACCCATCACTCCATTGAGTCGTTAATCACATAAAAAAATCAAGCTAAAACATTGACAAGCACCAGAATAACATCCCACTCATTCCACGAAATCATTGTTACCTAAAAAGACTAGAACAATGATCAATTTAATTAAGTGATCACAAGTCAAAGAGCAATAAGATAACACTTCCAAACATGAACTAGGCTCTTCATAATACCATCCATGTTAGTCCAGAAAATTTACTGAGGGATATCTTATAGCTCCTACACAGCAAGATATACATATAAGAATGGAAGGAAGCTGCTAAGTAAGAGACCCTTGGCAAAGACTAGATCTAGCATACAGTGCAATCATATGTAAAGACATGGAATTTTCAGAGTATTAAGGAAAACAGAAATCTGCCTTAAAGATTAATGAGAGAAACTTTGATGTAATGATATGTTCTACACTTACGTAAGAGGTACATGTTTAGACAGAACTCTAAGTTAAACCAATCAACTTTAAGATACAGAGGTATGGATGATAGATGGTAACAATATGAAGAATTACAATAGTAATTTTGACATATCGACAAACTTCATCTTTAATAGTACTGGGAGTGTAATGACAAATCAATCCATGTCATCAAATAAAGCCAAAAGAGCAGTTTCTAGTCAATCGATTTAAAATAGCAAACTTGGTAATGAGTTGGAAAGTTCAAGATTCAGATTTTATGGGAGAGCAAACATGGGCATTTAATTTGGCGGCACCCACAAAAAAAACATGTACCATCGGTTGGGATAAAGAGATAAATAAAGAGTGAATAATAGTTAGAATCTTACAAAGCAAGAAAAAAGTTTTTTTTTTTTTTTTGCAAATAAAAAGAAAATGACTTTTACTATTAAGCTAAAATCATGCAAGAGTAGCCAAATCTTCCACAAAAGGAAATAGTTAGGATTTTTGAACTGGAAGTAAAAGAGCTTCATATTTGGTCACACTTAACAAAGAACTTATGAATTATGAAGGAAAAAAATGCATCTTGACTCTTAAGCACAACAACCTCACAATCATATAGGAGTTGCATAAGAAAACATGTGCCTATAAACAAAAATTAATGGTGTGAGGTATATAAGCCCTTGTCATCCATGGATCAAATTCATCAATAACTTATGACAATTTCAAACTACTACTCTCTTTAGTAATAAGATTCATTCTCCTCATTTTCCTATGCCCATTAGGTTCCATGTCCTAGCAACCAGAAAAGGATAAGTTTCTCATTATAATCATAAATGATAATTAGAATCATTGGAGAAAATGATGAATAAAAAATATAACCACATGTGTTCATGAGGGGGGAGTTTATCCTTGATTGCCCAACAACAAAATCAATAGAAGCGAGTAGAAAATAAACCAAATTGCAAAGTTCATAGGACTCGCACAGTAGCAGATCAGGAGGTAGAAGGCTGTGTACCAACAGGCCACATCTTTTTCTAGGCAGATGAGAATAAGCAAAAACAGAACCTTAAAGAGAACAATTGTTCTTGTTCATTTGAAATGAATGAAGAGAAGATGATAAAGATACCTATTGTGCTATATGTAATGGCAGGATCCAAAATAACAAGGAATTACTTCAAACAACTTCTACAATATAATCTAACTCTCTTGAAACCCTCCATCCAAAACTTCTAGTACAAGATATTAACAGAAACAAAAAGCTAAGAAAAATGAATTCCGGTAAAATTATCCTAGTGTGTGGCTTTCATTCCCATGAAGATGAAAGTTCAATCCAACATGGAATTACTGAAAATCATGAAGTACATAGAATGCAAAGTGTTCAGGAAATAGAGGAAAAATGACCATGCATAACTAACTGCACACGTGGAACAAATGAAGTTCCAAAACCATTCTTATTTCCAAAATATGATTAGATAACTCATTGGATGAAACTCTAAGATACCACCATCTTCAGACACTTGCGATAAGAAGTTGAATTTAAGAAATGTGTGGATTTAGGAATAAAATTGCTACCATAATCTTCTTGCTAATGACTTCACATAATGCAGTGTTCTATGATAAGTTAGAATAAAAATCTAGTAAGTGTAAAGTTTTGGGATTTACAACAAAATAATACACAAGTAACACCACTAAATAAGAAGATAATTGGAATATGCATCACAATATTTTAATGTTTTTTTATAAACTATTAATTCAAACAGTTGAATTTTACTTACATACGCATAACAGAATCAAAAGAAAAAAACTGGCATAAGTATATTGAATGTGACACTTACTATTAATCAAATTCATGTGAAATGCTAGTAGCATATGGAATACCATCCCAAGAAAACCAGGCCAAAGAAGGTTCAATTCTTCGTCTAAAACTTGAGCATTTCCCAACATTACATGAACTCATATATCTTTTAGATTTATAAAACTAAATAATATATAAATACAATAGAAATTAATTAAACTTACCATGGCATCATGAGCTACAAGATTTCCCATGAAGACAAAAAATAACCAAGGGTAATTTGAATAATGAGAACTTAGCAATGCCAAATCCCTTTTCAATTCTTGGCTATAATTTGGTCTATTATTATTTTTCACCCATTAGGTCCATGAAGAGCTAATACATGGATATCTTGTAGAAATATGTGCCAAAGTCCTCCTAAAGGCTAACACATTTGATGATCTACTATATTGAAGCAGAGATACGTGGGCTAGCAAACGAAAAGTAGTACGACAACAAGGGGTCATAAATAAGGGATGCTTATGTATGGTCGTGAAAACATCACTGTATAACAAATGAAACCAATAATTAATAATTAATATAAATTAAAACAATAAATAAAAATTAATATATGAATAATCTTACTCATGAAATGCTCGTGGATCCCTTAAAACATCAATAAGCAATCTAAAATCATTAATTTGATTCATTTTGAGACAATATCAGTTGTTAAAAATGTTGTGTAAAACACGTGCAATATTATTATGGATAAACCGAAGATCTAGTCCCATATTGTCATCACATAATCTTGTGATTTTCCCTCTACCGTTCACCATTGCTACATTATCCATACAAAATCCATCTTCTAGCTTCTTTCATGATACCAAGTATTGAATAGCTTCAAACATGTCACCCGATAGGAAATATTAACTAAATAAAAATATATAAAATAAAAAACTTTAAAAAGTAAATAAAATGTTTATTACAAAAATACCGTAGAATTGATATCAATTCTTGGTGAAGTCTATGTCCGATTACAAGTTGGTGTTGTTGGATCCAATCATGTAGGCTAATGTGGTGCTCAAAAACAATTATACGCTGTCTAAATTCTACATAACTATGATAGCCATCCAAAACATACTCTTATCCAAAGTTTCTACAATATCATAGGAACAAAATTCTCTATCATTTGGATGCATTGTTTTCAAAGTCACCAACCTAAAGTAGTTTCCTTTTCCACCTACTTCATATATATTGTCTTTAATATTTATGACATTATAGTATTTGATAGTGCTACGAACGTTAAATCTATCATTAATACCAATCATTTGTAAAAAAATATAGTATTTTTTTTCACAATCTATCTACTGCACATTGAGACTCTCAAAATGTTATAAAAGTTAATACAAAAAAATTGGCATAAGTATGACGTATGCAACACTTACTATTAATCAAATTTATGTGAAATGCTAGTAGCATATGGAATACAATCCCAAGAAAACCAGGCCAAAGGGGTCATAAATAAGGGATGCTTATGTATGGTCGTGAAAACATCACTGTACAACAAATGAAACCAACAATTAATAATTAATATAAATTAAAAAAATAAATAAAAATTAATATATGAATAATCTTACTCATGAAATGTTCATGGATCCCTTAAAACATCATTAAGCAATCTAAAATCATTATTTTGATTCATTTCGAGCCCATAGTAGTTGTTCAAATAGTTGTGCAAGATACATGCAATATTATTATAGATAAACTGAAGATCTAGTCCCATATTGTCATCACATGATCTTGTGACTTTCCCTCTACCGTTCACCACTGCTACATTATCCATACCAAATCCATCTTCCAGCTTCTTTGATGATACCAAGTATTGAATAGCTTCAAACATGTCACCTAATAGAAAACATTAACTAAATAAAAATATATAAAATAAAAAAGTAAATAAAAGGTTTATTACAAAAATACTATTGAATTGATATCAATTCTTGGTTAAGTCTATGAAAGATTACAAGTTGGTGTTATTGGATCTAATCTTGTAGGCTTATGTAGTGTTCAAAAACAATTATACGTTGTCCAGATTCTACATAACTATGATAGCCAGCCAACAGATACTGCTTATCCAAGGTTCTCGCAATAACATAGGAACAAAATGCTCTGTCATTTGGATGCACTATTTTCAAAGTCACCAACCTAAAATAGTTTCCTTTTGGTTTTGATTCATATATATTGTCTTTAATATGTCTAACATTATAGTAGTTGATAGTGCTACGGACATTAGACCTATAACTAATATCAATCATTCGTAAAAAAATATATACACTAATTTTTTTTCACAATCTATCCACTACACATTAAGACTCTCAAGGTTTTAAAAAGTTAATAAAAAAATTTAAAAAATGGCATATGTATGTTGAATGCAACACTTACTATTAATCAAATTTATGTGAAATGCTAGTAGCATATGGAATATCATATCAAGAAAGCCAGGCCAAAGGAGTCATAAATCAGGAATGCTTATGTATGGTCGGGAAAACATCACTATACAACAAATGAAACCAACAATTAATAATTAATATAAATTAAAACAATAAATAAAACTTAAAATATGAATAATCTTACTCATGAAATGCTCGTGGATCCCTTAAAACATCAATAAACAATCTGAAATCAGTAGTTTGATTCATTTCGAGCTCATAACAGTCGTTCAAAAAGTCGTACAAGACACATGCAATATTATTATGGATAAACTAAAGATCTAGTCCGATATTGTCATCACATAACCTTGTGATTTTCCCTCTACTTTTCACCATTACTACATTATCTATACTGATTCGTGCCCAATTGGTGTACCAGCTGATTCATGTCCTCTAAATGGTCTCAGCAATGGAACCACATTTGATTTCGTGCCCAACTAGTGTATGCCCTGTTGATTGGTGCTCAATCAACTGGTGTACCTTGATTTCGGTCCTTAGACGGGAGTAATCAACAAAATTTATAACCTATTGCACCATATACTAGGATAGCCTCAGCTAGCATAGCATAGTGGCTCTAGGATCATTCACTGGGATGGGTTTTCACTTTACAATTGATATTAGTTCAAAACTGAATTGGTGCTTTTTCATTTCAAGGTTAGCTTTAAAAGAAAACATAATCTTTGGTTGAGAAAGGATTGGTTTTAAGCTAACCAAAAATAGTAACTAATTTTAATTACATAAAAAGTGTTTCTTGGAGTTTCAGATTACTAGGCTCAGGTTCCTAATACAAAAAGAGAGTTTCAGTCACTTGTTTCTTTTCCTCATACTGGGGATTTAACATATAGTTATTTCCCAAACTGGTGTGGTATAGATGCTTCCCCTTAATGGGTTCAAACACTAAATCCCTGTCACTGATGCATCTTGCAATGGCTCATACCACTCACCTAGCACTTGCCATTCAAGGTGATCTTTAACCTTGGATTACCCGTCAAAAGCTCGTAAGAGATAACTAATGGATGTGTCCTTGGAGTCAAAAAGCTTACCAAGTGTTGGCTATTCTAGAAAATCCTACCTTTAAACCACCTCCCAAAGGCTCGCAAGAGGTAAACTAGTGCATCTCAATGCAGGGAGATCACTTGCCTTACCAAGTGTTGGCCCAACTGATTTCAAGGCGTTTTAAGTTAACTAAAAAGATAAAAACCATTAACGGGTTACACTTTCTCTTCATTAGTAGCTAAAACAACAAAACTCTCAATTCTTGCATTCAAAAAATTACCCAGCTTTCTTCACTCCAAGAGACAAAAAGCCTAGCCACTCATCCTCTAAGGAAACATCCTCAGAGTTTGATTTGCTAGAAATAAAAATAACAAGAAAACAAAAATATCAAAGAAAAACAGAGCAATTGCTCTGTAAAATATATTTCTTTTTATCTTCAATTACATATCTGATATATGATTCCTATGCTCTTTACATTGGTTCAAAGATATATATAGAGAAGATATTTTCTAAGAAATATCCCAATAATATCTTTGACTGATTACAAGGAGAAAATAGAAATTTACACAAAATATCTTGAGAAAAAATCTAACTTAGTCGGTGGCAAATATCTAAGTTTACACAGGTGGATTTTGCAAGTTTGAATTGTCCATTTTGCAAGTTGAATTTGTGATTTCACAACATGGAGGTGATTCCGCAACTTGGAGATGATTTGCAACTTGTTTCGTAGCTTGGAGGTGATTTCGCAACGTGGTTCGCAGCTGCGAAGATGGAGTTTCAACTTGCGAAGTGGCACACGTGTGCTTGGAGGTGGTTTCGCAGCTGCGAAACACCTTGCGAAATTTCGCAAGTGGATTTCATTTCGCAGCTCATTTCGTAACTGCGAAATTTTCGCACAGCTTGATGCAGTTGTCTTCAAACAGCCATAACTTCTTTGTTTCAACTCCAATTGGTGTACTGTTTGAAGCGTTGGACTCATGACTTACTGATCTTAGAAACGACATATAGTATGCATGAAATGGACTACAGGAAGTACTCGAAATATGTCCAATAGTTGCTATCCTCTTGAATTCTTCATGTTAGATTCCTCTGTTTTTCCTCCTTGCATTCTTGATTGGCTTTGGCAAAGAACTACAAAGCTCCAAAGGTTGGATTCTTCATGTAAATGAGCTTCCATTTGCTTTTCCATGGATTATATAAAGCTCTCCCTCATCTTAGATTGCTTTGGTGATCAAAAAGCTATCAAAAACACCAAAACTTAACACAATTTGATTAGAAATGATTGCAAGGGTCCTTAACATGCCAATTGAGTTAAAAGGTAATAACTATTACTCAAAAGTGTTTAAAAGAGTTAATTAAAAGCTATAAAATAGCACTTTTTGAGTAGTAATCACATACCAAATCCATCTTCCAGCTTCTTTGATGATACCAAGTATTGAATAGCTTCAAACATATCATTGGATAGGAAATCTTAACTAAATAAAAATATATAAAATAAAAAAACATTAAAAAGTAAATAAAATATTTATTACAAAAATACCGTAGAATTGATATCAATTCTTGCTTAAGTCTATGTCCGATTACAAGTTTGTGTTGTCGTATCCAATCTTGTAGGCTGATGTGGAGTTAAAAAACAATTATACGTTGTCCAAATTTTACAAAATTATGATAGCCGGCTAACACATACTGCTTATCCAAAGTTCCCGCAATATCATATGAATGAAATTCTTTGACGTTTAGATGCACTGTTTTCAAAGTCACCAACCTAAAATAGTTTTACTTTTGCTTCTGCTTCATATATATTGTCTTTAATATGTTTGACATTATAGTAGCTGATAGTGCCACAGACGTTAAACCTGTCATTAAAATCAATCATTCGTAAAAAAATATATACTAATTTTTTTCACAATCTATCCACTGCACAATGAGACTCTCAATGTTTTAGAAAAGTTAATAAAAAAAAATGGCATAACTGTGTTGTATGTAACACTTACTGTTGATCCAATTTATGTGAAATGCTAGTAGCATATAGAATACCATCCCAAGAAAACCAAGCCAAAGAAGGTTTAACTCTTCGTCTAAAACTTGAGCATTTCCTTACATTACATTAACACATACATCTTTTAGATTTATAAAAAAAAGAATAATGTTTAAGTAAAACATAAATAAAAAAAACTTGTCACGACCTCATGAGCTACAAGATTCCCCATGAAGAAAAAAAAAAAGACCAAGGGTAATTTGAATAATGAGAACTTGGTCATGCGAAAACCCTTTTCAATTCTTGGCTATAATTTGGTCTATTATTATTTTTCATTCATTGGGTCCATGAAGAGCTAATACATGGTTATCCTGCGGAAATATGTGCCAAAGTCCTCCTAAAGGTCCACACGTTTGATGATTTGCTATATTGCAGCAAAGATCCGTGGGCGAGCAAACGAAAAGTAGTAGGACAAGAAGGGGTCATAAATAAGGGATGCTTATGTATGGTTGTGAAAACATCACTCTACACCAAATAAAACCAACAATTAATAATTAATATAAATTGAAACAATAAATAAAAATTAATATATGAATAATCTTACTCATGAAATGCTCGTGGATCCCTTAAAACATCAATAAATAATCTGAAATCATTAGTTTGATTTATTTCGAGCCCATAGTAGTTGTTCAAAATGTTGTGTAAAATACGTGCAATATTATTATGGATAAACTTAAGATCTAGTCCCATATTGTCATCACATAATCTTGTAATTTCCCTTTACCGTTCACCACTACTACATTATCCATACCAAATCCATCTTCCAGCTTCTTTGATGATACCAAGTATTGAATAGCTTCAAACATGTCACCGGATAGGAAATATTAACTAAATAAAAATATATAAAATAAAAAAATTAAAAAGTAAATAAAGTATGTATTACCAAAATACCGTAGAATCGATATCAATTCTTGGTTAAGTCTATGTCCGATTACAAGTTGGTGTTGTCGTATCCAATCTTGTAGGCTGATGTGGAGTTAAAAAAATATTATAAGTTGTCTAGATTTATCAGAACTATGATTGCTAACTAACAAATACTGCTTATCCAAAGTTCCCGCAACATCATAGACATAAAATTCTCTGTGATTTAGATGCACCGTTTTCAAAGTCACAAACTTAAAATAGTTTCATTTTGCTTCTGCTTCATATATATTGTCTTTAATATGTTTGACATTATAGTAGCTGATAATGCTACAAACATTAAACTTGTCATTAATATAAAGAATTCGTAAAAAAATATATAGTAATTTTTTTCACAATCTATCCACTGCACATTGATACTGGCATAAGTATGTTGTATGTAACACTTACTCTTAATCAAATTTATGTGAAATGCTAGTAGCATATAGAATACCATTCCAAGAAAACCAAACCAAAGAAGGTTTAACTCATCGTCTAAAACTTAAGCATTTCCCTATATTACATTAACACATAAACCTTTTAGATTGATTAAAAAAAATGTATAAATAAAACAGAAATAAATTAAACTTGCCACGACATCATGAGCTACAAGATTTCCCATGAAGAAAAAAAATGACCAAGGGTAATTTGGATAATGAGAACTTGGTCTTGCCAAAACCCTTTATAATTCTTGGTTATAATTTGGTCTATTATTATTTTTCATCCATTGGGTCCATGAAGAGCTAATACATGGATATCCTGCTGAAATATATGCCAATGTCCTCCTAAAGGCCTACATGTTTGATGATCTAATATATTGAAGCAGAGATAAGTGGGCGAGCAAACGAAAATTAGGTTGGCAAGAAGGGGTCATAAATAAGGGATGCTTATGTATGGTCGTGAAAACATCACTATAAAGCAAATAAAACCAACAATTAATAATTAATATAATTTAAAACAATAAATAAAAATTAATATATGAATAATCTTACTCATGAAATGCTCGTGGATCCCTTAAAACATCAATAAGCAATTTGAAATCATTAGTTTGATACATTTTGAGCCGATAGCAGTCGTTCAAAAAGTCGTGAAAGACACGTGCAATACAATTATGCATAAACTGAAGATCTAGTCCCATATTGTCATCACATGACATTGTGATTTTCCCTCTACCGTTCACCACTCCTACATTATCCATACCAAATCCATCTTCCAGCTTCTTTGATGATATCAAGTATTGAATAGCTTCAAAAATGTCACCATATAGGAAATATTAACTAAATAAAAATATATAAAATAAAAAACCATTAAAAAGTAAATAAAATATTTATCACAAAAATACTGTAGAATTGATATCAATTATTGCATAAGTCTATGTCCGATTACAAGTTTGTGTTGTTGTATCCAATCTTGTAGGCTGATGTGGAGTTAAAACACAATTATACGTTGTCCAGATTTTACAAAACTATGATAGCCGGCTAACACATACTACTTAACCAAAGTTCCCTCAATATCATAGGAACGAAATTCTCTGTCATTTAGATGCACTGTTTTCAAAGTCACCAACCTAAAATAGTTTCCTTTTACTTCTGCTTCATATATATTGTCTTTAATATGTTTGACATTGTAGTAGCTGATAGTGCTACAGACGTTCAACTTATCATTAATATCACTCATTCATAAAAAAAATAGATAATAATTTTTTTCACAATCTATCCATTGCACATTGAGACTCTCAAGGTGTTAGAAAAGTTAATAAAAAAAAAAGGCATAACTATGTTGAATGCAACACATATATCTTTTAGATTTATAAAAAAAAATAATGTATTAGAAAAGTTAAACCTGTCACTAATATCAATAATTCTTGAAAAAATATGTTGTAATTTTTTCACAATCTATCCACTGCACATTGAGACTCTTAATGTGTTAGAAAAGTTAATAAAAAAAAATGGCATAAGTATGTTCTATGTAACACTTACTGTTAATCAAATTTATGTGAAATGCTAGTAGCATATAGAACACCATCCCAAGAAAACCAAGCCAAAGAAGGTTTAACTCTTCGTCTAAAACTTGAGCATTTCCCTACATTAAATAAACACATACATCTTTTAGATTTATCAAAAAAAAAAAAAAATGTATAAATAAAACATAAATAAATTAAACTTGCTACAACATCATGAGCTACAAGATTCCCCATGAAGAAAAAAAATGAGTAAGGGTAATTTGAATAATGAGAACTTGGCCATGAGAAAACCCTTTTCAATTATTAGCTATAATTTGGTCTATTATTATTTTTCACCCATTGGGTCCACGAAGAGCCAATACATGGATATCATGCAGAAATATGTGCCAAAGTCCTCCTAAAGGCCAACACGTTTCATGATATGCTATATCGAAGTAGAGATACGTGGGCGAGCAAACAAAAAGTAGTACGACAAGAAGATGTCATAAATAAGGAATGCTTATGTATGGTCGTGAAAACATCACTGTACAACAAATAAAACCAACAATTAATAATTAATAAAAAGTAAAACAATAAATAAAAATTAATATATGAAGAATCTTACTGATGAAATGCTCATGGATCCCTTAAAACATTAATAAACAATCTGAAATCATTAGTTTGATTCATTTCGAGCCCATATCGGTTGTTCAAAAAGTCATGCAAGACACGTGCAATATTATTATGGATAAACTGAAGATCTAGTCCCATATTGTCATCAAATAGTCTTGTCATTTTCCCTTTACCGATCACCACTGCTACATTATCCATACCAAATCCATCTTCTAGCTTCTTTGATGATACCAAGTATTGAATAACTTCAAACGTGTCACCGGCTAGGAAATATTAACTAAATAAAAATATATAAAATAAAAAAATGTTAAAAAGTAAATAAAATATGTATTATAAAAATATCGTAGAATCGATATCAATTAGTGGTTAAGTCTGTGTCCGATTACAAGTTGGTGTTGTCGTACCCAATCTTGTAGGCTGATGTGGAGTTAAAAACAATTATACGCTGTCCAGATTTTACAAAACTATGATAGCCAACTAACAGATGTTGCTTATCCAAAGTTCCCGCAATATCGTAGGAACAAAATTCTCTGTTATTTGATGCATTTTTTTCAAACTCACCAACCTTAAATAGTTTCCTTTTGCTTATGCTTCATATATATTGTCTTTAATATGTTTGACATTATAGTAGCTGATAGTGCTACGGACGTTAAACCTGTGATTAATATCAATAATTCGTAAAAAAAATATATAGTAATTTTTTTTCACAATCTATCCACTACACATTGAGACTCTCAATGTGTTAGAAAAGTTACTAAAAAATTTTAAAAAAAATGGCATAAGTATGTTATATGTAACACTTACTCGTAATCAAATTTATGTGAAATGCTACTAGCATATCGAATACCATCCCAAGAAAACCAAGCCAAAGAAGGTTTAACTCTTCGTCTAAAACATGAGCAGTTCCCTATACTATATTAACACATACATCTTTTAGATTTATAAAAAAAAATGTATAAATAAATCAAAAATAAATTAAAATTGCCACAACATCATGAGGTACAAGATTCCCCATGAAGGAAAAAAAGGACCAAGGGTAATTTGAATAATGAGAACTTGGCCATGCCAAAACCCTTTTCAATTCTTGCCTATAATTTGGTCTATTGTTATTTTTCACCCATTGGGTCCATGAAGAGCTAATACATGGATATCCTGCAGAAATATGGGCAAAAGTCTTCATAAAGGCCAACACGTTTGATGATATGCTATATTGAAGCAGAGATACGTGGGTGAGCAAACGAAAAGTAGTACGGCAAGAAGGGGTCATAAATAAGGGATGCTTATGTATGGTCAAGAAAACATCAATGTACAACAAATAAAACCAACAATTAATAATTAATATAAATTAAAACAATAAATAACAATTAATATATGAATAATCTTACTCATGAAATGCTCCTGGATCCCTTAAAACATCAATAAACAATCTGAAATCATTAGTTTGATTTATTTGGAGCCCATAGTAGTTGTTCAAAAAGTTGTGTAACACACGTGCAATATTATTTTGGATAAACTAAAGATCTAGTCTCATATTGTCATCATATAATTCGGTAATTTTCCCTCTACTGTTCACCAATGCTACATTATCCACACCAAATCCATCCTCCAGCTTCTTTGATGATACCAAGTATTGAATAGCTTCAAACATGTCACCGAATAGGAAATATGAATTAAATAAAAATATATATTACAAAAATATCGTTGAATTGATAGAAATTCTTGGTTAAGTCTATGTCCGATTACCAGTTGGTGTTGTCGTATCCAATCTTGTAGGCTTATGTGGAGTTAAAAAACAATTATACATTGTCCTAATTTTACAAAACTATGGTAGCCAACTAACACATACTGCTTATCAAAAGTTCCCGCATTATCATAGGAACAAAATTCTCTATTATTTGGATGCACTAGTTTCAAAGTCACCAACCTAAAATAGTTTCCTTTTGCTTCTACTTCATATATATTGTCTTTAATATGTTTGACATTATAGTAGCTGATAGTGCTACGAACATTAAACCTGCCATTAATATCAATAATTCTTAAAAAAAATAAATAGTAATTTTTTTTACAATTTATCCACTGCACATTGAGACTCTCAATGTGTTAGAAAAGTTAATAAAAAAAAATGGCATAAGTATGTTGTATGTAACACTTACTCTTAATCAAATTTATGTGAAATGCTAGTAGCATATCGAATACCATCCCAAGAAAACCTAGCCAAAGAAGGTTTAACTCTTCGTCTAAAACTTGAGCATTTTCCTACACTACATTAACACATACATCTTTTAGATTTACAAAAAAAATAATAATGCATAAATATAAAGTAAAATTGTCACGACATCATGAGCTACAAGATTCCCCATAAAGAAAAAAAATGACCAAGGGTAATTTGAATAATGAGAACTTTGCCATGCCAAAACCCTTTTCAATTCTTTATTTTTCACCCATTGGGTCCATGAAGAGCTAATACATGGATATCCTGCAGAAACATGTGCTAATGTCCTCCTAAAGGCCCACACGTTTGATGATCTGCTATATTGAAGCAGAGATACGTGGGCGAGCAAACGAACAATTAATAATTAATATAAATTAAAACAATAAATAAAAAATTAATATATGAATAATCTTACTCATGAAATGCTCGTGGATCCCTTAAAACATCAATAAGCAATCTAAAATCATTAGTTTGATTTATTTCAAGCCTATAGTAGTTGTTCAAAATGTCGTGTAACACATGTGCAATATTATTATGGATAAAGTGAAGATCTAGTCCCATATTAACATCACATAATCTTGTAATTTCCCTCTATCGTTCACCACTGCTACATTATCCATACCAAATCCATCTTCCAGCTTCTTTGATGATACCAAGTATTGAATTGCTTCAAACATGTCACCGGATAGGAAATATTAACCAAATAAAAATATATAAAATAAAAAATTAAAAAGTAAATAAAATATGTATTACAAAAATATTGTAGAATTGATATCAATTCTTGGTTAAGTCTATGTCTGATTACAAGTGTTGTCGTATCGAATCTTCTAGGCTGATGTGGAGTTAAAAAAAATTATATGTTGTCCAGATTATACAAAACTATGATTACCATGTAACACATACCACTTATCCAAAGTTCCCGCAATATCATAGGAACGAAATTCTCTATTATTTAGATGCTCCGTTTTCAAAGTCACAAGACTAAAATAGTTTCCTTTTACTTCTGCTTCATATATATTGTCTTTAATATGTCTGATATTACAGTAGCTGATAATGCAACGGACATTAAACCTATCATTAATATCAATAATTCATAAAAAAATATATATATTAAATTTTTTTCACAATCTATCCACTGCACATTGAGACTCTCAATGTGTTAGAAAAGTTAATAAAAAAAATAAAAAAATGGCATAAGTATGTTGTGTGTAACACTTACTGTTAATGAAATTTATGTGAAATGCTAGTAGCATATAGAATACCATCCCAAGAAAACCAAGCCAAAGAAGGTTTAACTCTTCGTTTAAAACTTGAGCATTTCCCTACATTATATTAACACATACATCTTATAGATTTATATAAAAAAAATGTATAAATAAAACAGAAATAAATTAAACTTGCTACGACATCATGAGCTACAAGATTCCCCATGAAGAAAAAAAGTGACCAAGGGTAATTTGAATAATGAGAACTTGGCCATGCCAAAACCCTTTTCAATTTTTGGCTATAATATGGTCTATTATTATTTTTAACCCATTGGGTCCATGAATAACTAATATATGGATATCCTGCAGAAATATTTGTCAAAGTCCTCCTAAAGGTGAACACGTTTGATGATCAACTATATTGAAGTAGAGATACGTGGGCGAGCAAACGAAAAGTAGTACAACAAGAAGGGGACATAAATAAGGAATGATTATGTATGGTCGTGAAAACATCATTGTACAACAAATAAAACCAACAATTAATAATTAATATAAATTAAAACAATAAATAAAAATTAATATATGAAGAATCTTACTTATGAAATGCTCGTGGATCCCTTAAAACATCAATAATCAATCTGAAATCATTAGTTTGATTCATTTCAAGCCCATATCGGTCGTTCAAAAAGTTGTGCAAGACACGTGCAATATTATTATGGATAAACTGAAAATCTAGTCCCATATTGTCATTACATGACCTTGCGATTTTCCCTTTACCATTCACCACTGCTACATTATCCATACCAAATCCATCTTCCAGCTTCTTTGATGATACCAAGTATTGAATAGCTTCAAACGTGTCACCGGCTAGGAAATATTAACTAAATAGAAATACATAAAATAAAAAACATTAAAAAGTAAATAAAATATGTATTATAAAAATACCGTAGAATCGATATCAATTCTTGGTGAAGTCTATGTCCGATTACAACTTGGTGTTGTTGGATCCAATCTTGTAGGTTGATGTGGTGTTCAAAAACAATTATACGCTGTCCAGATTCTACATAACTATGATTGCCATCCAAAACATACTGCTTATCCAAAGTTTTCGCAAGAACAAAATTCTCTATCATTTGGATGCATTGTTTTCAAAGTCACCAACCTAAAGTAGTTTCCTTTTCCTTATACTTCATATATATTGTCTTTAATATGTATGACATTATAGTATTTGATAGTGCTACAAACGTTAAACCTGTCATTAATATCAATTATTCGTTAAAAAAATGAAGTAATTTTTTTCACAATCTATTCACTAACCATTGAGACTCTCAAAGTGTTAGAAAATTTAATAAAGAAATAAAAAAATCAACATAAGTATGTTGTGTGCAACACTTACTATTAGTCAAATTTATGTGAAATTCTAGTAGCATATAGAATACCATTCTAAGAAAACCTGGCCAAAAAAGGTTTAACTCTTCGTCTAATACTTGAGCATTTCCCTACATTACATAAACACATATATCTTTTAGATTTATAAAAAAAAATGTATAAAGAAAACAAAAATAAATTAGACTTGCCATCGCAACATGAGCTACAAGATTTCCCATGAAAACAAAAAAGAACCAAGGGTAATTTGAATAATGAGAACTTACCCATGCCAAAACCTTGTTCAATTCTTGGCTATAATTTGGTTTATTATTATTTTTAACCCTTGGGTCCATGAAGAGCTAATACATGGATATCTCGCAGAAATATGTGCCAAAGTCCTTCTAAAGGTCAACATGTTTGATGATATGCTATATTGAAGCAGAGATACGTGGGTGAGCAAACAAAAAGCAATACGACAAGAAGGGACCATAAATAAGGGATACTTATGTATAGTCGTGAAAGCATAACTATAATTAATATAAATTAAAACAATAAATAAAAATTAATATATGAATAATCTTACTCATCAATTGCTCATCGATCCCTTAAAACATCAATAAGCAATCTGAAATCTTTAGTTTGATTCAAAAAGTCGTGCAAGACACATGCAGTATTATTATGGACAAATTAAAGATCTAGTCTCATATTTTCATCACATGACCTTGTGATTTTCCCTCTACCGTTCACCACTACTACATTATCCATACCAAATCCATCTTCTAGCTTCTTTGATGATACCAAGTAATGAATAGCTTCAAACATGCCACCGATTAGGAAATATTAACAAAACAAAAATATATAAAATAAAAAAACATTAAAATTTAAATAAAATATTAATTATAAAAATACCGTAGAATTAATATCAATTCTTGGTTAAGTTTATGTCCGATTACAAGTTTGTGTTGTCGTATCCAATCTTATAGACTGATGTGAAGTTAAAAAACAATTATAGGTTGTCCAAATTTTACAAACTACGATAGCCAGCTAACATATACGTCTTATCCAAAGTTCCTGCAATATATAGGAACAAAATTCTCTGTCGTTTGGATGCACTGTTTTCAAAGTCACCAACCTAAAATAGTTTCCTTTTGTTTCTGCTTCATATATATTGTCTTTAATATGTCAAGCATTATAGTAGCTGATAGTGCTATAGACTTTGAACCTATCATTAATATCAATCATTCGTAAAAAAATATATACTAATTTTTTTGACAATCTATCCACTGCACATTGAGACTCTTAAGGTGTTAGAAAAGATAACAAACAAAATAAGACATAAGTATGTTGAATGCAACACTTTCTATTAATCAAATTTATGTGAAATGATAGTACCATATCGAATACCATCCCAAAAAAAACCAAGCAAAAGAAGGTTTAACTCTTCATCTAAAACTTGAGCATTTCCCCACATTACATAAACACATATATCTTTTAGATTTATAAAAAAAATGTATAAATAAAAAATAAATTAAATTTTCCATGGCATCATCAGCTACAAGATTTCCCATGAAAACAAAAAATGACCAAGGTTAATTTGAATAATGAGAGAACTTGGCCATGCCAAAACCCTTTTAAATTCTTGGCTATAATATGGTCTATTATTATTTTTAACCCGTTGGGTCCATGAAAAACTAATACATGGATATCCTGCAGAAATATTTGTCAAAGTCCTCCTAAAGGCGAACACGTTTGATGATCTGCTATATTGAAGTAGAGATACGTGGGCGAGTAAACGAAAAGTATTACGATAAGAAGGGGTCATAAATAAGGGATGCTTATGCATTGTCGTGAAAACATAATTGTACAACAAATAAAACCAACAATTAATAATTAATATAAATTCAAAAAATAAATAAAAATTAATATATGAATAATCTTACTCATGAAATGCTCGTGGATCCCTTAAAACATCAATAAGCAATCTGAAATCATTAGTTTGATTGATTTCGAGCCCATAGCAGTCGTTCAAAAAGTCGTGCAAGACACGCGCAATATTATTATGGATAAACTGAAGATCTAGTCCCATACTGTCTTCACATGACCTTGTGATTTTCTCTCTACCGTTCAGCACTGCTACATTATCCATACCAAATCCATCTTCCAGCTTCTTTGATGATACCAAGTATTGAATAACTTCAAACACATCACTGGATAGGAAATATTAACTAAATAAAAATATATAAAAGAAAAAAACTTTAAAAAGTAAATAAAATATTTATTACAAAAATATAGTAGAATTGATATCAATTCTAGCTTAAGTCTATGTCCCATTACAAGTTTTTGTTGTCGTATCCAATTTTAGTAGGTTGATGTGGAGTTAAAAAAAAAAATTATACGTGTTCCAGATTTTACAAAACTATGATAGCTTGCTAACACATACAACTTATCCAAAGTTCCCGCAATATCATAGGAACGAAATTCTCTGTCGTTTGGATGCACTGTTTTCAAAGTCACCAACCTAAAATAGTTTCCTTTTGCTTCTACTTGACATATATTGTCTTTAATATGTCAAGCATTATAATAGCTGATAGTGCTATAGAATTTGAACCTATCATTAATATCAATCATTCGGAAAAAAAAATATATACTAATTTTTTCCACAATCTATCCACTGCACATTGAGACTCTCAACGTGTTAGAAAATTTAATAAAAAAAAGGCATAAGTATGTTGAATGCAACACTTTCTATTAATCAAATTTATGTGAAATGATAGTACCATATCGAATACCATCCCAAAAAAAACCAAGCAAAAGAAGGTTTAACTCTTCATCTAAAACTTGAGCATTTCCCCACATTACATAAACACATATATCTTTTAGATTTATAAAAAAATGTATAAATAAAACAAAAATAAATTAAATTTTCCATGGCATCATCAGCTACAAGATTTCCCATGAAAACAAAAAATGACCAAGGTTAATTTGAATAATGAGAGAACTTGGCCATGCCAAAACCCTTTTAAATTCTTGGCTATAATATGGTCTATTATTATTTTTAACCCGTTGGGTCCATGAAAAACTAATACATGGATATCCTGCAGAAATATTTGTCAAAGTCCTCCTAAAGGAGAACACGTTTGATGATCTGCTATATTGAAGTAGAGATACGTGGGCGAGTAAACGACAAGTATTACGATAAGAAGGGGTCATAAATAAGGGATGCTTATGCATTGTCATGAAAACATCATTGTACAACAAATAAAACCAACAATTAATAATTAATATAAATTCAAAAAATAAATAAAAATTAATATATGAATACTCTTACTCATGAAATGCTCGTGGATCCTTTAAAACATCAATAAGCAATCTGAAATCATTAGTTTGATTGATTTCGAGCCCATAGCAGTCGTTCAAAAAGTCGTGCAAGACACGTGCAATATTATTATGGATAAATTGAAGATCTAGTCCCATACTGTCTTCACATGACCTTGTGATTTTCTCTCTACCGTTCAGCACTGCTACATTATCCATACCAAATCCATCTTCTAGCTTCTTTGATGATACCAAGTATTGAATAGCTTCAAACACATCACTGGATAGGAAATATTAACTAAATAAAAATATATAAAAGAAAAAAACTGTAAAAAGTAAATAAAATATTTATTACAAAAATACAGTAGAATTGATATCAATTCTAGCTTAAGTCTATGTCCCATTACAAGTTTTTGTTGTCGTATCCAATTTTAGTAGGTTGATGTGGAGTTAAAAAAAAAAAATTATATGTGTTCCAGATTTTACAAAACTATGATAGTTTGCTAACACATACAGCTTATCCAAAGTTCCCGCAATATCATAGGAACGAAATTCTCTGTCGTTTGGATGCACTGTTTTCAAAGTCACCAACCTAAAATAGTTTCCTTTTGCTTCTGCTTCATATATATTGTCTTTAATATGTCAAGCATTATAGTAGCTGATAGTGCTATAGACTTTGAACCTATCATTAATATCAATCATTCGGAAAAAAATATATACTAATTTTTTTCACAATCTATCCACTGCACATTGAGACTCTCAAGGTGTTAGAAAATTTAATAAAAAAAAAGGCATAAGTATGTTGAATGCAACACTTTCTATTAATCAAATTTATGTGAAATGATAGTGCCATATCGAATACCATCCCAAAAAAAACCAAGCAAAAGAAGGTTTAACTCTTCATCTAAAACTTGAGCATTTCCCTACATTACATAAACACATATATCTTTTAGATTTATAAAAAAAATGTATAAAAATAAATAAATTAAACTTGCCACAACATCATCAGCTACAAGATTTCCCATGAAAACAAAAAATGACCAAGGTTAATTTGAATAATGAGAGAACTTGACCATGCCAAAACCCTTTTCAATTCTTGGCTATAATATGGTCTATTATTATTTTTAACCCATTGGGTCCATGAAAAACTAATTCATGGATATCCTACAGAAATATTTGTCAAAGTCCTCCTAAAGACGAACACGTTTGATGATCTGCCATATTAAAGTAGAGATATATGGGCGAGCAAACGAAAAGTAGTATGATAAGAATGGGTCATAAATAAGGGATGCTTATGCATTGTCGTGAAAACATCATTGTACAACAGATAAAACCAACAATTAATAATTAATATAAATTAAAACAATAAATAAAAATTAATATATGAATAATCTTACTCATGAAATGCTCGTGGATCCCTTAAAACATCAATAAGCAATCTGAAATCATTAGTTTGATTTATTTCGAGCCCATAGCAGTCGTTCAAAAAGTCGTGGAAGACATGTGCAATATTATTATGGATAAACATAAGATCTAGTCCCATATTGTCATCACTTGACCTTCTGATTTTCCCTCTACCATTGACCATTGCTAAATTATCCATACCAAATCCATCTTCCAGCTTCTTTGATGACACCAAGTATTGAATAGCTTCAAACACGTCAATGGATAGGAAATATTAACTAAATAAAAATATATAAATTAGAAAAACATTAAAAAGTAAATAAAATATTTATTACAAAAATACCGGACAATTGATATCAATTCTAGCTTAAGTCTATGTTCGATTACAAGTTTGTGTTGTCGTATCCAATCTTGTAGGCTGATGTGGAGTTAAAAAACAATTATACGTTGTCTATATTTTACATAACTATGATAGCTAGCTAACACATACTGCTTATCTAAAGTTCCCGTAGTATCATAGGAACGAAATTCTCTGTCGTTTGGATGAACCATTTTCAAAGTCACCAACCTAAAATAGTTTCGTTTTGCTTCTGCTTCATATATATTGTCTTTAATATGTCTGACATTATAGTAGCCGATAGTGCTATAAGCATTAAACTTATCATTAATATCAATCATTCGTAAAAAAATATGTACTAATTTTTTTCACAATCTATCCACCGCACATTGAGACTCTCAAGGTGTTAGAAAAGTTAATAAAAAAAATGACATAAGTATGTTGAATGCAACACTTTCTATTAATCAAATTTATGTGAAATGATGGTACCATATGGAATACCATCCCAAAAATTATGGGTTTTCCAAAGGTTTGAGTGGAGATTGACTTAGGTACTCTCACAAGATCTTAGGATTGCTCATGCACTGTGTTATAAGCACACACACTTTGGTCTTGCATTTGTGTGGGTGATGAATTTGGAAAAACAATGCCTAGTCATAATCAACATGTAAAAACTTGTCTTCCAACTTTGCCTTCATCTCAACCCATATATTGATTCATGGACCTCCCATTCTTTCATGAGAGCAAACTTGAAATAGGCAAAACAACAAGGTATAGGGAATGATGTGCATCTGAAGCCACTCAACAATCATAGCAGACTCACTCAACATTGCTAATCGCAGAATTAATCAATAAGATTAAGCCAAATGCTTGATTGGAATCGATAAATCACGATACTCTAAGATCAAAGTTGAAAACTTGCAGATAACTTTTCTATTTGTTTTCAAACATATATTATTATTTTTCATTTATTCTCATTAAAATTTATAAAATATTACGAGAAACATTGACTTCAAAATTTTCCCACATGTTTGGCTAACATTTTAACAAAATACAACTTAGTCTATAAAATCAACTAATCTACTTCCTAAAATAAGGAAATTTATTACAAGAGATACCAAATAGGGTACAACTTTCATATGTTTATATATGTACTTGACTAACCATTTCATCTTGGTTTCCATTTGGCAATGACATGGCTGCCATTTTGGCACTACATATATTATACCAAATATTTTAAGATGTAGGTTGTTTCAAAATAAACTTCTAACTTTAACTTATGTTGTAGGTGCTTCAAGTAAGCTATAAGCAAGAAAAACTACAATTGTCACTCATATCCCCAACCCAAAGCAATATAAAACATATGTACTAAAATAATTACTTTGGAAAAAATATCAATCACATAACACAAAGTCGAAGAAATCACACTAAAAAATGCACACCTTTTCACATAGGTCACAAGATCACCATATGAACTGAACTATTACCTGGATCAAGGGCTCCACTTGCCCAACTAACAAGTACCAATAAACATATGATAACCCATCACTCCATTGAGTCATTAATCACATAAAAAAATCAAGCTAAAACATTGACAAGCACCAGAATAACATCCCACTCATTCCACGAAATCATTATTACCTAAAAAGACTAGAACAATGATCAATTTAATTATGTGATCACAAGTCAAAGAGCAATAAGATAACACTTCCAAACATGAACTAGGCTCTTCATAATACCATCCATGTTAGTCCAGAAAATTTACTGAGGGATATCTTATAGCTCCTACACAGCAAGATATACATATAAGAATGGAAGGAAGCTGCTAAGTAAGAGACCCTTGGCAAAGACTAGATCTAGCATACAGTGCAATCATATGTAAAGACATGGAATTTTCAGAGTATTAAGGAAAACAGAAATCTGCCTTAAAGATTAATGAGAGAAACTTTGATGTAATGATATGTTCTACACTTACGTAAGAGGTACATGTTTAGACAGAACTCTAAGTTAAACCAATCAACTTTAAGATACAGAGGTATGGATGATAGATGGTAACAATATGAAGAATTACAATAGTAATTTTGACATATCGACAAACTTCATCTTTAATAGTACTGGGAGTGTAATGACAAATCAATCCATGTCATCAAATAAAGCCAAAAGAGCAGTTTCTAGTCAATCGATTTAAAATAGCAAACTTGGTAATGAGTTGGAAAGTTCAAGATTCAGATTTTATGGGAGAGCAAACATGGGCATTTAATTTGGCGGCACCCACAAAAAAAACATGTACCATCGGTTGGGATAAAGAGATAAATAAAGAGTGAATAATAGTTAGAATCTTACAAAGCAAGAAAAAAGTTTTTTTTTTTTTTTTGCAAATAAAAAGAAAATGACTTTTACTATTAAGCTAAAATCATGCAAGAGTAGCCAAATCTTCCACAAAAGGAAATAGTTAGGATTTTTGAACTGGAAGTAAAAGAGCTTCATATTTGGTCACACTTAACAAAGAACTTATGAATTATGAAGGAAAAAAATGCATCTTGACTCTTAAGCACAACAACCTCACAATCATATAGGAGTTGCATAAGAAAACATGTGCCTATAAACAAAAATTAATGGTATGAGGTATATAAGCCCTTGTCATCCATGGATCAAATTCATCAATAACTTATGACAATTTCAAACTACTACTCTCTTTAGTAATAAGATTCATTCTCCTCATTTTCCTATGCCCATTAGGTTCCATGTCCTAGCAACCAGAAAATGATAAGTTTCTCATTATAATCATAAATGATAATTAGAATCATTGGAGAAAATGATGAATAAAAAATATAACCACATGTGTTCATGAGGGGGGAGTTTATCCTTGATTGCCCAACAACAAAATCAATAGAAGCGAGTAGAAAATAAACCAAATTGCAAAGTTCATAGGACTCGCACAGTAGCAGATCAGGAGGTAGAAGGCTGTGTACCAATAGGCCACATCTTTTTCTAGGCAGATGAGAATAAGCAAAAACAGAACCTTAAAGAGAACAATTGTTCTTGTTCATTTGAAATGAATGAAGAGAAGATGATAAAGATACCTATTGTGCTATATGTAATGGCAGGATCCAAAATAACAAGGAATTACTTCAAACAACTTCTACAATATAATCTAACTCTCTTGAAACCCTCCATCCAAAACTTCTAGTACAAGATATTAACAGAAACAAAAAGCTAAGCAAAATGAATTCCGGTAAAATTATCCTAGTGTGTGGCTTTCATTCCCATGAAGATGAAAGTTCAATCCAACATGGAATTACTGAAAATCATGAAGTACATAGAATGCAAAGTGTTCAGGAAATAGAGGAAAAATGACCATGCATAACTAACTGCACACGTGGAACAAATGAAGTTCCAAAACCATTCTTATTTCCAAAATATGATTAGATAACTCATTGGATGAAACTCTAAGATACCACCATCTTCAGACACTTGCGATAAGAAGTTGAATTTAAGAAATGTGTGGATTTAGGAATAAAATTGCTACCATAATCTTCTTGCTAATGACTTCACATAATGCAGTGTTCTATGATAAGTTAGAATAGAAATCTAGTAAGTGTAAAGTTTTGGGATTTACAACAAAATAATACACAAGTAACACCACTAAATAAGAAGATAATTGGAATATGCATCACAATATTTTAATGTTTTTTTATAAACTATTAATTCAAACAGTTGAATTTTACTTACATACGCATAACAGAATCAAAAGAAAAAAACTGGCATAAGTATATTGAATGTGACACTTACTATTAATCAAATTCATGTGAAATGCTAGTAGCATATGGAATACCATCCCAAGAAAACCAGGCCAAAGAAGGTTCAATTCTTCGTCTAAAACTTGAGCATTTCCCAACATTACATGAACTCATATATCTTTTAGATTTATAAAACTAAATAATATATAAATACAATAGAAATTAATTAAACTTACCATGGCATCATGAGCTACAAGATTTCCCATGAAGACAAAAAATAACCAAGGGTAATTTGAATAATGAGAACTTAGCAATGCCAAATCCCTTTTCAATTCTTGGCTATAATTTGGTCTATTATTATTTTTCACCCATTAGGTCCATGAAGAGCTAATACATGGATATCTTGTAGAAATATGTGCCAAAGTCCTCCTAAAGGCTAACACATTTGATGATCTACTATATTGAAGCAGAGATATGTGGGCTAGCAAACGAAAAGTAGTACGACAACAAGGGGTCATAAATAAGGGATGCTTATGTATGGTCGTGAAAACATCACTGTATAACAAATGAAACCAATAATTAATAATTAATATAAATTAAAACAATAAATAAAAATTAATATATGAATAATCTTACTCATGAAATGCTCGTGGATCCCTTAAAACATCAATAAGCAATCTAAAATCATTAATTTGATTCATTTTGAGACAATATCAGTTGTTAAAAATGTTGTGTAAAACACGTGCAATATTATTATGGATAAACCGAAGATCTAGTCCCATATTGTCATCACATAATCTTGTGATTTTCCCTCTACTGTTCACCATTGCTACATTATCCATACAAAATCCATCTTCTAGCTTCTTTCATGATACCAAGTATTGAATAGCTTCAAACATGTCACCCGATAGGAAATATTAACTAAATAAAAATATATAAAATAAAAAACTTTAAAAAGTAAATAAAATGTTTATTACAAAAATACCGTAGAATTGATATCAATTCTTGGTGAAGTCTATGTCCGATTACAAGTTGGTGTTGTTGGATCCAATCATGTAGGCTAATGTGGTGCTCAAAAACAATTATACGCTGTCTAAATTCTACATAACTATGATAGCCATCCAAAACATACTCTTATCCAAAGTTTCTACAATATCATAGGAACAAAATTCTCTATCATTTGGATGCATTGTTTTCAAAGTCACCAACCTAAAGTAGTTTCCTTTTCCACCTACTTCATATATATTGTCTTTAATATTTATGACATTATAGTATTTGATAGTGCTACGAACGTTAAATCTATCATTAATACCAATCATTTGTAAAAAAATATAGTATTTTTTTTCACAATCTATCTACTGCACATTGAGACTCTCAAAATGTTATAAAAGTTAATACAAAAAAATTGGCATAAGTATGACGTATGCAACACTTACTATTAATCAAATTTATGTGAAATGCTAGTAGCATATGGAATACAATCCCAAGAAAACCAGGCCAAAGGGGTCATAAATAAGGGATGCTTATGTATGGTCGTGAAAACATCACTGTACAACAAATGAAACCAACAATTAATAATTAATATAAATTAAAAAAATAAATAAAAATTAATATATGAATAATCTTACTCATGAAATGTTCATGGATCCCTTAAAACATCATTAAGCAATCTAAAATCATTATTTTGATTCATTTCGAGCCCATAGTAGTTGTTCAAATAGTTGTGCAAGATACGTGCAATATTATTATAGATAAACTGAAGATCTAGTCCCATATTGTCATCACATGATCTTGTGACTTTCCCTCTACCGTTCACCACTGCTACATTATCCATACCAAATCCATCTTCCAGCTTCTTTGATGATACCAAGTATTGAATAGCTTCAAACATGTCACCTAATAGAAAACATTAACTAAATAAAAATATATAAAATAAAAAAGTAAATAAAAGGTTTATTACAAAAATACTATTGAATTGATATCAATTCTTGGTTAAGTCTATGAAAGATTACAAGTTGGTGTTATTGGATCTAATCTTGTAGGCTTATGTAGTGTTCAAAAACAATTATACGTTGTCCAGATTCTACATAACTATGATAGCCAGCCAACAGATACTGCTTATCCAAGGTTCTCGCAATAACATAGGAACAAAATGCTCTGTCATTTGGATGCACTATTTTCAAAGTCACCAACCTAAAATAGTTTCCTTTTGGTTTTGCTTCATATATATTGTCTTTAATATGTCTAACATTATAGTAGTTGATAGTGCTACGGACATTAGACCTATAACTAATATCAATCATTCGTAAAAAAATATATACACTAATTTTTTTTCACAATCTATCCACTACACATTAAGACTCTCAAGGTTTTAGAAAGTTAATAAAAAAATTTTAAAAATGGCATATGTATGTTGAATGCAACACTTACTATTAATCAAATTTATGTGAAATGCTAGTAGCATATGGAATATCATATCAAGAAAGCCAGGCCAAAGGAGTCATAAATCAGGAATGCTTATGTATGGTCGGGAAAACATCACTATACAACAAATGAAACAAACAATTAATAATTAATATAAATTAAAACAATAAATAAAACTTAAAATATGAATAATCTTACTCATGAAATGCTCGTGGATCCCTTAAAACATCAATAAACAATCTGAAATCAGTAGTTTGATTCATTTCGAGCTCATAACAGTCGTTCAAAAAGTCGTACAAGACACATGCAATATTATTATGGATAAACTAAAGATCTAGTCCGATATTGTCATCACATAACCTTGTGATTTTCCCTCTACTTTTCACCATTACTACATTATCTATACTGATTCGTGCCCAATTGGTGTACCAGCTGATTCATGTCCTCTAAATGGTCCCAGCAATGGAACCACATTTGATTTCGTGCCCAACTAGTGTATGCCCTGTTGATTGGTGCTCAATCAACTGGTGTACCTTGATTTCGGTCCTTAGACGGGAGTAATCAACAAAATTTATAACCTATTGCACCATATACTAGGATAGCCTCAGCTAGCATAGCATAGTGGCTCTAGGATCATTCACTGGGATGGGTTTTCACTTTACAATTGATATTAGTTCAAAACTGAATTGGTGCTTTTTCATTTCAAGGTTAGCTTTAAAAGAAAACATAATCTTTGGTTGAGAAAGGATTGGTTTTAAGCTAACCAAAAATAGTAACTAATTTTAATTACATAAAAAGTGTTTCTTGGAGTTTCAGATTACTAGGCTCAGGTTCCTAATACAAAAAGAGAGTTTCAGTCACTTGTTTCTTTTCCTCATACTGGGGATTTAACATATAGTTATTTCCCAAACTGGTGTGGTATAGATGCTTCCCCTTAATGGGTTCAAACACTAAATCCCTGTCACTGATGCATCTTGCAATGGCTCATACCTCTCACCTAGCACTTGCCATTCAAGGTGATCTTTAACCTTGGATTACCCGTCAAAAGCTCGTAAGAGATAACTAATGGATGTGTCCTTGGAGTCCAAAAGCTTACCAAGTGTTGGCTATTCTAGAAAATCCTACCTTTAAACCACCTCCCAAAGGCTCGCAAGAGGTAAACTAGTACATCTCAATGCAGGGAGATCACTTGCCTTACCAAGTGTTGGCCCAAGTGATTTCAAGGCGTTTTAAGTTAACTAAAAAGATAAAAACCATTAACGGGTTACACTTTCTCTTCATTAGTAGCTAAAACAACAAAACTCTCAATTCTTGCATTCAAAAAATTACCCAGCTTTCTTCACTCCAAGAGACAAAAAGCCTAGCCACTCATCCTCTAAGGAAACATCCTCAGAGTTTGATTTGCTAGAAATAAAAATAACAAGAAAACAAAAATATCAAAGAAAAACAGAGCAATTGCTCTGTAAAATATATTTCTTTTTATCTTCAATTACATATATGATATATGATTCCTATGCTCTTTACATTGGTTCAAAGATATATATAGAGAAGATATTTTCTAAGAAATATCCCAATAATATCTTTGACTGATTACAAGGAGAAAATAGAAATTTACACAAAATATCTTGAGAAAAAATCTAACTTAGTCGGTGGCAAATATCTAAGTTTACACAGGTGGATTTTGCAAGTTTGAATTGTCCATTTTGCAAGTTGAATTTGTGATTTCACAACCTGGAGGTGATTCCGCAACTTGGAGATGATTTGCAACTTGTTTCGTAGCTTGGAGGTGATTTCGCAACGTGGTTCGCAGCTGCGAAGATGGAGTTTCAACTTGTGAAGTGGCACATGTGTGCTTGGAGGTGGTTTCGCAGCTGCGAAACACCTTGCGAAATTTCGCAAGTGGATTTCATTTCGCAGCTCATTTCGTAATTGTGAAATTTTCGCACAGCTTGATGCAGTTGTCTTCAAACAGCCATAACTTCTTTGTTTCAACTCCAATTGGTGTACTGTTTGAAGCGTTGGACTCATGACTTACTGATCTTCGAAACGACATATAGTATGCATGAAATGGACTATAGAAAGTACTCGAAATATGTCCAACAGTTGCTATCCTCTTGAATTCTTCATGTTAGATTCCTCTGTTTTTCCTCCTTGCATTCTTGATTGGCTTTGGCAAAGAACTACAAAGCTCCAAAGGTTGGATTCTTCATGTAAATGAGCTTCTATTTGCTTTTCCATGGATTATATAAAGCTCTCCCTCATCTTAGATTGCTTTGGTGATCAAAAAGCTATCAAAAACACCAAAACTTAACACAATTTGATTAGAAATGATTGCAAGGGTCCTTAACATGCCAATTGAGTTAAAAGGTAATAACTATTACTCAAAAGTGTTTAAAAGAGTTAATTAAAAGCTATAAAATAGCACTTTTTGAGTAGTAATCACATACCAAATCCATCTTCCAGCTTCTTTGATGATACCAAGTATTGAATAGCTTCAAACATATCATTGGATAGGAAATCTTAACTAAATAAAAATATATAAAATAAAAAAACATTAAAAAGTAAATAAATTATTTATTACAAAAATACCATAGAATTGATATCAATTCTTGCTTAAGTCTATGTCCGATTACAAGTTTGTGTTGTCGTATCCAATCTTGTAGGCTGATGTGGAGTTAAAAAACAATTATACGTTGTCCAAATTTTACAAAATTATGATAGCCGGCTAACACATACTGCTTATCCAAAGTTCCCGCAATATCATATGAACGAAATTCTTTGACGTTTAGATGCACTGTTTTCAAAGTCACCAACCTAAAATAGTTTTACTTTTGCTTCTGCTTCATATATATTGTCTTTAATATGTTTGACATTATAGTAGCTGATAGTGCCACAGACGTTAAACCTGTCATTAAAATCAATCATTCGTAAAAAAATATATACTAATTTTTTTCACAATCTATCCATTGCACAATGAGACTCTCAAGGTGTTAGAAAAGTCAATAAAAAAATGGCATAAGTATGTTGAATGCAACACTTTCTATTGATCAAATTTATGTGAAATGATAGTACCATATGGAATACCATCCTAAAAAAACCAGGCAAAAGAAGGTTAAATTCTTTGTCTAAAACTTGAGCATTTCCCTACATTAGATAAACACATATATATTTTAGATTTATATCAAAATAATAATAATGCATAAATAGAACAGAAATAAATTAAACTTGCCATGGCTTCATGAGCTATAAGATTTCGCATGAAAACAAAAAATGACCAAGGGTAATTTGAATAATGAGAACTTGGCCATGCCAAAACCCGTTTCAATTCTTGGCTATAATTTGGTCTATTATTATTTTTAACCCATTGGGTCCATGAAACACTAATACATAGATATCCTGCAGAAATATTTGCCAAATTCCTCCTATTGGGCAATACATTTGATGATCTACTATATTGAAGTAGAGATATGTACGCGAGCAAACGAAAAGTAGTATGACAAGAAGGGGTCATAAATAAGGGATACTTATGTATGGTCATAAAAACATCATTGTACAACAAATAAAACCAACAATTAATAATTAATACAAATTAAAACAATAAATAAAAATAAATATATGAATAATCTTACTCATGAAATGCTCGTGGATACTTTAAAACATCAATAAGCAATTTGAAATCATTAGTTTCATTTATTTCGAGCCCATTGCAGTCGTTCAAAAAGTCGTACAAGACACGTGTAATATTATTATGGATAAAATGAAGATCTAGTCTGATATTGTCATCACATGACCTTGTGATTTTCCCTCACCGTTCACCATTGCTACATAATCCATACCAAATCCATCTTCCAGCTTCATTGATGATACCCAGTATTGAATAGCTTCAAACATGTCACCGGATAGGAAATATTAACCAAATAAAAATATATAAAATAAAAAAACATTAAAAAACTAAATAAAATATTTATTACAAAAATACCATAGAATTGATATCAATTATTGCTTAAGTCTATGTCCGATTACAAGTTTGTGTTGTCGTATCCAATCTTGTAGGCTGATGTGGAGTTATAAAACAATTATACGTTGTCCAAATTTTACAAAACTATGATAGCCAGCAAACACATACTACTTATCCAAAGTTCTCACAATATCATAGGAACAAAATTCTCTGTCGTTTGGATGCACTGTTTTCAAAGTCACCAACCTAAACTAGTTTCCTTTTGCTTTTGCTTCATATATATTATCCTCAATATGTCTGACATTATAGTAGTCGATAGTGCCACAGACGTTAAACCTATCATTAATATCAATCATTCGTAAAAAAATATATACTAATTTTTTTCACAATCTATCCACTGCACAATGAGACTCTCAAGGTGTTAGAAAAGTCAATAAAAAAATGGCATAAGTATGTTGAATGCAACACTTTCTATTGATCAATTTTATGTGAAATAATAGTACCCTATGAAATACCATCCCTAAAAAACCAAGCAGAAGAACGATTAACTCCTCGTGTAGAACTTGAGCATTTTCCTACATTACAAAAACACATATCTCTTTTAGATTTATATGAAAAAAAATGTATAAATAAATTAGAAATAAATTAAACTTGCCATGGCATCATGAGCTACAAGATTTCGCATCAAAACAAAAAATGACCAAGGGTAATTTGAATAATGCGAACTTGGCCATGCCAAAACCCTTTTCAATTCTTGGATATAATTTGGTCTATTACTATTTTTAACCCATTGGATCCTTGAAAAACTAATACATAGATATCCTGTAGAAATATTTGCCAAATTCTTCCTAAAGGCCAACACGTTTGATGATTTGCTTTATTGAAGTAGAGATACGTGGGTGAGCAAACGAAAAGTAGTACGACAAGAAGGGGTCACAAATAAGGGGTGCTTATGTATGGTCGTGAAAACATCATTGTACAAAAAATCAACCAACAATTAATGATTAATATAAATTAAAAAAATAAATAAAAATTATTATATGAATAATTTTACTCATGAAATGCTCGTGGATCCCTTAAAATGCCAGTAAGCAATCTGAAATCATTAGTTTGATTCATTTCGAGCCCATAGCAGTTGTTCAAAATGTTGTGTAACACACATGCAATATTATTATGGATAAACTGACGATCTAGTCCCATATTGTCATTACATAGTCTTGTAATTTTCCCTCTACCATTCACCATTGCTACATTATCCATACCAAATTCATTTTCTAGCTTCTTTGATGATACTCAGTATTGAATAGCTTCAAACGTGTTACCGTATAGGAAATATTAACTAAATAAAAAAGCGTTTAAAAGTAAATAAAATATTTATTACAAAAATACCGTAGAATTGATATCAATTCTTGCTTAAGTCTACATCCGATTACAAGTTCGTGTTGTCGTATCCAATCTTGTAGGTTGATATGGAGTTAAAAAACAATTATACATTGTCCAAATTTTACAAAATTATGATAGCCAGCTAACACATATTGCTTATCCAAAGTTCCTGCAATATCATAGGAATGAAATTCTCTGTAGTTTAGATGCACTGTTTTCATAGTCACCAACCTAAAATAGTTTCCTTTTGCTTCTGCTTCATATATATTGTCTTTCATATGTATGACATTATAGTAGCTTATAGTGCTACAGACGTTAAACCTGTCATTAATATCAATCATTCGTAAAAAAAATAAATACTAATTTTTGTCACAATCTATCCACTGGACATTGAGACTCTCAAGGTGTTAGCAAAGTTAATAAAAAAGAGAGGCATAAGTATGTTGAATGCAACACTTTTTATTAATCAAATTTATGCGAAATGATAGTACCATATGGAATACCATCCCAAAAATACAAAGCAAAAGAAGGTTTAACTCTTCGTCTAAAACTTGAGCATTTCCCTACATTACATAAACACATATATCTTTTAGACTTATAAAAAAAAAATAATGCATAAATAAAATAGAAATAAATTAAACTTGCCATGGCATTATGAGCTACAAGATTTTGCATCAAAACAAAAAATGACCAAGGGTGATTTGAATAATGGGAATTTGGCCATGCCAAAACCCTTTTCAATTCGTGGCTATAATTTGGTCTATTACTATTTTTAACCCATTGGATCCTTGAAAAACTAATACATAGATATCCTGTAGAAATATTTGCCAAAGTCTTCCTAAAGGCCAACACGTTTGATGATCTGCTTTATGGAAGTAGAGATACGTGGGTGAGCAAACGAAAAGTAGTACGACAAGAAGGGGTCACAAATAAGGGTGCTTATGTATGGTCGTGAAAACATCATTGTACAACAAATAAACCAACAATTAATGATTAATATAAATTAAAAAAATAAATAAAAATTATTATATGAATAATTTTACTCATGAAATGCTCGTGGATCCCTTAAAATGCCAGTAAGCAATCTGAAATCATTAGTTTGATTCATTTCGAGCCCATAGCAGTTGTTCAAAATGTTGTGTAACACACATGCAATATTATTATGGATAAACTGACGATCTAGTCCCATATTGTCATTACATAGTCTTGTAATTTTCCCTCTACCGTTCACCATTGCAACATTATCCATACCAAATTCATTTTCTAGCTTCTTTGATGATACTCAGTATTGAATAGCTTCAAACGTGTTACCGTATAGGAAATATTAACTAAATAAAAAAGCGTTTAAAAGTAAATAAAATATTTATTACAAAAATACCGTAGAATTGATATCAATTCTTGCTTAAGTCTACATCCGATTACAAGTTCGTGTTGTCGTATCCAATCTTGTAGGTTGATATGGAGTTAAAAAACAATTATACATTGTCCAAATTTTACAAAATTATGATAGCCAGCTAACACATATTGCTTATCCAAAGTTCCTGCAATATCATAGGAATGAAATTCTCTGTAGTTTAGATGCACTGTTTTCATAGTCACCAACCTAAAATAGTTTCCTTTTGCTTCTGCTTCATATATATTGTCTTTCATATGTATGACATTATAGTAGCTTATAGTGCTACAGACGTTAAACCTGTCATTAATATCAATCATTCGTAAAAAAAATAAATACTAATTTTTGTCACAATCTATCCACTGGACATTGAGACTCTCAAGGTGTTAGAAAAGTTAATAAAAAAGAGAGGCATAAGTATGTTGAATGCAACACTTTTTATTAATCAAATTTATGTGAAATGATAGTACCATATGGAATACCATCCCAAAAATACAAAGCAAAAGAAGGTTTAACTCTTCGTCTAAAACTTGAGCATTTCCCTACATTACATAAACACATATATCTTTTAGACTTATAAAAAAAAAATAATGCATAAATAAAATAGAAATAAATTAAACTTGCCATGGCATTATGAGCTACAAGATTTTGCATCAAAACAAAAAATGACCAAGGGTGATTTGAATAATGGGAACTTGGCCATGCCAAAACCCTTTTCAATTCTTGGCTATAATTTGGTCTATTACTATTTTTAACCCATTGGATCCTTGAAAAACTAATACATAGATATCCTGTAGAAATATTTGCCAAAGTCTTCCTAAAGGCCAACACGTTTGATGATCTGCTTTATGGAAGTAGAGATACGTGGGTGAGCAAACGAAAAGTAGTACGACAAGAAGGGGTCACAAATAAGGGTGCTTATGTATGGTCGTGAAAACATCATTGTACAACAAATAAACCAACAATTAATGATTAATATAAATTAAAACAATAAATAAAAATTAATATATGAATAATTTTACTCATGAAATGCTCGTGGATCCCTTAAAACATCAGTAAGTAATCTGAAATCATTAGTTTGATTCATTTTAAGCCCATAGCAGCTGTTCAAAATGTCGTGTAACACACGTGCAATATTATTATGGATAAATGATTGCTATTCAAAAAGTGCTATTTGATAGCTTGTAATTAACTCTTTTAAACACTTTTGAGTAGTAGCTATTGCCTTTTAACCCAATTAACATATTAAGGACCTTTGCAAGCACTTCTAATCATTTTGTGTTAAGTTTTGGTGTTTTGATAGCTTTTTGATCACCAAAGCAATATGAGATTGAGGAGAGTTATTTGGAATCCATGGCAAAGCAATGGAAAGCTCAGAAACATGAAGAACCAAAGTTTTGAAATCCTTTGCCATGAGCAAATTTGGAATGCAAGGAGGGGAAGCAAAGAGAAATCTGCCATGAAGTATTCTTGATGACAGTCATGTTAGCCACTTTTGGAGCACTTCTCGGAGTCCAATTTATGCATGCTATATGTCATTTCGAAGCTCAGGAAGTCAACAATCCAATGCTTCAAATGTTACATGATTTAGAGTTGAAATGAAGGAGTTACAGCCATTGGAAGCCGATCACTCCAAGCCGAAGGAAGAATTTTGCACGGCTGCGAAATCACCCTTTTGCTGCGAAATGACATTTTGTACAGTGCAATGGAATTTCTCCTGAAGTTTCCCGATATTTGCGACCGACACTTTTAGATATTTTGCTTGAGAATTTTTATGTCTAAATCCCCATTTTCTCCTTGTAACCCACCAATTATAGGATTCCTTAATTATTAAGTTTGGAAAAAGGGGTGAATAACCTCAGATATTTTTGTTTTGTAATTTTCTTTATATATAGCTCTCGGGAGCCTGTTCTCAGGAGGAGGACGAGAACATTTTGTAATAGTAAGGAATATATTTTACAAAGCACTTGCTCTGCTTTTCATATATATATTTTTGTTTTCTCGTTACTTTTTCTTTCTAGCAGATCAAACTCTGAGGATTTTTCCTCAGAGCATGAGTGGCTAGGCTCTTCGTCTCTTGGAATGAGGAAAGCTGGGTAAGTTTCCACATGCATAAATTGGAAGTTTTGTTGTTTTAGTTTTTAATGAAGAGAAAGTGTGACCCGTTAATGGTTTTTAACTTTTTAGTTAACTTAAAACGCCTTTAATTCACCTGAGCCAACACTTGGTAAGGCAAGTGATCTTCGTCCATGGAGATGCACTAGTTTATCTCTTGCGAGCTTTTGGTAGGTCGTTTGAAGGTAGGATTTTCTAGAATAGCCAACACTTGGTAAGCTTTTGGACTCCAAGGAGACATCCATTAGTTATCTCTTCCAAGCTTTTGACGGGTAATCTAAGGTTAAAGATCACCTTGAATGGCAAGTGCTAGGTGAGAGGTATGAGCCATTGCAAGGTGCATCAGTGAGAGGGATTTAGTGTTTGAACCCATTAATGGGAAGCATCTGTACAACATCGGTTGGAGAAGGAACTATATGTTAATTCTCTAATGCGAGGAAAAGAAACAAGTGACCGGAACTCCCTTTTTGTATCATGAACCTGAGCCTAGTGATCTAAACTCCAAGAAACACTTTTCTTTGTAAGTAAAATCAGTTACTATTTTTGGTTAGTTTAAAACCAAACCTTATTTCATTCAAACATCTTTATGTTTTATTTTAAAGCTAACCTTAAAATGAAAAGGCACCAATTCAACGTTGAATTAATATCATTTGTGAAGTGAAAACCCATCCCAGTGAACGATCCTAGAGCCACTATGCTATAGTAGCTTTGCCTTTGCTACCCTAGTACATAGTGTAATAGGTTATAAATTTTGTTGATTACTCAGTCAATCAAGGAGCACCAGCTGGACATGAATCAGCTGAGACACCAATTGGGCACGAATCAATAAACTGAAGATCTAGTTCCATATTGTCATCACATAATCATGTACTTTTCCCTCTACCGTTCACCATTGCTACATTATCCATACAAAATTCATCTTCCAGCTTCTTTGATGATACCCAGTATTGAATAGCTTCAAATGTGTTACTAGATAGGAAATATTAACTAAATAAAAATATTTAAAATAAAAAAACGTTAAAAAGTAAATAAAATATTTATTGCAAAAATATCGTAGAATTGATATCAATTCTTAGTTAAGTCTATGCCCGATTACAAGTTCGTGTTGTCGTATCCAATGTTGTAGGTTGATGTGGAGTTAAAAAACAATTGTATGTTGTCCAGATTTTACAAAACTATGATAGCTAACTAACACATACTGCTTATCCAAATTTCCTGCAATATCATAGGAACAAAATTCTCTGTCGTTTAGATGCATTGTTTTCATAGTCACCAACCTAAAATAGTTTCCTTTTGCTTCTCCTTCATATATATTGTCTTTAATATATATGACATTATAGTAGCTTATAGTGCTACAGATGTTAAACCTGTCATTAATATCAATCATTCGTAAAAAAAAAAAATACTAATTTTTGTCACAATCTATCCACTTCACATTGAGACTCTCAAGGTGTTAGAAAAGTTAATAAAAAAAAGGCATAAGTATGTTGAATGCAACACTTTTTAATAATCAAATTTATGCGAAATGATAGTACCATATGGAATACAATCTCAAAAATACAAAGCAAAAGAAGGTTTAACTCTTCGTCTAAAACTTGAGCATTTCCCTATATTACATAAACAACTATATCTTTTAGACTTATAAAAAAAAATAATGTATAAATAAAACAGAAATAAATTAAACTTGCCATGGCATCATGAGCTACAAGATTTCGCATCAAAACAAAAAATGACCAAGGGTAATTTGAATAGTGCGAACTTGGCCATGCCAAAACCCTTTTCAGTTATTGGCTATAATTTGGTCTATTACTATTTTTAACCCATTGGATCCTTGAAAAACTAATACATAGATATCCTGTAGAAATATTTACCAAAGTCTTCCTAAAGGCCAACACGTTTGATGATCTGCTTTATTGAAGTAGAGATACGTGGGTGAGCAAACGAAAAGTAGTACGACAAGAAGGGGTCACAAATAAGGGGTGCTTATGTATGGTCGTGAAAACATCATTGTACAACAAATAAACCAACAATTAATGATTAATATAAATTAAAACAACAAATAAAAATTAATATATGAATAATTTTACTCATGAAATGCTCGTGGATCCCTTAAAACATCAGTAAGCAATCTGAAATCATTAGTTTGATTCATTTCGAGCCCATAGCAGTTGTTCAAAATGTCATGTAACACACGTGCAATATTATTATGGATAAACTGAAGATCTAGTCCCATATTGTCTTCACATAATCTTGTAATTTTCCCTCTACCATTCACCACTGCTACATTATCCATACCAAATTCATATTCCAGCTTCTTTGATGTTACCCAGTATTGAATAGCTTCAAACGTGTTACGGGATAGGAAATATTAACTAAATAAAAATATTTAAAATAAAAAAACATTAAAAAGTAAATAAAATATTTATTGCAAAAATATCGTAGAATTGATATCAATTCTTAGTTAAGTCTATGCCCGATTACAAGTTCGTGTTGTCGTACCAATGTTGTAGGTTGATGTGGAGTTAAAAAACAATTATATGTTGTCCAGATTTTACAAAACTATGATAGCCAACTAACACATACTGCTTATCCAAATTTCCTGCAATATCATAGGAACGAAATTCTTTATCGTTTAGATGCACTGGTTTCATAGGCACCAACCTAAAATAGTTTCCTTTTGTTTTTTCTTCATATATATTGTCTTTAATATGTAGGACATTATAGTAACTTATAGTGCTACAGACATTAAACCTGTCCTTAATATCAATCATTCATAAAAATAAATAAATACTAATTTTTGTCACAATCTATCCACTGCACATTGAGACTCTCAAGGTGTTAGAAAAGTTAATAATAAAAAAAAAGGCATAAGTATGTTGAATGCAACACTTTTTATTAATCAAATTTATGCGAAATGATAGTACCATATGGAATATCATCCCAAAAAGACCAAGCAAAAGAAGGTTTAACTCTTCGTTTAAAACTTGAGCATTTCCCTACATTACATAAACACATATATATTTTAGACTTATAAAAAAAAAAAGAATGGATAAATAAAATCGAAATAAATTAAACTTGCCATGGCATCATGAGCTATAAGATTTTGCATCAAAACAAAAAATGACCAAGGGTAATTTGAATAATGTGAACTTGGCCATGCCAAAACCCTTTTCAATTCTTGGCTATAATTTGGTCTATTACTATTTTTAACCCATTAGGTCCATGAAGAGCTAATACATGGATATCCTGTAGAAAGATTTGCCAAAGTCTTCCTGAAGGCCAACACGTTTGATGATCTGCTTTATTGAAATAGAGATACGTGAGCGAGCAAACGAAAAGTAGTACGACAAGAAGGGGTCACAAATATGGGGTGCTTATGTATGGTCATGAAAACATCATTGTACAACAAATAAACCAACAATTAATGATTAATATAAATTAAAACAACAAATAAAAATTAATATATGAATAATTTTACTCATGAAATGCTCGTGGATCCCTTAAAACATCAGTAAGCAATCTGAAATCATTAGTTTGATTCATTTCGAGCCCATAGCAGTTGTTCAAAATGTCGTGTAACACACATGCAATATTATTACGAATAAACTGAAGATCTAGTCCCATATTGTCTTCACATAATCTTGTAATTTTCCCTCTACCGTTCACCACTGCTACATTATCCATACCAAATTATTCTTCGAGCTTCTTTGATGTTACCCAGTATTGAATAACTTCAAACGTGTTATGGGATAGGAAATATTAACTAAATTAAAATATTTAAAATAAAAAAACGTTAAAAAGTAAATAAAATATTTATTGCAAAAATATCGTAGAATTGATATCAATTCTTAGTTAAGTCTATGCCCGATTACAAGTTCGTGTTGTCGTACCAATGTTGTAGGTTGATGTGGAGTTAAAAAACAACTATATGTTGTCCAGATTTTACAAAACTATGATAGCCAACTAACACATACTGCTTATCCAAATTTCCTGCAATATCATAGGAACGAAATTCTCTATCGTTTAGATGCAGTGTTTTCATAGTCACCAACCTAAAATAGTTTCCTTTTGCTTTTGCTTCATATATATTGTCTTTAATATGTAGGACATTATAGTAACTTATAGTGCTACAGATGTTAAACCTGTCATTAATATCAATCATTCGTAAAAAAAAATAAATACTAATTTTTGTCACAATCTATCCACTGCACATTGAGACTCTCGAGGTGTTAGAAAAGTTAATAAAAAAGAGAGGCATAAGTATGTTGAATGCAACACTTTTTATTAATCAAATTTATGCGAAATGATAGTACCATATGGAATACCATCCCAAAAATACAAAGCAAAAGAAGGTTTAATTCTTCGTCTAAAACTTGAGCATTTCCCTACATTACATAAACACATATATCTTTTAGACTTATAAAAAAAAATAATGCATAAATAAAACAGAAATAAATTAAACTTACCATGGCATTATGAGCTACAAGATTTTGCATCAAAACAAAAAATGACCAAGGGTAATTTGAATAATGGGAACTTGGCCATGCCAAAACCCTTTTCAATTACTGGCTATAATTTGGTCTATTACTATTTTTAACCCATTGGATCCTTGAAAAACTAATACATAGATATCCTGTAGAAATATTTGCCAAAGTCCTCCTAAAGGCTAACACATTTGATGATCTGCAATATTGAAGCAAAGATACGTGAGCGAGCAAACGAAAAGTATTACGACAACAAGGGGTCATAAATAAGGAATGCTTATGTATGGTTGTGAAAACATCATTTTATAACAAATAAAACCAAAAATTAATAATTAATATGAATTGAAAGAATAAATAAAAATAAATATATGAATAATCTTACTCATGAAATGCTCGTGGATCCTTTAAAACATCAATAAGCATTCTAAAATCATTAATTTGATTCATTTCGAGCCCATAGCTGTTGTTAAAAATGTCGTGTAACACACGTGCAATATTATTATGGATAAACTGAAGATCTAGTCCCATATTGTCATCACATAATCTTGTAATTTTCCCTCTACCGTTCGCAACTGCTACATTATCCATACCATATTCATATTCCAGCTTCTTTGATGAGACAAAGTATTGAATAGCTTTAAACATGTTATTGGATAGGAAATATTAATCAAATAAAAGTATATAAAATAAAAAAAATTAAAAAGTAAATAAAATATTTCTTACAAAAATACCGTAGAATTGATATCAATTCTTGCTTACGTCTATGTCTGATTACAAGTTGGTGTTGTCATATCCAATATTATAGGCTGATGTGGAGTTAAAAAACAATTATATGTTGTCCAGATTTTACAAAACCATGATGGCCAGCTAACACATACTGCTTATTCAAAGTTCCCAAAATATCATTGGGATGAAATTCTCTGTTATTTGGATGCACCGTTTTCAAAGTCACCGACCTAAAATAGTTTCCTTTTGCTTCTGCTTCATATATACTGTCTGTAATATGTTTGACATTATAGTAGCTGATAGTGCTACGGACATTAAACCTGTCATTAATATCAATAATTCGTAAAAAAAATATATAATAAATTTTTTCACAATCTGTCCACTACACATTAAGACTCTCAATATGTTAGAAAAGTTAATAAAAAAATGGTATATTATGTTGTATGTAACACTTACTCTCAATCAAATTTATGTGAAATGCTAGTAGCATATCGAATACCATCCCAAGAAAACCAAGCCAAAGAAGGTTTAACTTTTTGTCTAAAACTTGAGCATTTCCCTATACTACATTAGCACATACATCTTTTAGATTTATAAAAAAAAAATACTGTATAAATAAATAAGAAATATATTAAAATTGTCACGACATCATGAGCTACAAGATTCTCCATGAAGAAAAAAAATGACCAACGGTAATTTGAATAATGAGAACCTGCTCATGCCAAAACCCTTTTCAATTCTTGGCTATAATTTGGCCTATTATTATTTTTCACCCATTTGGTCCATGAAGAGCTAATACATGGATATCCTATAGAAATATGTTCCAAAGTCCTCCTAAAGGCCAACACGTTTGATGATATGCTATATTGAAGCAGAGATAGGTGGGCGAGCAAACAAAAAGTAGTACGGCAAGAAGGGGTGATAAATAAGGGATGCTTATGTATGGTCGTGAAAACATTAGTGTACAACAAATAAAACGAACAATTAATAATTAATATAAATTAAAACAATAAATAACAATTAATATATGAATAATCTTACTCATCAAATGGCCGTGGATCCCTTAAAACATCAATAAGCAATCTGAAATCCTTAGTTTGATTCATTTTGAGCCCACAACAATTGTTCAAAATGTCGTGCAACACACGTGCAACATTATTATGGATAAATTGAAGATCCAGCATCACATAATCTTGTAATTTTCCCTCTACCGTATACCACTTCTACCTTATCCATAACAAATTCATCTTCTAGCTTCTTTCATGACACAAAGTATTGAATAGCTTCAAACATGTTACCGGATAGGAAATAGTAACTAAATTAAAACATATAAAATAAAAAAACATTAAAAAGTGAATAAAATATTTATTACAAAAATACCGTAGAATTGATATCAATTCTTACATAAGTCTATGTCTGATTACAAGCTAGTGTTGTCGTATCCAACATTGTAGGGAGATGTGGAGTAAAAAAACAATTATACGTTGTTCAGATTTTACAAAATTATGATAGCCAGCTAACACATACTTCTTATCCAAAGTTCCTGCAATATCATAGGGATGAAATTCTCTGTTATTTGGATGCACCTTTTTCAAAGTAACCAACCTAATGTCATCGGTTAGGAAATATTAACTAAATAAAAATATATAAAGTAAATAAACATTAAAAAGTAAATAAAATATTTATTACAAAAATACCGTAGAATTGATATCAATTCTTGGTTAAGTCTATGTTCGATTAGCAGTTTATGTTGTCGTATCAACTCTTGTAGACTGATGTGGAGTTAAAAAACAATTATACGTTGTTTACAAAATTATGCTAGCCAGCAAACACATACTGCTTATCCAAAGTTCCCGCAAAAATCATTGGAATGAAATTCTCTGTCGTTTAGATGCACTGTTTTCAAAGTCACCAACCTAAAATAGTTTTACTTTTGCTTCGGCTTCATATATATTAACCTTAATATGTCTGACATTATAGTAGCTGATAGTGCTACAGACGTTAAACCTGTTATTAATATCAATAATTCGTAAAAAAATATATAGTAATTTTTTTTTACAATCTATCCACTTCACATTGAGACTCTCAATGTGTTAGAAAATTTAATAAAGAAGTAAAAAAAAATATAAAAAAATGGCATAAGTACGATCCCAAGAAAACCAAGCCAAAGAAGGTTTAACTCTTCATTTAAAACTTGAGCATTTCCCTCCATTACATTAACACATACATCTTTTAGATTGATTAAAAAAATTATGTATAAATAAAATAGAAATAAATTAAACTTGCCATGACATCATGAGCTACAAGATTCCCCATGAAGAAAAAAAATGACCAAGGGTAATTTGAATAATGAGAATTTGGCCATGCCAAAACCCTTTTCAATTCTTGGCTATAATTTGGTCTATTATTATTTTTCAACCATTGGGTCCATGAAGAGCTAATACATGGATATCCTATAAAAATATGTGCCAAAGTCCTCCTAAAGGTCAACACGTTTGATGATTTGATATATTAAAGTAGAGATACGTGGGCGAGCAATCGAAAAGTAGTACAACAAGAAGGGATCATAAATAACGAATGCTTATGTATAGTCGTTAAAATATCACCATACAACAAATAAAACCAACAATTAATAATTAATACAAATTAAAACAACAAATAAAAATTAATATATGAATAATCTTACTCATGAAATACTCGTGGATCGCTTAAAACATCAATAAGCAATTTGAAATCATTAGTTTGGTTTATTTCGAGCCAATAGCAGTTGTTCAAAAAATTGTGTAAGACACGTGCAATATTATTATGGATAAACTGAAGATCTAGTCCCATATTATCATCACATAATCATGTAATTTTCCCTCTATCATTCACAACTGCAACATTATCCATACCAAATTCATCTTCCAGCTTCTTTGATGATACAAAGTATTGAATAGCTTCAAACATGTCACCGGATAGGAAATATTAACTAAATAAAAATATATAAAATTAAAAAACATTAAAAAGTAAATAAAATATTTATTACAAAAACACCGTAGAATTGATATCAATTCCTGCTCAAGTCTATGTCTAATTACAAGTTGGTGTTGTTGTATCCAATGTTGTAGGTTGATGTGGAATTAAAAAACAATTATACGTTGTCCAGATTTTACAAAACTATGATAGCCAGCTAATACATACGTACTGCTTATCCAAAGTTCCCGCAATATCATAGGGACAAAATTCTATGTTATTTGGATGCATCGTTTTCAAAGTCACCAACCTAAAATAGTTTCCTTTTGCTTCTGCTTCATATATATTGTCTTTAATATATTTGACATTATAGTAGCTGATAGTGCTACGAACGTTAAACCTGTCATTAATATCAACAATTCGTACAAAAAATATGTAGTAATTTTTTTCACAACCTATCCACTCCACATTGACACTCTCAATGTGTTAGAAAATTTAATAAAGAAGTAAAATAAAAATGAAAATGGCATAAGCATGTTTTACGTAACACTTATTGTTAATCAAATTTATGTGAAATGCTCGTGGCATATAGAATACGATCCCAAGAAAACCAAGCCAAAGAAGGGTTAACTCTTCATCTAAAATTTGAGCATTTCCTTACATTACATTAACACATACATCTTTTAGATTTATATAAAAAAATAATGTATAAATAAAACAGAAATAAATTAAACTTGCCACGATATCATGAGCTACAAGATTCCCCATGAAGAAAAAAAATGACCAAGGGTAATTTGAATAATGAGAACTTAGCCATGCCAAAACCTTTTTCAATTCTTGGCTATAATTTGGTCTATTATTATTTTTTATCCATTGGGTCCATAAAGAGCTAATACATGGATATACTACAGAAATATGTGCCAAAGTCCTCCTAAAGGCCAACACATTTGATGATCTCCTATATTGAAGTAGAGATACGTGGACGAGAAAACGAAAAGTAGTACGATAAAAAGAGGTCATAAATAAGGGATGCTTATGTATGGTCGTGAAAATATCACTGTACAACAAATAAAATCAACAATTAATAATTAATAGAAATTAAAACAACAAATAAAAATTAATTTATGAATAATCTTACTCATGAAATACTCGTGGATCCCTTAAAACATCAATAAGCAATTTGAAATCATTAGTTTGGTTTATTTCGAGCCAATAGCAGTTGTTCAAAAAATTGTGTAAGACACGTGCAATATTATTATGGATAAACTGAAGATCTAGTCCCATATTATCATCACATAATCATGTAATTTTCCCTCTATCATTCACAACTGCAACATTATCCATACCAAATTCATCTTCCAGCTTCTTTGATGATACAAAGTATTGAATAGCTTCAAACATGTCACCGGATAGGAAATATTAACTAAATAAAAATATATAAAATTAAAAAACATTAAAAAGTAAATAAAATATTTATTACAAAAACACCGTAGAATTGATATCAATTCCTGCTCAAGTCTATGTCTAATTACAAGTTGGTGTTGTTGTATCCAATGTTGTAGGTTGATGTGGAATTAAAAAACAATTATACGTTGTCCAGATTTTACAAAACTATGATAGCCAGCTAATACATACGTACTGCTTATCCAAAGTTCCCGCAATATCATAGGGACAAAATTCTATGTTATTTGGATGCATCGTTTTCAAAGTCACCAACCTAAAATAGTTTCCTTTTGCTTCTGCTTCATATATATTGTCTTTAATATATTTGACATTATAGTAGCTGATAGTGCTACGAACGTTAAACCTGTCATTAATATCAACAATTCGTACAAAAAATATGTAGTAATTTTTTTCACAACCTATCCACTCCACATTGACACTCTCAATGTGTTAGAAAATTTAATAAAGAAGTAAAATAAAAATGAAAATGGCATAAGCATGTTTTACGTAACACTTATTGTTAATCAAATTTATGTGAAATGCTCGTGGCATATAGAATACGATCCCAAGAAAACCAAGCCAAAGAAGGGTTAACTCTTCATCTAAAATTTGAGCATTTCCTTACATTACATTAACACATACATCTTTTAGATTTATATAAAAAAATAATGTATAAATAAAACAGAAATAAATTAAACTTGCCACGATATCATGAGCTACAAGATTCCCCATGAAGAAAAAAAATGACCAAGGGTAATTTGAATAATGAGAACTTAGCCATGCCAAAACCTTTTTCAATTCTTGGCTATAATTTGGTCTATTATTATTTTTTATCCATTGGGTCCATAAAGAGCTAATACATGGATATACTACAGAAATATGTGCCAAAGTCCTCCTAAAGGCCAACACATTTGATGATCTCCTATATTGAAGTAGAGATACGTGGACGAGAAAACGAAAAGTAGTACGATAAAAAGAGGTCATAAATAAGGGATGCTTATGTATGGTCGTGAAAATATCACTGTACAACAAATAAAATCAACAATTAATAATTAATAGAAATTAAAACAACAAATAAAAATTAATTTATGAATAATCTTACTCATGAAATACTCGTGGATCCCTTAAAACATCAATAAGCAATTTGAAATCATTAGTTTGGTTTATTTCGAGCCAATAGCAGTTGTTCAAAAAATTGTGTAAGACACGTGCAATATTATTATGGATAAACTGAAGATCTAGTCCCATATTATCATCACATAATCATGTAATTTTCCCTCTATCATTCACAACTGCAACATTATCCATACCAAATTCATCTTCCAGCTTCTTTGATGATACAAAGTATTGAATAGCTTCAAACATGTCACCGGATAGGAAATATTAACTAAATAAAAATATATAAAATTAAAAAACATTAAAAAGTAAATAAAATATTTATTACAAAAACACCGTAGAATTGATATCAATTCCTGCTCAAGTCTATGTCTAATTACAAGTTGGTGTTGTTGTATCCAATGTTGTAGGTTGATGTGGAATTAAAAAACAATTATACGTTGTCCAGATTTTACAAAACTATGATAGCCAGCTAATACATACGTACTGCTTATCCAAAGTTCCCGCAATATCATAGGGACAAAATTCTATGTTATTTGGATGCATCGTTTTCAAAGTCACCAACCTAAAATAGTTTCCTTTTGCTTCTGCTTCATATATATTGTCTTTAATATATTTGACATTATAGTAGCTGATAGTGCTACGAACGTTAAACCTGTCATTGATATCAACAATTCGTACAAAAAATATGTAGTAATTTTTTTCACAACCTATCCACTCCACATTGACACTCTCAATGTGTTAGAAAATTTAATAAAGAAGTAAAATAAAAATGAAAATGGCATAAGCATGTTTTACGTAACACTTATTGTTAATCAAATTTATGTGAAATGCTCGTGGCATATAGAATACGATCCCAAGAAAACCAAGCCAAAGAAGGGTTAACTCTTCATCTAAAATTTGAGCATTTCCTTACATTACATTAACACATACATCTTTTAGATTTATATAAAAAAATAATGTATAAATAAAACAGAAATAAATTAAACTTGCCACGATATCATGAGCTACAAGATTCCCCATGAAGAAAAAAAATGACCAAGGGTAATTTGAATAATGAGAACTTAGCCATGCCAAAACCTTTTTCAATTCTTGGCTATAATTTGGTCTATTATTATTTTTTATCCATTGGGTCCATAAAGAGCTAATACATGGATATACTACAGAAATATGTGCCAAAGTCCTCCTAAAGGCCAACACATTTGATGATCTCCTATATTGAAGTAGAGATACGTGGACGAGAAAACGAAAAGTAGTACGATAAAAAGAGGTCATAAATAAGGGATGCTTATGTATGGTCGTGAAAATATCACTGTACAACAAATAAAATCAACAATTAATAATTAATAGAAATTAAAACAACAAATAAAAATTAATTTATGAATAATCTTACTCATGAAATACTCGTGGATCCCTTAAAACATCAATAAGCAATCTGAAATCATTAGTTTGGTTTATTTCGAGCCAATAGCAGTTGTTCAAAAAATTGTGTAAGACACGTGCAATATTATTATGGATAAACTGAAGATCTAGTCCCATATTATCATCACATAATCATGTAATTTTCCCTCTATCATTCACAACTGCAACATTATCCATACCAAATTCATATTCCAACTTCTTTGATGATACAAAGTATTGAATAGCTTCAAACATGTCACCGGATAGGAAATATTAACTAAATAAAAATATATAAAATTAAAAAACATTAAAAAGTAAATAAAATATTTATTACAAAAACACCGTAGAATTGATATCAATTCCTGCTCAAGTCTATGTCTAATTACAAGTTGGTGTTGTTGTATCCAATGTTGTAGGTTGATGTGGAATTAAAAAACAATTATACGTTGTCCAGATTTTACAAAACTATGATAGCCAGCTAATACATACGTACTGCTTATCCAAAGTTCCCGCAATATCATAGGGACAAAATTCTATGTTATTTGGATGCATCGTTTTCAAAGTCACCAACCTAAAATAGTTTCCTTTTGCTTCTGCTTCATATATATTGTCTTTAATATATTTGACATTATAGTAGCTGATAGTGCTACGAACGTTAAACCTGTCATTAATATCAACAATTCGTACAAAAAATATGTAGTAATTTTTTTCACAACCTATCCACTCCACATTGACACTCTCAATGTGTTAGAAAATTTAATAAAGAAGTAAAATAAAAATGAAAATGGCATAAGCATGTTTTACGTAACACTTATTGTTAATCAAATTTATGTGAAATGCTTGTGGCATATAGAATACGATCCCAAGAAAACCAAGCCAAAGAAGGGTTAACTCTTCATCTAAAATTTGAGCATTTCCTTACATTACATTAACACATACATCTTTTAGATTTATATAAAAAAATAATGTATAAATAAAACAGAAATAAATTAAACTTGCCACGATATCATGAGCTACAAGATTCCCCATGAAGAAAAAAAATGACCAAGGGTAATTTGAATAATGAGAACTTAGCCATGCCAAAACCTTTTTCAATTCTTGGCTATAATTTGGTCTATTATTATTTTTTATCCATTGGGTCCATAAAGAGCTAATACATGGATATACTACAGAAATATGTGCCAAAGTCCTCCTAAAGGCCAACACATTTGATGATCTCCTATATTGAAGTAGAGATACGTGGACGAGAAAACGAAAAGTAGTACGATAAAAAGAGGTCATAAATAAGGGATGCTTATGTATGGTCGTGAAAATATCACTGTACAACAAATAAAATCAACAATTAATAATTAATAGAAATTAAAACAACAAATAAAAATTAATTTATGAATAATCTTACTCATGAAATACTCGTGGATCCCTTAAAACATCAATAAGCAATCTGAAATCATTAGTTTGGTTTATTTCGAGCCCATAGCAGTTGTTCAAAATATCGTGTAACACACGTGCAATATTATTAAGGATAAACTGAAGATCTAGTCCCATATTGTCATCACATGACCTTGTGATTTTCCCTCTACCGTTCACCACTGCTACATTATCCGTACCAAATTCATCTTCCAGCTTCTTTGATGATACAAAGTATTGAATAACTGCAAACATGTCACCAGATAGGAAATATTAACTAAATAAAAATATATAAAATAAAAAAAACTTTAAAGAGTAAAGAAAATATTTATTACAAAAATACCGTAGAATTGATATCAATTCTTGCTTAAGTCTTTGTCTGATTACAAGTTTGTGTTGTCGTATCCAATCTTGTAGGCTGATGTGGAGTTAAAAAATAATTATACATTGTCCAGATTTTACAAAACTATGATAGCTAGCTAACACATACTACTTCATATATATTGTCTCTAATATGTCTGACATTATAGTAGCTGATAGTGCTACAAACGTTAAACTTGTCATTAATATCAATCATTCGTAAAAAAATATATACTAATTTTTTTAACAATCTATCCACTGCACATTAAGACTCTCAAGGTGCTAGAAAAGTTAATAAAAAAAATGGCATAAGTATGTTGAATGCAACACTTTCTATTAATCAAATTTATGTGAAATGATAGTACCATATGGAATACCATCCCAAAAATGATGGGTCTTCCAAAGGTTTGAGTGGAGATTAACTTAGGTACTCTCACAAGATCTTAGGATTGCTTATGCACTGTGTTGTAAGCACGCACACTTTGGTCTTGCATTTGTGTGGGTGATGAAATTTGTAAAACAATGCGTAGTCATAATCAACATGCAAAAACTTGTCTTCCAACTTTGCCTTCATCTCAACCCATATATTGATTCATGGACCTCCCATTCTTTCATGAGAGCAAACTTGAAATAGGTAAAACAACAAGGTATAGGGAATGATGTGCTTCTGAAGCCACTCAATCAACACAGCAGACTCACTCAACATTGCTAATCGCAGAATTAATAAATAAGATTAAGCCAAATGCTTGATTGACTTCAAAATTTTCCCACATATTTGGCTAACATTTTAACAAAATACAACTTAGTCTATAAAATCAACTAATCTACTTCCTAAAATAAGGAAATTTATTACGAGATATACCAAATAGGGTACAACTTTCATATGTTTATATATGTACTTGACTAACCATTTCATCTTGGTTTCCATTTGGCAATGACATGGCTGCCATTTTGGCACTACATATATTATACCAAATATTTTAGGATGCAGGTTGTTTCAAAATAAACTTCTAACTTTAACTTTTGTTGTAGGTGCTTCAAGTAAGCTATAAGCAAGAAAAACTGCAATTGTCACTCATATCCCTAACCAAAATCAATATAAAACATATGTACTCAAATAATTACTTTGGAAAAAATATCAATCACATAATTCAAAGTTGAAGAAATCTCACTCGGAAATGCACACGTTTTCACAGAGGTCACAAGATCAGCATATGAACTGAACTATTATCTGGATCAAGGGCTCCACTTGCCCAACTTACAAGTACCAATAAACATACAATAACCCATCACTCCATTGAGTCATTAATCACATAAAAAAACAAGCTAAAACATTGATAAGCACCAGAATAACATCCCACTCAATCCATGAAATCATTATTACCTCAAAAGACTAGAACAATGATCAATTTAATTAAGTGATCACAAGTCAAAGATCAATAAGATAACACTTCCAAACATGAACTAGGCTCTTCATAATACCATCCATGTTAGTCCAAAAAATTTACTAAGGGAGATCTTATAGCTCCTACATAGCAAGATATACATATAAGAATGGAAGGAAGCTACCAAATAAGAGACCCTTGGCAAAGACTAGACCTAGCTTATAGTGCAATCATATGTAAAGACGTGGAATTTTCAAAGTATTAAGGAAAACATAAATTTACCTTAAAGATTAATGAGAGAAACTTTGGTGTAATGATATGTTCTACACTTACGTAAGAGGTACATGTTTAGAAAGAACTCTAAGTTAAACCCAATCAACTTTAAGATATAGAGGTATGGATGATAGATGGTAACAATATGAAGAATTATAATAGTAATTTTGACATATCGGCAAACTTCATCTTTAATAGTACTAGGACTGTAATGGCAAATCAATCCATGTCATCAAATAAAGCCAAAAGAGCAGTTTCCAATCAATCAATTTAAAATAGCAAACTTGGTAATGAGTTGGAAAGTCCAAGATGCAGATTTTGTGGGAGAGCAAACATGGGCATTGAATTTGGCGGCACCCACAAAAAAAACATGTACCATCAGTTGGGATAAAGAGATAAATAAAGAGTGAATAATAGTTAGAATCTTACAAAGCAAGAAAAAAGCTTTTTTTTTAAAAAAAATAAAAAGAAAATGAATTTTACTATTAAGCTAAAATCATGCAAGAGTAGCCAAATCTTCCACAAAAGGAAATAGTTAGGATCTTTGAACTGGAAGTAAAAAGGGCTTCATATTTGGTCACACTTAACAAAGAACTTTTGAATTATGAAGGAAAAAAAATGCATCTTGACTCTTAAGGACAACAACCTCACAATCATATAGGAGTTGCATAAAAAAAACATGTGCCTATAAACAAAAATTAATGGTGTGAGGTATATAAGCCCATGTCATCCATGGATCAAGTTCATCAATAACTTATGACAATATCAAACTACTACTCTCTTTAGTAATAAGATTTCTTCTCCTCATTTTCCTATGCCCATTAGATTCCATGTCCTAGCAACCAGAAAAGGATAAGTTTCTCATTATAATCATGAATGATAATTAGAATCATTCGAGAAAATGATGAATAAAAAATATAACCACATGTGTTCCTGATGGAGGAGTTTATTCTTGATTGCCCAACAACAAAATCAATAAAAGCAAGTAGAAAATAAACCAAATTGCAAAGTTCATAGGACTCGCACAGCAGCGGATCAGGACCTAGAAGGTTGCGTACCAACAGGCCACATCCTTTTCTAGGCAGATGAGAATAAGCAAAAATAGAACCTTAAAGAGAACAATTGTCCTTGTTCATTTGAAATGAATGAAGAGAAGACGATAAAGATACCTATTGTGCTATATGTAATGGTAGGATCCGAAATAACAAGGAATTACTTCTAACAACTTCTATAATATAATCTAACTCTCTTGAAACCCTCCATCCAAAACTTCTAGTACAAGATATTAGCATAAACAAAAAGCTAAGCAAAATGAATTCCGGTAAAATTCTCCTAGTGTGTGGCTTTCATTCCCATAAAGATGAAAGTTCAATCCAACATGGAATTACTAAAAATCATGAAGTACATAGGATGCAAAGTGTTCAAGAAATAGAGGAAAAATGACCACGTATAACTAGCTGCACACGTGGAACAAATGAAGTTCCAAAACCATTCTTATTTCCAAAATATGATTAGATAACTCGTTGAGATGAAACTCTAAGATACCACCATCTTCAGACACCTGTGATAAGAAGTTGAATTTAAGAAATGTGTGGATTTAGGAATAAAATTGCTACCATAAGCTTCTAGTTAATGACTTCACATAAGGCAGTGTTCTATGATAAGTTAGAATAGAAATCTAGTAAGTGTCAAGTTTTGTGATTTACAAAAAAATAATACACAAGTAACACCACAAATAAGAAGATAATTGGAATATGCATCACAATATTTTAATTTTTTTTATAAAGTATTAATTCAAACAGTTGAATTTTACTTACATACGCATAACAGAATCAAAAGAAAAAAATTGGCATAAGTATATTGAATGCAACACTTACTATTAATCAAATTTATGTGAAATACTAGTAGCATATGGAATACCATCCCAAGAATACCAGGCCAAAGAAGATTCAATTCTTCGACACAAACTTGACCATTTCCCAACATTACATAAACACATATATCTTTTAGATTTATAAAACTAAATAATATATAAATAAAATAGAAATTAATTAAACTTACCATGGCATCATGAGCTACAAGATTTCCCATGAAGACAAAAAATAACCAAGGCTAATTTGAATAATGAGAACCTGGCTATGCCAAAACGCTTTCAATTCTTGGCTATAATTTGGTCTATTATTATTTTTCACCCATTGGGTCCATGAAGAGCTAATACATGGATATCTTGTAGAAATATGTGCCAAAGTCCTCCTAAAGGCCAATAGGTTTGATGATCTGCTATATTGAAGTAAAGATACGTGGGCGAGTAAACAAAAAGTAGTACGACAACTAGGGGTCATAAACAAGGGATGCTTATGTATGGTAATGAAAACATCACTATACAACAAATGAAACCAATAATTAATAATTAATATAAATTAAAACAATAAATAAAAATTAATATATGAATAATCTTACTCATGAAATGCTTGTGGATCCCTTAAAACATCAATAAGCAATCTGAAATCATTAATTTGAATCATTTTGAGACAATATCAGTTGTTAAAAATATTGTGTAACACACGTGCAATATTATTATGGATAAACCGAAGATCTAGTCCCATATTGTCATCACATAATCTTGTGATTTTCCCTCTACCGTTCACCACTGCTACATTATCCATACCAAATCCATCTTCCAGTTTCTTTGATGATACCAAGTATTGAATAGCTTCAAACATGTCAACCGATAGAAAATGTTAACTAAATAAAAATAAATAAAATAAAAAACTTTAAAAAGTAAATAAAATGTTTATTACAAAAATACTAAAGAATTGATATCAATTTTTAGTTAAGTCTATGGAAGATTACAAGTTGGTGTTATTGGATCCAATCTTGTAGGTTGATGTAGTGTTGAAAAACGATTATACGCTGTCCAAATTCGACATAACTATGATAGTCATCCAACAGATACTGCTTATCCATGGTTTTCGCAATAACATAGGATCAAAATGCTCTGTCATTTGGATTCACTATTTTCAAAGTCACCAACCTAAAATAGTTTTCTTTTGCTTCTGCGTCATATATATTGTCTTTAATATGTTTCACAATATAGTAGCTAATAGTGCTACAAACATTAAACCTATCATTAATATCAATAATTCGTAAAAAAATATGTAGTAATTTTTTTCATAATCTATCAACTGCACATTGAGACTCTCAATATGTTAGAAAGGTTAATAAAAAATAAATAAAAAATGGCATAAGTATGTTGTATGTAACACTTACTCTCAATCAAATTTATGTGAAATGCTAGTAGCATATCGAATACCATCCCAAGAAAACCAAGCCAAAGAAGATTTAACTCTTCGTCTAAAACTTGACTATTTCCATATACTACATTAACACATACATCTTTTAGATTTATAAAAAAAATGTATAAATAAATTAAAATTGCCACGACATCATGAGCTACAAGATTCCCCATGAAGAAAAAAAATGACCAAGGGTAATTTGAGTAATGAGAACTTGTCTACACCAAAACCCTTTTCAATTATTGGCTTTAATTTGGTCTATTATTATTTTTCATCTATTGGGTCCATGAAGAGTTAATACATGGATATCCTACTGAAATGTGTGCCAAAGTCCTCCTAAAGGCCAACATGTTTGATGATCTGCTATATTGAAGTAGAGATACGTGGGCGAGCAAACGAAAAGTAGTATGACAAGAAGGGGTCATAAATAAGGGATGCTTAACTATGGTCGTGAAAATATCATTGTACAACAAAAAAACCAACAATTAATAATTAATACAAATTAAAACAACAAATAAAAATTAATATATGAATAATCTTACTCATGAAATACTCGTAGATCCCTTAAAACATCAATAAGCAATCTGAAATCATTAGTTTGGTTTATTTCGAGCCGATAGCAGTTGTTCAAAATATCGTGTAATACACGTGAAATATTATTATGGATAAACTAAAGATCTAGTCCCATATTGTCATCACATAATCATGTAATTTTCTCTCTACCGTTCACCACTGCTACATTATCCATACCAAATTCATATTCCAGCTTCTTCGATGATACAAAGTATTGAATAGCTTCAAACATGTCACCGATAGAAAATATTAACTAAATAAAAATATATAAAATAAAAAAACATTAAAAAGTAAATAAAATATTTATTACAAAAATACCGTAGAATTGATATCAATTCTTGCTTAAGTCTATGTCCAATTACAAGTTGGTGTTGTCGTATCCAATGTTGTAGGCTGAGGTGGAGTTAAGAAACAATTATACGTTGTCCAGATTTTACAAAACTATGATAGCTAGCTAACACATATATCTTATCCAAAGTTCCCGCAATATCATTGGGACGACATTCTCTATTTTTTGGACGCACCGTTTTCAAAGTTACCAAACTAAAATAGTTTCCTTTTGCTTCTGTTTCATACATATTGTCTTTAATATGTTCAATATTATAGTAGCTGATAGTCCTACGAATGTTAAATTTGTCATTTATATCAATAGTTCATAAAAAAATATGTAGTAATTTTTTTCACAATCTATCCACTCCACATTGACACTCTCAATGTGTTAGAAAAGTTAATAAAAAAAATGGCGTAAGTATGTTGAATGCAACACTTTCTATTAATCAAATTTATGTGAAATGATAGAACCATATGGAATACCATCCCAAAAAAAACCCAGCAAAGGAAGGTTTAACTCTTCGTCTAAAACTTGAGCATTTCTCTACATTACATAAACATATATATCTTTTAGATTTATAAAAAAAAATAATGTATAAATAAAACAGAAATAAATTAAACTTGCCACGACATCATGGACTACAAGATTTTGCATGAAAACGAAAAATGACCAAGGGTTATTTGAATAATGAGAACTTGGTCATGCCGAAACCCTTTTCAATTCTTGGCTATAATTTGGTCTATTATTATTTTTTCCCCATTGGGTCCATAAAAAACTAATACATGGCTATCTTGTAGAAATATTTGCCAAAGTTCTCCTAAAGGCCAAGATGTTTGATGATCTGCTATATTGAAGTAGAGATATATGGGTGAGCAAACGAAAAGTAGTACGAGAAGAAGGAGTCATAAATAAGGGATGCTTATGTATAGTCATGAAAACATCAATTTACAACAAATGAAACCAACAATTAATAATTAATATAAATTAAAACAATAAATAAAAATTCATATATGAATAATATTACTCATGAAATGCTCGTGGATCCCTTAAAACATCAATAACCAATCTGAAATCATTAGTTTGATTCATTTCGAGCCCATAGCAGTCGTTCAAAAAGTCGTGCAAGACACGTGCAATATTATTATGGATAAACTGAAGATCTAGTCCCATATTGTCATCACATGACCTTGTGATTTCCCCTCTACCGTTCACCAGTGCTACATTATCCATACGAAATCCATCTTCCAGCTTCTTTGTTAATACCAAGTATTGAATAGCTTCAAACATGTCACCGAATAGGAAATCTTAACTAAATAAAAATATATAAAATAAAAAATGCTAAAAAGTAAATAAAATATTTCTTACAAAAACACCATAGAATTGATATCAATTCTCGCTTAAGTCTATGTCCGATTACAAGTTGGTGTTGTCGTATCCAATGTTGTAGGCTGATGTGGAATTAAAAAAAAATTATAGCTTGTCTAGATTTTACAAAACTATGATAGCCAGCTAACACATACTGCTTATCCAAAGTTCCCATAGTATCATAGGGACGAAATTCTTTGTTATTTGGATGCACCATTTTCAAAGTCACCAACCTAAAATAGTTTCCTTTTGCTTGTGCTTCATATATTTTGTCTTTAATATGTTTCAATTTATAGTAGCTAATAGTGCTATGAACGTTAAACCTGTCATTAATATAAAAAATTCGTAAAAAAATATATAGTAATTTTTTTCACAATCTATCCACTGCACATTGAGACTCTTAAGGAGTTAGAAATATTAATAAAAAAAAGATGGCATAAGTATGTTGAATGCAAACCTTTCTATTAATCAAATTGATGTGAATTTATAATACCATATGGAATACCATCCCAAAAAAACCAAGCAAAAGAAGGTTTAACTCTTCGTCTAAAACTTAAGCAATCTGAAATCATTAGTTTGATTCATTTCGAGCCCATAACAGTCGTTCAAAGAGTCGTGCAAGACACGTGCAATATTATTATGGATAAACTGAAGATCTAGTCCCATATTGTCATCACATGAACATGTGATTTTCCCTTTACCATTCACTACTACTACATTATCCATACCAAATCCATCTTCCAGCTTCTTTGATGATACCAAGTATTGAATATCTTCAAACATGTCACCATATAGGAAATATTAATTAAATAAAAATATATAAAATAAAAAAACATTAAAAAGTAAATAAAATATTTATTACAAAAATACCGTAGAATTGATATCAATTTTTAGCTTAAGTCTATGTCCGATTACAAGTTTTTGTTGTCGTATCCAATATTGTAGGTTGATGTGGAGTTAAAAAACAATTATTCGTTGTCCAAATTTTACAAAACTATGATAGTCAGCTAACACATACTGCTTATCCAAGGTTCCTGCAATATCATAGGAACGAAATTCTCTGTCGTTTAGATGCACTGTTTTCAAAGTCACCAACATAAAATAGTTTCCTTTTGCTTCTGCTTCATATATATTGTCTTTAATAAGTCCGACATTATAGTAGTTGATAGTGCTACAGATATTAAACCTGTCATTAATATCAATCATTCGTATAAAAATATATACTCATTTTTGTAACAATCTATGCACTGCACATTGAGACTCTCAAGGTGTTAGAAAAGTTAATAAAAAAAAATGGCATAAGTATGTTGAAGGCAACACTTTCTATTAATCAAATTTATGTGAAATGATAGTACCATATGGAATACCATCCCAAAAAAACCAAGCAAAAGAAGGTTTAACTCTTCGTCTAAAACTTAAGCATTTCCCTACATTACATAAACACATATATCTTTTAGATTTATAAATAAAAAACATGCATAAACAAAACAAAAATAAATTAGACTTGCCACGGCATCATGAGCTATAAGATTTCCCATGAAAACTTAAAATGACCAAGGGTAATTTGAATAATGAGCACTTGGCCATGCCAAAACCCTTTTCTTTTCTTGGCTATAATATGGTCTATTTTTATTTTTAACCCATTGGGTCCATGAAAAACTAATACATGGATATCCTACAAAAATATTTGTCAAAGTCCTCCTAAACGCGAACACGTTTGATGATCTGCTATATTTAAGTAGAGATACATGGGCGAGCAAACGAAAAGTTGTACGACAAGAAGGGGTCATAAATAAGGGATGCTTATGTATGGTCGTGAAAACATCATTGTACAACAAATAAAACCAACAATTAATAATTAATATAAATTAAAACAATAAATAAAAATTAATATATGAATAATCTTACTCATGAAATGCTCGTGGATCCCTTAAAACATCAATAAGCAATCTGAAATCATTAGTTTGATTCATTTCGAGCCCATAACAGTAATTCAAAAAGTCGTGCAAGACATGTGCAATATTATTATGGATAAACTGAAGATCTAGTCCCATATTGTCATCACTTGACCTTGTGATTTTCTCTCTACCGTTCACCACTACTAGATTATCCATACCAAATCCATCTTCCAACTTCTTCGATGACACCAAGTATTACAAAAATGTCAATCGACAGGAAATCTTAACTAAATAAAAATATATAAAATAAAAAAGCATTAAGAAGTAAATAAAATATTTATTACAAAAATACCGTAGAATTGATATAAATTCTAGCTTAAGTCTATGTCCGATTACAACTTTGTGTTGTTGTATCCAATCTTGTAGGCTGATGTGGAGTTAAAAAAAAATTATATATTGTCCAGATTTTACAAAACTCTGATAGCCAGCTAACACATACTGCTTATCCAAAGTTCCTGCAATATCATACGAATGAAATTCTCTGTCGTTTGGATGCACTGTTTTCAAAGTCACCAACCTAAACTAGTTTGCTTTTGCTTCTGCTTCATATATGTTGTGTTTAATATGTCAAGCATTATAGTAGCTCATAGTGCTACAGACGTTGAACCTGTCATTTATAGCAATCATTTGTAAAAAAATATATACTATTTTTTTTCACAATCTATCCACTACACACTTAGACTCACAAGGTGTTAGAAAAGTTAATAAAAAAAATGGCATAAGTATGTCGAAGGCAACACTTTCTATTAATCAAATTTATGTGAAATGATAGTACCATCCCAAACAATCCAAGCAAAAGAAGGTTTAACTCTTCGTCTAAAACTTGAGCATTTCCCTACATTACATAAACTCATATATTTTTTAGATTTATAAATAAAAAACATGCATAAACAAAACAAAAATAAATTAGACTTGCCACGGCATCATGAGCTACAAGATTTCCCATGAAAACTTAAAATGACCAAGGGTAATTTGAATAATGAGCACTTGGCCATGCCAAAACCCTTTTCATTTCTCGGCTATAATATGGTCTATTTTTATTTTTAACCCATTGGGTCCATGAAAAACTAATACATGGATATCCTACAGAAATATTTGTCAAAGTACTCCTAAACGCGAACACGTTTGATGATCTGCTATACTTAAGTAGAGATACGTGGGCGAGCAAACGAAAAGTAGTACGACAAGAAGGGGTCATAAATAAGGGATGCTTATGTATAGTCGTGAAAACATCATTGTACAACAAATAAAACAACACAATTAATAATTAATATAAATTAAAACAATAAATAAAAATTAATATATGAATAATCTTGCTCGTGGATCCCTTAAAACATCAATAAGCAATCTGAAATCATTAGTTTGATTCATTTGAAGCCCATAGCAATCGTTCAAAAAGTCGTGCAAGACACATGCAATATTATTATGGATAAACTGAAGATCTTGTCCCATATGGTCATCAAATGACCTTGTGATTTTCCCTTTACCGTTTACCATTGCTATATTATGCATACCCAATCCATCTTCCAGCTTCTTTGTTAATACCAAGTATTGAATAGCTTCAAACATGTCACCGAATAGGAAATCTTAACTAAATAAAAATATCTAAAATAAAAAAACATTAAAAAGTAAATAAAATATTTATTACAAAAATACCGTAGAATTGATATGAATTCTAGCTTAAGTCTATGTCCGATTACAAGTTTTTATTGTCGAATCCAATCTTGTAGGCTGATGTGGAGTTAAAAAACAATTATACGTTGTCCAGATTTTACAAAACTATGATAGCCAGCTAACACATACTACTTATCCAAAGTTCCCACAATATCATAGGAACGAAATTCTCTGTCGTTTGGATGCACTGTTTTCAAAGTCACCAACCTAAAATAGTTTCCTTTTGCTTCTGCTTCATATATATTGTCTTTAATTATTTTGACATTATTGTAGCTGATAGTGCTATAGACGTTAAACTTGTCATTAGTATCAATCATTCGTAAAAAAATATATACTAATTTTTTTTTCATAATCTATCCACTGCACAATGAGACTCTCAAGGTGTTAGAAAAATTAATAAAAAAAATGGAATAAGTATGTTGAATGCAACACTTTCTATTAATCAAATTTATGTGAAATGGTAGTACCATATGGAATACCATCCCAAAAAAACCAAGCAAAAGAAGGTTTAACTCTTCCTCTAAAACTTGAGCATTTCCCTACATTACATAAACATATATATCTTTTAGATTTATAAAAAAAAAAATAATGCATAAATAAAACAGAAATAAATTAAACTTGCCACAACATCATCAGTTACAAGATTTCCCATGAAAACAAAAAATGACCAAGGGTAATTTGAATAATGAGAACTTGGCCATGCCAAAACCCTTTTCAATTCTTGACTATAATATGGTATATTATTATTTTTAACCCATTGGGTCCATGAAAATTTAATACATGGATATCCTGCAGAAATATTTGCCAAAGTCCTTCCGAAGGCGAACACAATTGATGATCTGCCATATTAAAGTAGAGATACGTGGGCAAGCAAACGACAAGTAGTACGACAAGAAGGGGTCATAAATAAGGGATGCTTATGTATGGTCGTGAAAACATCATTGTACAACAAATAAAACCAACAATTAATAATTAATATAAATTAAAACAATAAATAAAAAATAATATATGAATAATCTTACTCATGAAATGCTTGTGGATCCCTTAAAACATCAACAACCAATTTGAAATCATTAGTTTGATTCGTTTATGCCAATAGTAGTCGTTCAAAAAGTCATGCAAGACACGTACAATATTATTATGGATAAACTGAAGATCTAGTCCCATATTGTCATAACATGACTGTAGACCCCCATTTAGGCATGGATCACCTTTCCTTTGTCATTTCTGCAGATCCCATTTTTTTTAGCGAGATCCCATTTTTTTTAGCCAGATGCCACTACCCCAACGAGCCACGTGTCACATCCTAAGTGGCCATAAGAGAATCAGCCTTGCCTTTTGGGAGGCGAATACGAGGGTGACATGTGGAGGAACATTTTGGAAGGTGGCCCTACAGGCCATTAGCAGGAGCGGATGAGAGAGAAAAGGGAGGTTGTAGAGTAGTGGTGCTAGAAGGTGGTTGTTTATGCAGATATGGTTAGGGGGGCAAATCTGGAAGAGATGGGAGAAAATATTCGTTATTAGAGGGGTTTTTTCTTTGAGAAAAGGTAGAGAGAAAGGGGAAGAAGATATTCTAGCAGAGGTGAGGTGCTTTTGGAGGGTGGGTTGCTTTTTTAGCAGATCGACGGTGATATTTTGAGGAGGAGCTTTCTTTCTTAAGGGGAAGCTAGGAAAAATAGGGAAAGGAGAAACGGAGTAAGCCTGTTGGGTAACAGGGGTTGGAGAGATATTGGTAGGGGGTTATAAAGAGGTTTTTGGGAGTTGAAGAAAAGAAGAGGAGGTTCTGGAACTTGAGGAGGGGTATTTCTTTAGCTTTGGAGGGCAAAAACTTGGGAAAGAGTATCTTCTAGTACGTTTGGGACAACTTCTTGAACTATGCTTACTCACCCCACTGTTTTCCTTCTATCTTATATCTTCTCTAATCGTCTTTGTTTTTCGTCTAATCATTGGTTGATTGTTTGGGTATGAATGTGATGCTACATTACTCTCCTCTCGTATTTGTTTATTTGAATATGGTTTACTCCCATTTTGATATTTGTTTTAAACTCTCCTGACGCACTACTAGTTTGAGAACCCCTGGATTCCAATGTGAAAGGGGATCTCACTTGAAACTTTGCTCACTCTGTTTACCCTATTCAAGGTACGCTATCTTGTTTTTTTTCCTTTTATTTCTGATATCTCAATCTATATCCTTGTTTTGGCTCCCATTTCTAGATTTTCTTTGGACTATTGGTTCGACATTTTGACTCGCGCTTGAGGAGAGAAACATTTCTTATGATATTGTGGAGGGCAAGAACTTTGAAAGAGCATCTCTAGGGTTATTTTTAGTGTATTCAGAGACGATCTGGAGAAGTCGTTGTACCTTCCTTTTTGAAGCTTCACTTGCTATCCCTGGGTTTATCAGTTTCGTCTCTCTGTTCTCTTCAATGGGAGATTTGACCCACTAGGCAACGTCAATTCCTCCCTTGTCGTTGCTAAAATGCTGGGAGGGGAGTTTCCCAGTAATGATTTCAAGAATGACGATTCCCAGACAGTAGATGTCACGCTTGGGGGGAAAACATGTTGGTTTTGAACCCTGTATTCGAACATGGCTTGGGATGCTTGGGTCGCATTGACCAATGGATAAAAGGAGTAACCTGTGAGAAATGGTACGTAGTCTTCATTGAGAAGAATGTTGCCGGACTTTAAAGCATAGAAAGCCTATTTTTCGCGAAGGAGCTCATGGTGTTGTATTTGCCTAAGGACTCAAGTCATCGTGTTATGCATTCAGATTTAAAATCTAGCAGCATCTTGTTTGAAAATGGCTTTACAACTGAAGTTTTGATTTCGGGTTGGTAAGAATAACACTTGATAGAAAGAACAAACATATCCTAGCATGCGTGGGGAAAATTTTTTTTTACTCGGCATTAGAATCCGCATGCATGGCCTCCTTGGCGCGCGTGCCGCTAGCTTTGGCTAGTTCCTCGCCTTCACACCATTACTTGCATCCTCTGTGAAGGAACTCTATTCCATGATAATCAGGCTGACGCGAACTGCAAATCTACATGCTAGGAATGAAGGTCCCAAAAGTTCTTTCTCATCGAAGTGGTGGCTTCATGGGAGTCTAAGCGATAGCACAAAAGGGTTAAATGTTTTTTTTTGGCCTTGAGAATGTTCTTCAGGAGCTAGCTGTATGTGATGATCACTATTTAGCCCAAAGCAAGATGCATGGGACTGAAATGGACTGACATGAAATCATTTCTAATCAAATTGTGTAAGTTTTGGTGTTTTTTGTTAGTAATTTGATCACCAAAGCAATCCAAGATTGAGGAGAGTTCTTTGGAATCCATGGCAAAGCAATGGAAAGCTCAAAAACATGAAGAAACCGAAGCTTTGAAGTCCTTTGCCATAAGCAAAACCAGAATGCAAGGAGTATGGGCAGGCTATTGGAATGACATAGCAAGGCTTGTGCACTTTAGCCAATGACCTGGATGTATCACATCCAGAATTCTGTTGCCGCCGACATTCCACCCGGATGTCTCACATCCGAAATTCTGCTGCCACCGACATTCCACCCGGATGTATCACATCCGAAATTCTGCTGCCGCCGACATTCCACCCGGATGTCTCACATCCAGAATTCTACTGCCGCCGACATTCCACCCGGATGTCTCACATCCGGAATTCTTCTCCTCCGACATTCCATCCGGATATTTCACATCCGGAATTCTGATGCCGGATGGGAAAGGAGGGCGTTTCAACTTCCCCGGATAGACATATCCGGATCTGCTGATAGTGCTTACCCGGAGAGTTTCGTAGCCATATTTTGCACAGTGCCGACAACGTTTACCCGGAGAATTTCGCACCCATTTTTGCATAGTGCTGCGGTGTTCTCCTGAAGCTTCCCGATATGTGCGACCGACATCTTTAGATATTTTGAGATTTTTTTCTTTAGATATTTTGAGATATTTTGCTTTAGATATTTGATGTCTAAATCCCTAAAGTCTCCTTGTAACCCACCTATCATAGGATTCCTTAGTCTTTAAGTAAGTACAAATGGTAAATAACCCCTTATATATAGTTTGTAATCTTCTTTGAAAGATGAATCGGATCTCGGGAGCTTGTTCCCAAAGACGTATCCTTTGTACAATTTTAGGAAGTAAGTAAAATACAGAGCACTTGCTCTGCTTTTGTTTTCTCATTATTTTCTTTCTAGCTAATCAAACTCTAAGGATTTTTCCTTAGAGGATGAGAGGCTAGGCTCTTTGTCTTTTGGAGTGAAGAAAGCCGGGTAAATTTCCACATGCATAAATCAGAAGTTTTGTTGTTTTAGTTTTTAATGAAGAGAAAGTGTGACCCATTAATGGTTTTTATCTTTTTAGTTAACTTAAAACGCTTTTAAATCACCTGGGCCAACACTTGATAAGGCAAGTGATCTCCATCCATTGAGATGCACTAGTTTATCTCTTGCGAGCCTTTGGGAGGTGGTTTGAAGGTAGGATTTTCTAGAATAGCCAACACTTGGTAAGCTTTTGGACTCTACGGAGACATCCATTAGTTATCTCTTGCGAGCTTTTGACGAGTAATCCAAGGTTAAAGATCACCTTGAATGGCAAGTGCTAGGTGAGAGGCATGAGCCATTGCAAGGTGCATCAATGAAAGGGATTTAGTGTTTGAACCCATTAATGGGAAGCATCTGTACAAAATCGGTTCAGGAAATAACTATATGTTAAATCCCCAATGCGAGGAAAAGAAACAAGTGATCGAAACTCCCTTTTTGTTCAAGGAATCTGAGCCCGGTGATCTAAACTCCAATAAACACTTTTCTTTGTAATTAAAATCAGTTATTATTTTTAGTTAGCTTAAAACCAAACTTTTTCAACTAAAGTTTATGTTTTCTTTTAAAGTTAACCGTGAAATAAAAAGGCACCAATTCATCTTTGAATTAATATCAATTGTGAAGTGAAAACCCATCCTAGTGAACGATCCTAGAGCCACTATGCTAGAGTAGCTTTGTCTTTGCTACCCTAGTTAGTAAAAAGAGTAAATATCCATGTAATAATTAGTTTTGTATTATGTTCATATATAAACCTCTCGAGAGCCTGTTCTCGGAGAGAAGGAACCTTTTTGTAAAAGTTTGAAAGCAAGTAAAGTTCAGGCCCTTTGTTTTGCCTTACCTTCTCACTTTGCATTTTTCATCTTTTTCTAAGTTATGAACTCTCTGAGGAATTTTCCCCAGAGAATGAGTAACTAAACCTTTAGTTCCTTGGAGCTAAGGTTACCGGGGAAGGTTCCAAGTGCAAGAATGCAAAGCTTTGTGGTTTCAGCCATTAATGAAGAGGAAGTGAAATCCTTTAGTGATTTCTATGTTTTTAGTTAACTTAAAACACCTTAGAGTCACCTGGGCCAACACTTGGTAAGGCAAGTGATCTCCAACCAAGGAGATGCACTAGTTTACCCATTGCGAGCCTCTGGGAGGTGCTTTAAGGTAGGATTTTCTGGAATTGCCAACACTTGGTAAGCTTTTGGACTCCAAGGAGACATCCATTAGTTATCTCTTGCGAGCTTGAGAAGGGAAGTCCAAGGTTAAAGATCACCTTGAATGGTTAAGGCTTAGTGAGAGGTTTGAACCATTGCAAGTTGCATCAGTGAGAGAATTAAAGTTGGAATCTAATTAAAGGATGTATCTGTACAACACCGGTTAGAGAATTGACTATATGTTGAATCTCTAACGCGAGGAAATGAACCATCTGACCGGAGCTATGTCTTTTGCATGAGGAACCACCCTAGTGAACCTAACCCTCCAAGGAATGTTTTTCCTCCTAAGTTATTCCCATTACTTGTTTTATAGTTAGTTTAAATCTAAATATTTGCCAATCAAAGTTTGTATTTTATTTCTTGAGCTAACCTTGAAATGAAACACTACCAATTCACTTTGAATTGATATCATTGATAATTTGGAAACCCTTCCTAGTGAACGATCCTAGAGCCGCTATGCTATAGTAGCTTTTTCTTTGCTACCCTAGTATATGGTGTAGTAGGTTATAAATTTTGTTGATTACTCCCTCATCCAAGGAGCAGCAGCTGGACACAAATCAGCTGAGACACCAATTGGGCATGAATCAATTTTGAGATATTTTTCTTTAGATATTTTGAGATATTTTGCTTTAGATATTTGATGTCTAAATCCCCAAAGTCTCCTTGTAACCCACCTATCATAGGATTCCTTAGTCTTTAAGTAAGTACAAAGGGTAAATAACCCCTTATATATAGTTTGTAATCTTCTTTGAAAGATGAATCGGATCTCAGGAGCTTGTTCCCAAAGACGCATCTTTTGTACAATTTTGGAAAGGAAGTAAAATACAGAGCACTTGCTTTGCTTTTTTTTTTTCTCGTTATTTTCTTTCTAGCTAATCAAACTCTAAGGATTTTTCCTCAGAGGATGAGAGGCTAGGCTCTTTGTCTTTTGGAGTGAAGAAAGCCGAGTAAATTTCCACATGCATAAATCGGAAGTTTTGTTGTTTTAGTTTTTAATGAAGAGAAAGTGTGACCCATTAATGGTTTTTATCTTTTTAGTTAACTTAAAACGCCTTTAAATCACCTGGGCCAACACTTGATAAGGCAAGTGATCTCCATCCATTGAGATGCACTAGTTTATCTCTTGCAAGCCTTTGGGAGGTGGTTTGAAGGTAGGATTTTCTAGAATAGCCAACACTTGGTAAGCTTTTGGACTCTACGGAGACATCCATTAGTTATCTCTTGCAAGCTTTTGACGGGTAATCCAAGGTTAAAGATCACCTTGAATGGCAAGTGCTAGGTGAGAGGCATGAGCCATTGCAAGGTGCATTAGTGAGAGGGATTTAGTGTTTGAACCCATCAATGGGAAGTATCTGTACAAAGCCGGTTCGGGAAATAACTATATGTTAAATCCCCAATTCGAGGAAAAAAAACAAGTGACCGAAACTCCCTTTTTGTTCAAGGAGTCTGAGCCCGGTGATCTAAACTCCAAGAAACACTTTTCTTTGTAATTAAAATCAGTTATTATTTTTGGTTAGCTTAAAACCAAACTTTTTCAACTAAAGTTTATGTTTTCTTTTAAAGCTAACCTTGAAATAAAAAGGCACCAATTCATCTTTAAATTAATATCAATTGTGAAGTGAAAACCCATCCCAGTGAACGATCCTAGAGCCACTATGTTATAGTAGCTTTGTCTTTGCTACCCTAGTTCATGGTGTAATAGGTTATAAATTTTGTTGATTACTCCCTGATTACTACCAAAAAGTGCTATTTTGTAGACCTAATTATAATGGTTTTAAGCACCTTTGAGTAGTAATCATATTCATTTAACCCAATTAATTCATTAAGGTCCTTAGTAATTGGTTTTAACCATTTTGTGGCAAGTTTACATGTTTATATCAGCTTATGAATCAATTCAAGCATGCCAAATGATGGAGGAACTACTTGGACAAGTTAAAGCAAGGTTTTAGCTACACCAAAGCAAGCCAACAAAAGGAGAAAAGCAAAGAGAAGCAAAGAGAAGCTAAAAGAAGCAAAGAGGAAAATAGAGGACAGCAGCTGCAGTCTTCTTTGGCACTTTTGGAGCACTTCCCGAAGTCCATTTTCTACATTCTATATACCATTTCAAAGCTCAGGAAGTCAAGAATCCAACGCTTCAAACCGTGTACTATTTGGAGCTGAAATGAGGAAGATATGGCCTTCGGAAGACAACTACATCAAGCTGAGGGACAATTTCGCACACCACTGTGCAAGGTGCGAAATTCCTCAGTCCAAAGTGTGGGAATTTCGCACACCTCAAACCAAGGTGCGAAATTGGAACTCCAACGTGCGAATTTTCCCCTGTTTCTGCCGACTCCACACGAGATCTTTTCTTTTGGATATTTTTGTATAAATTTCCATTCTTCTCCTTGTAATCCACCACTCATGTAATTTCTTAGCTAGGAAGGTTGGAAAAACTTCTCTATATATATTCCCTTGCATCCATTGTAATAAATATCGATCAATATATAGAATATACAGAGCCTTGCTCTGTTTTTCTCTTTTCTCCTGTTCTTCCCCATTTCTATTTTCTTAGTAGCCAAACAGCCTCTGAGGGCTTTTCCTCAGAGGATGATTGGCTAAAACTTTTAGTTTCTCAAAGTATGGATGTTATGTGATGACTTGGATGCAATCCCATGGAAATTTCTCGCACCCGGAAGGTAAGGTAGTCGTTTTTCATTAATGGTTCATTAATGCAAAGTTTGGCTTTTATTTCCTTTTGACAACTTCCAACGGCCAATACTTGATAAGATTTTGGATTTCTATCCATTAGTTATCTCATACGAGCTATTAGAAGGTGAGGTTTTCAATTCCAAGTTTTGCATTAATCCGTTAGAACCAATTTCAATGGCCATTGAAAGGTGAGTTTATCACCTGGAATGACTTTGAGTTGCCAATATTTGGTAAGCTTTTGGCTTTAGACCATTAGTTATCTCTTACGAGCCATTCAAAGGAAGTCTAAGGTGAATAACCATTGATGAAATTCACTACCATCTGTTTTGCCATTTTAAAGGATTAAAACTTGATTTGCTAAATCCATACCGGTTCGGGAAGCAAGCATCACCATAGTTGCAACCCCAACGCGAGGAGCCTATCCTGAGATTTCCAATTTGCATAAGAGCCAGAGCATAGCTATCCTATCTTTGAGAAACTTGTTTTTACACCCTTTCATTTTAGTCTTTAATGTTAGCTTAGATTAGTTTAAATCTTTCTAAAACATTTACATCTTCTTTTAAAGCTAACATCCATAAGAAAATCACCTATTTTCCTAATTTGAATATCACTAGTGTTTGAGAAAACCCTTCCTAGTGAACGATCCTAGAACCACTATGCTATAGTAGCTTGGCTACTTTAGTAATAGTATTTAAGGTATAAATTTTGTTGATACGCCTTTAAAGCTAAGCTACCATGAGTCGAATCACTCCCTCAAGCAAGGAGCACCAGTTGGACATGAATCAGCTGATACACCGACTGGGCAGGAATCAGGGTCATAAATAAGGGATGCTTATGTATGGTCGTGAAAACATCACTGTACAACAAATGAAACCAACAATTAATAAGTAATATAAATTAAAACAATAAATAAAAATTAATATATGAATAATCTTACTCATGAAATGTTCATGGATCACTTAAAACATCATTAAGCAATCTAAAATCATTAGTTTGATTCATTTTGAGACCATAGTAGTTGTTCAAATAGTCGTGCAAGATACGTGCAATATTATTATGGATAAACTAAAGATCTAGTCCCATATTGTCATCACATGATCTTGTGATTGTCCCTCTACCATTCACCACTACTACATTATCCATACAAAATCCATCTTCCAGCTTGATGAAACCAAGTATTGAATAGCTTCAAACATGTCATCCGATAGAAAATATTAACTAAATAAAAATATATAAAATAAAAAAACTTTAAAAAGTAAATAAAATGTTTATTAAAAAAATACTATAGAATTGATATCAATTCTTGGTTAAGTCAATGAAAGATTACAAGTTGGTGTTATTGGATCCAATCTTGTAGGCTGATGAAGTGTTCAAAAACAATTATACGCTGTTCAGATTCTACATAACTATGATAGCCAGCCAACACATACTGCTTCCCCAAGGTTTCCGCAATAACATAGGAACAAAATGCTCTGTCAATTGGATGCACTCTTTTCAAAGTCACCAACCTAAAATAGTTTTCTTTTGCTTCTGCTTCATATATATTGTCTTTAATATGTCTAACATTATAGTAGCTGATAGTGCTACGGACATTAAACCTATAACTAATATCAATCATTCGTAAAAAAATATATTTACTAATTTTTTTTCACAATCTATTCACTACACATTAAGACTCTCAAGGTTTTAGAAAGTTAATAAAAAAATTTTAAAAATGGCATAAGTATGTTGAATGCAACACTTATT